>NC_051047.1:4348962-4948962 GCF_904848185.1 Acanthopagrus latus | reverse complement strand
ATTAATATATACTGTGTTCAACTCTAAACATTATTAGAATGAACATTACTCCAGCTGTGTTCTTTCTTTTTTTTCTGTTAACACAGAAGAAAGGGAGAAACTATTTCGGAAAAGAGATTTGTACTTCATTTTTGGTGTTTGAGCTATATGAGACATGGCTCTGCACAACAAGCAAAGCATGGACATGTTTATGACAGCACTCCCAGGTAAATGTAAAGCAGGCGCCGTATTTACTACAAAACAAAACAAGGACACGAAAATATGATGAGGCATGTCTCGCCCTCGGCTCCACCGGTACAGCGATGGGTAATGAGCAGAGACCACAGTGTTCCTAACTTAGTTTTCTCTGCAAGATGTCACTCTGAAGCCGCAGTTCTGTATCAATAACAAGCAACGTTTTTAAAAAATCTATGTATTTTGACACATCCTACCTATGTGAGATAGGTCTTTTTGCAGTTGCCTCCATCAAGAGGAAATATGGAACAAAGCGAGCCCACAGCCGTCGCTGACAGATGCAGGAAGCAGAGGTGTAGTTCTTAGGGAAAACGTTCTGGTTTAGTTCCTAGAAAACATTTTTGTCTAGAGAATCGTTTGAAAGCTGTGAAGGCTACACAGTCAACATTTAGTGAAGATGCATGCTGCATGCTTAAGGCCTCTACTGTAAAGATGACTTGTTTAGTGTTTCAGGAAGAAGAAGCATTAATTACAGACAATGCTTAAAATATATTATATAGGAGTCTGCATGTGTGTGTGTGTTGCAGTTTTTGCTTATAATGCTTTGAATATGGTTTAATGTTATTTCTATTAATAATGCTTTAATGATTTCTATTGTTGCAGAGATAGCCCATCACAGTTCAAAGCTCTAGCCAGGTAAAAACTAACATCCCCCTGGCCCCTGAGCTCCCAGTCTTTACCACTAGCTGCATGGCTAACTGAGCTTACTACCTAATGACAGCTACAGTTAGCAGCAGTTGGCAGATGGTGATGTGCCACACTTAATTGGTTTGGAGTAGGAACTCAACAGGTGGCCGGTTCTTATACATTGCACCTACACGGGGCGCGGTAGAAAGCTGGTATTTTCTCCACTGAGAACAGTATGACAGCATTAAAGCTCCAGTTAAGCAGCTTATTTCTACATTAATTACCTGATAGAAAATATGAAATATGGGTCGAAGTTAAATCCATTAATTCTGATGGTTCATCCATTCACTGTTGTACTTTTGCAAGTTTCATATTGTTTAAAGCTGCAGCTGTTATGCACCGGTAATGATAATTGACTTGAGTACAAAAACTGTGAGGACTGTATGTAAAGTTATTCAGTTCATGTGTAAAACATTTAAAGACAATGATAATTCATGGTTAATGAATGTTGGTGTAAAACGGGGATAAAAAAAGTTGTACAGTTAAACACAACACTCATTAATTTCATTACCAGTCTGTTGCAGTAGTATTTTGAGGATTTTGATATGCTATTCATCATGGCCATGAGGTTCTGGAATTTCTTGACTCCATATAATAATAGCCTTGTTTCCATACAGGATAGGTTTTTGGGAAATCCTTCGACTTTAAATTTGGATTCACTTTACAAAGGAGATGGCAAGTCCCCAGTGAGCAAGGTATCTCGTTACCCCAGGGAGCTGAACCCGGATCACCTGTTGCCCTGAGAAATCTGTCTTGACACAATCTGTCTGATTGAAGCTGGCTGAACTGATAACCACGAGGAGCAAAGTTGATCTTAAAGGAACACAAAGGAATTCTTAACCTCTTGTTACAAATTAACACAAAAACTGATTTGCACTGATCTTTGATTTTGTCCTAAAATGTTTGCTGCCTATTGTGTCCGTCATTAACCCTTTAACCTCCCCTAGAAACTTCGCTGCTCTGTGAGCCCTGGGTGGCTTACACTCTCAAGTTCTCACATTCGAAAAATGTGATTAACAATTCAAGACAAAGTCACAACGAGTCTTCAGCCTCCCTCTATTTCTTTGAGAACAAATGGCTGACGGGCAGCAATCTTTCGTGCAAGAAATCATTCAGATAAGTAAGAAGCTGCAATAAAAAGCAGGAGTGAGTAGTTAGCATTCAGCTGAGAAAAGAAATGTTCGAGTCGCTTCCCTCGCTATTTGACTGACGGTTAATCTTTGGAGCACGCTGAAACACAAAAAAATGTTTGGCACAAATGAGTGAAATAGCAGCATGTTGCAGATTACTCAAGAAAGTGTTTATTGAAATGCTGGCATTTAACTAACCTTCCTCCACCTTCAGCTGGGATGGAAATGGAAGGAATGCGTACGTGACTGCGAAGCTGAAATCATGGCTGTTGTTTACACATGAAAAGTGTTTGACTTGGAAACGGAGCATGTTAACAGACAATGAGCATCCTTGTCAGAAAACACAAAATTATCGCCCATTACAGTTCTGCATCACGGAGCAGTAATGGAGGCTATGTAGATAAAAATGCAGGTACAGGTGCAAACACCTCAGGAGAATGAGGTCGAGCAAATGCATTTGAGAGATTCCCAGTCAGACAAAAATCCAGCGGGCAGTGAAATCTCGCTCCTTCTGCCAAACAGTATTAAATTGGCTCATTTTGTCTTTGCTCTCACTCGCTTGCCAGGTTTCTGATAACATATTCAATATAAAGCTGGCAGCAAATTAATGGCTCCTGACATAATAAACAGAACTCGATACCGTTTGCTTAGCCTGTGGGTGTGAATGCAATTCACTTCATAAATGCTGGCAATGGGCATCCAATTCATTTACAGACTGTCGATATCTGTAGTTAACAGGGAGCATGGAGATTATATCAACAACAGTAAGTATTTACACTTTTCTTACGACCATAAATTAGACAGAGGGAATTCCGACCTGATGTTTAACATATGCCCTGAGAGATCTGATCGAAGGCAGACGGCTTCATTCTTCCAGTTCACACCTGGCATTAACATGCATCTCAACATGCATCTCTAGTGACCACTTGTAATCTGAGCTCATCTTGTGGCTCTGTATCTAAATAAACACATAGAGTACATCACTTGAACAAACAGATACATTGAATTCTACATCAAGAGAGAAATACCTTCATGTATAATGTTTTCCAAATGAACAACAAGGCCAAAGCAGTTAAAAGTTTGTTGTAGACAGCATCTCACAAAGTTTAGAGAACTTCTTCTGATTGCAACAATTCTTAAATTGAATGGTTTTTAACGGGAGTCTGGACACGTTCTCCCTATGCAACGCAGAAATACCCTGGATTAGCAACTATTCAAAGCATTTGTAAAATGTGACACGTGCAGTACAACGTTTTCTTCCATAGATTTAGTGTAAATGGTGAAATCAGTTGAATCAGTGTGGTAAGCTGACAGGCTGGTACAGACAGCAGTGCCAAAACAAACTGACACTTTTTACAAGAAAAGAACATTTATGTGTAGCATTTTATTCCAAATTTACAAGAAGGCAAGGATGATTTAAAATTTCCTGTAGCCATTTGCAAAGACTGATACATTTCTCCTGACAGACAGCACAATTTGTTCAAGGAGTCTGGGGATATTGAAGCTACTTGTTCAATAGTTGGTTGAAGACACTGTGTTCACAAACATCTGCTGCTAACACCTGCATGCACATGATTTACATTTCAGGGAACCACTAGGAAATCAGACAGTGTCTGTGTCATTCTGACTGTTCCTTCTTCTAGTGACAGTAAAAAGTATTTAAGGTGAAATGTTGGCAAGAGATCGACTTAACTAAAATAGAGCATGAAGCTGTGGAAATACTGTAGGACCAATTTGTAGACCGTTGATTAATGAGTCTCATTCCCACCTTGTCAAATAGTCACGTTTTGGGTTGGCAGCCCTCCTGACCAACCCACCAAAAGCGTCAGCAGCTGACCAGCTGGGCGTGAAACTCAATAACCAACTGTCTACAGATTGGACCTTTATAGTAAAACTAAGGTTTTAATTAAGTACAGGAGTTAATATAAATGTATATAGGGTAAGTTCTTTTTTTTTGATTGATGATGAATAAATTATGAATATGTGATGCCAACATTAAAGTTAAAAGAGCGTTTCTGCTGCCAAAGCAGAAACGAGAAGAGGGGACAAGAAAAGTAGTTCATGTCTGATGAGGTCTATCTGATCCGAATGCTTGATTCAGAATCACAGGAGCTCATTAACAGTGTGTGTGTTACTTTTTCTAATACAAGACTACAGACAGCATACTTTGTATTTCCAATTATCATCACAAAGTTGCCAAATGTCTTATTTAGAGCTGCAGTGATGGAGTAACATCATGTAAGCACTGACACTGTCAGACTTCCTGTCTAGAAGGAAAACGAGTTAGTGCTGTTAAAATGCAGCAGTTATCATCAATATGTGCTAAGTGGGATAAAGTCTCATTTTGTAAGACATTGTTTTAAAACCAGAGTGACACATGAACAGTCTGAAAGAGCAAATCGATCCAACCAACATAAAAGTATGCATTTCTCTTTATTCTTTGCCACTTTATTTCAAACTCTTCTCTCCCGTGTACGAATGTTATTCCAGTGATCTGATCAGCAAGTAGTAGAGCTATTGGCAGCTATGCTCAGACCATGTTAAGCTAACCTGGCCTGGAGCAGGTTGGCCCAGCAGAATGGGTTATCGTGGTGATCTACCTCCATTAAAAGTGAGCAAAAGATTCAGAAGTTACCCCAGCAGACGATGGAGCAGCGCCTCTCCTCAGGCTGTCGGGCTCCTGAACTCATCCTCAACACCTCTCCTTTTTTTGTGTGTGTGTGCAGCATGAAGCGACTACATCTTACATGTTGTTGAAACCTAAATGAACCTTGAATAGCTGCATGGCCAGATAATCTTGCCTTGAGGTACAGAACTTGTGTTGAGGATGAAACACAGCAGACTGTGTATTTTGTGGAGCTGACAGTATGGAGGCTGCTGGGAAGCAGTGAGGAATTATTGAACTAATTAATTATTTTTTTTTCAATTGACATTGTATTTATTTACTGAGCACTTATGAAAACAAAGGGCAAAGTGCTTCACATAGAGAAAAATTTTATGAAATGAAGTAATAAAATCAATGTTAAGATAAATGAAAGGAAAAAATAACAATATTCGAATAACAAATGAGAAACCAATGAAATAAAAAGCGAGCTCAAATAAAATCAACATATGCTTTCCAGTAAATGTATGTTTATATAACAGACATGAGAGACGACGCTGGCTCAGGCAGCCTTATTTCCTCAGGCATGTCGTTCCACAGCCTCAGGCCTCTGCTAGCAAAAGCTCTGTCCCCTTTAGTTTTCAGTCTGACTCTGCAGAAGACAGAACAGCACTGCCGAGGAGCTGCACCGTCAGGGTAGAGTCAGATCACGAAGAGTCCGAAGATATAAAATGTAGTATGATTTGAAGATTTGAAGATTGAAGATTTCTAGTTTGAAAACCACTCGTTTTATGTGTTTTGTTATGAGTTGTGTACTTACATTAACTCAAATGTTTCCAATAATGTTCAAACCAGTGAAATACGTAAGCTGACTCATGACAACAGTGTGTTTCATTAGGTCGTTATAACTTGGAGTCAGAGAGTGAGGAAGGAAGTCTGCGGATGAGACTCAATGTGACTTGAACACTTTGTACTTGAGTACATTACCATGTCTGTATAAAAGTGTGCCTGAGTTCCGTCAGACAGATTTTCATCAGCGATGGTGGCTGTTAAGTTGTGTATTTACCACCCAGGAAGCTCATTTTTGCTCCCTGTTACTAGCACGAGTTCAACCATGGCAACATTTGTCTTCTTTTCATCTCGCTCATGTTACGAGTGTTTAATCGCCCAAAAGAGACAGTTGTTTTACTGCACATTAGCCCTAAGCTCTGAGAGGGTTGATTTCAGCTGAGCCTCTCACTACACTCAGCACTCACCAGACTCTGGCTCTCTCTCTTCCTTTCCCCTCTCCTCTCCAGGGTTTGAACGAGTCAAATTTAAGAAATTCTAAGACCTTTTTAAGACCATTTTTAACTAAATTCAAGATCTACACAAAGTATGAAAAAATTAAGGAAAAATGCAGTCCCAGATCTACTTTTAAAAATAATCAAATTCATCGCCATTCACAGGGCAGCTCAAGCAATGAAGAATGGAGTGAGTGAGTGAGTGAGTGTGTCAGGGTTATTATAGTTTTTAAATTTCATCAATTTTTATTCTAATTTAGTTTTTCAGTTTATTTTTAATTAGTTTAACAAGTGATTAAGTAGTTTTACTTACATTTTTATCTGGGAATTTAATTTAATTTAGGCCCTGTCCACATGAGACCAGGTTATTTTGCAACCAAGGTTTTGTTCAATAAAATTCCACGTCCACATGAGTGGTGTAATAAAAATAACCGAGAATAAATCCGCACACACGCAACCGTAAAATCCGCCACCAAGTGATGCAATAAATGTGCGATACATATGCCACAGCAATAGGTGGGGATGTAAGGTAAAATGGGAAGGCTGTTTCAACCAATCAGAATAGTTTAAAACCGGAAAGGGGAAGCGTTGCAAATACCAAAACAACAATGGTGACTTGAAAGGGTGCATCGTTTGTTTGCTAGCAAGAGGAGCAGTCTCCTTTGTTGCTCATCAAGGTGCCGCATGGTTGAGCAGCTGGACATGACAACAGAACACAGCTGACAGCAAGACAATAAACAACAACTTTATCACGTCCGTTTTAGCCAAGTTATCAAGCGACGCTAGTTAACAACCTCTAACCACCATCTAACTGTCGTTACTCTCTGTTACTAAATTAACCGGGCTTCAAATTCATAATTAAGTACGGCTTTTAACCAGCTGAATTCTGGTTGTTCAAGCCAACACTTGTTATATGCACACTTTCCCATAGTTGTAACAGATTCCGCTGTCGAAGATTTTCCTGAATTGGCAAAATGCCACTTGGGTTCCTGGATATTTCAGAAAGAAGTATAACACACGGAGCTTACTGTGAATGGTGGAACGGTGATGAAGGAAGTGGTAAATGAACGTACATATTTAAGACCTAACTAAATGTAATTTAAGACTTATATGCAAAATATTGGCATGTTTAAGACCTTTTAAGGCTTAAAATTGAGATTTTCAAATTTTAACCTTTTTATGACACCATGGAAACCCTGCCTCTCTGACATGCTATATTAATGAAGTAAATTTCCCTTCCAGTTCCAGTCAGCATGACAGAACATGAATACCTGACACCTGAGCTCTCCGCCTGCCAGATCAGCACAGAATCTGATCACACATGCATGCATGCACACACACTCGTATGCACACACACACACACACACACACACACACACACACACACACACACACACACACACACACACACACACACACTTTTCTTTCTTTCTTTCTTTCTTTCTTTCTTTCTTTCTTTCTTTCTTTCTTTCTTTCTTTCTTTCTTTCTTTCTTTCCAGTGACAAGCTTTAACAGTACAATATACTGGGGATATTTTCTTTTCTTCCACAGTACTTAAGGTCAATTTTGAGTACTGAACTTTAATACATGAGCACTTTTGTACATTCCTGTTTCCTTTCATGACTAACAGCCCGTGACGCAGAAGCCTCCAAAAATGTCCTGTAAGGTGAATGTTTCTCGTATTTTTCTGCCAGATATTCTGACTGAAGTCGGTCACTTTCACTGGCGCTGCCTCCATGAAATCTAATTTCATGCTGCTCTCACCATGCACCATCCTCTGGTCACGCCACTGATGTAATTTCTCAGCCGTTAGATTGATTTACATTGCCACAGCTTCTATTTGGAATGCTTCTTTGTTAATATGGCAGTCTTTTAATGTAATGAATAAAGTGAACTTGCGTGCTTTATATCCATGTTGTAGAACAGTTTGCCTCAGACTTGACCACCTGCCAACACACTCAAAAGATGTTCTTAAAATGACAAATTAATCTGAAACTGGCTGGACTTTGTATCAGCTGCTTCATATTAGTACATTTGTTTTCATTTCCCTTTTTTCTATTGTACTTGCTTTATAATTTACTTATTAAGCATGTTTGCGCAACTTTTTCTATTTGAGAGGATGAATAATTGTAAGTCTATGTTGTCTTGAAAGATGCCATCCATGCCCCATTTTTACTAGGTATTCAGACAAAACGCGAGGCCGATTTCACCAGTGGCGTGACTGCATACAAATTCAATGGAAAGATGTGATTAGATGTGGATTTCCCCAGGCTGGGCAAACTGATATGAAAAACGTGTCTGTGAAATGATTTACCTTGAGCTCTTATCCCAGGGGTTTGGGAATCTGCTTCATAAACGTATAGAGAAAAACTGGGGGAGAAAACAACCAGACATAGTAGGTGTGAATGTTTCCAGCTAGTTTCCAGCTAATTCGGTTCACTGTCTGTCTGAACTCACCTTCAGGATCAACCCTGTTTACTAGGAATAAGACTCATATACAACAGGAAATACATCTAAAATCGAAATATAGTGGCATCCAAAAACCACGAGGAGGTGTTAGTAATTAACAAATCTACCCAACTGCAAAATACTGAATGTATCAGTTTGGGGTGTTGCAAAAAAGCTGATATAGATGATAATTGTGAGAATAAATAGTGACATTGGGTAAAAAATCACATCAACCTTGCACCTTGATTCCGGCATACAATGGACAAAAAAAGACAATGTAGTAACAGTTAGCGAGCTAGTTAATACTACAGTGTGTGGCTACGTTGCATAATTTATTACTGCATCGCAAAGTCATGTCAGAGCCTGCAGACCAGACGAGATTCTAAACCAGCACCCGCAAAGAGTTTGCCTGCCAGTGTGGAAGATGTTGAGATTCCATAGAAAAGGTCAGCTGATGGAAGAGATTGATCAACAGGAACTGTAGAAGGGGGAACTACCACAATTTGACACGGAATAGAGGTCAGGCTGCAGGAAGTTTGCTAGCTCTAACACGGGAAATGTTATATTAAGGTCTAAAAGCTTAGTTATCATGTACTTTATGAAAGTTATCGGATGTACTTCGTCTCTCCTGGTTAACTGTTCCTCAGTGTCAGAGAAGTGAGAGAGAGCCAGGGATTTGATCCACAAAGTGTAGAAAAGCATGGCTGGCAAAACTTTGTTTTCATCACAGCGCACCAGGCCTGTGCTCCTCTCTTGGACTGCATGTTGCATTTTTCTAGTAGTTCTTAGAAGTGTTCAACTTTTTTGCATATTGTTTTTTAATCCACTGGCAAAACCAACAAAGAAGAGGAGGAGGACTATTTAATGTGGTTGGCTTTACCGTAACTTCCTCTACAAAGAAGGGCTGGCCAAGATCAAGCCCCTGCAAAGAGCACCAGGCCTTGAAGTTAGTTTTGGGGCGTGGCCAAGCAGTGTAACTACATTGTCATATGACGCACTGGGGACTTTTTCCAAAAAGCTAACATTGTGAAAGATGCATCTTTAAAACTGTAATAAAAGCATCACAACCCCCCTGAAATGATCAGTTTTAATGTCAGAATTTGGGCAACTTAGTCTAATCACATTTGGATAGTCGAGAAGAACTGCCTGATTAAATCATTTTATCCTCATCCTCATTTAGCTCGGCGCTAAAACTCTATGGCACCCCAGCTGGACAGTGACCACCACAATGAAAGTCTGATTGGTGTTTTTCATCGTAAAACAGCATTCAGAGTGGAAGTCACAGGAACAACATCATTGTACAGGGAAACTTGTTTCTTTATCTGTGCAGATGACATAAACACGCTTGGTCTTTGACCGGACTGAACTCGCTTTCTGTTAATTACCATACAGTTTCCCAGGTGCACACGCAGGGTGGCTCCACAGGCGCACCACGCTGTTCTGCCCAAAACACGCTTTTTCCAAGGTGTCTTTGAAGCGCCTACAGCGACATGTCTGTGTGTGATCAGGGGCTAACGCTGTCTGAGTCAGTGGTGTGCTAGTCAGACATCAGAGTGGTTAGTTGTCTCACACACCAACTCCCTGTGCCCTGCTCCCAGCAAGTGGTTGTGTTTCAGCTGACATTGTATTTATGGCAGATGTTTGGGCTTTAAGCTCTTTTTGTATCACTTCATCTGGTTCACTTTTCTCTATTCATTAAGTGAAACTGCTCCTTTTGGACACTCTTGCACAGTTGTGGTTACACAGACTCTTTCTCCACCTTCCTGCTCTCGCAGTGTTATTCATTTGACAAAGAGAGACAAAACGCCATTGAGTTAAAGATGTTAGAGAACATTTATAGCATTTGTTGTATCAACTAACTTCTACATAGCAACCACCATAAATATTGGAAAAAAATATCAATGTGTAATTTGAGAACCAATTCCATTTCTTCGAAGAACTTGACAAAAAAAGAAAAAAAAAATGTAAAGGATAATGTCTGATGAGGTGTCTGTTATTAGGAATTATTGGATGATGTGGAAACTGAAATTAAGACCATTTGATTTTCTTTTCATATGTTTTGTGATTGAAATGTAAAATATTCAAGCTGTTTGCCTGGGAACAGCTAAGGGTTTAACTAATAGCCTGAACAATCATTACCATACTATTTGGCTCTTATGCAATGGAAACTTTCACCACTCAAGTAAAAAGGCTGAGCCTTTTGTCATAGCTGTGAGCCAAAAAACGTCATGCTAGCAAAATTCAAAGTCAATATCATTGCGTATGGTTGGCAAACAGTAAATCTGTTTCTATGTTTAAGAACAAGACAAGCTAGCTGACCAGACATGTCATTGTCTCCAAATCAATATCAATTATAATGAACAAATAATGTAGCAACGTGATATAATAATAATAATCCATGTGTGCTGTTGGCCAGTTAACAGCCTGAAGTAGCCAGTTAAACAGTCGGTGAGATTTCAGATGATCGCTTGTGATACAAAGTAGTAAAGCGGAACATCAGTGAGTTCAGAGGGCCAGAGTCTTCCTCAGCTTGTGGTTTACAGGAGGCCTCCTGTGGCGTTCAAGGGGTGTGATCACTGAAGGACTAAACTCTGTGTTGTAAATGAGAAATTGAGTAGTTGATGCCAATGCCACAAGTTTTCTTTTTCTCTATTCTTTTTCTCAGAATCAGCTTTGATTTGGCAAAAACACAACCGCAGCAAACCTGGCTGGTGGCCTCTCTGCCAACAAAAACAAACAGCAGCAGGATTCAGTCTTGATATGTGAACTCAATAGTTCTGAACAGTTTTGAAAAATGTTATCGAACCACAAGCCGTAAGTCTTAAAAGCATGCCCTCTTGCATTCCCTGTTTCATTAAGCAGAACAGCACTATGAGTTCAGAGAGGTCAGGTAGAAACACAAAGCAGCCTCAGCTCAGTGTCCTATTCTCCCCCCTTTCTCTCCATTAACGACACACCGCTGTTCAATTTAGCCCACACTACGCCTGAAATAAAAGCATTTCGGGGGATTGATCGATACGCATTGATTGCCACAAGATATTTAGTTCATCTGAACTCGGGCTGAAATAAAAGCAACACTCCTGACCAAGTTGTTTTTGTTCTTCCACTGCCCCGACTGTATAAACAGACCCTAAAAAAAGCCCAGTGGTTTGGTGCGAAAGCCGCCCAGTGTCTCAGTTCAGTCGAATCGATTAAGCCTGGATTTCTCTGTTGAACACATTAGAGCACTTCTTCTTCTTTTTTTTTTTTTTTTATCTCTTTCAAACCAAAGCACTCACTGGTGTGTCCCTCCTGTTTCATAAAGAACATTCTCACTCAGAGTAAATATAAACGACAGCTTTAGTTTAACCTCATGGTGCCCCCAAATATCATCAATTTAAAGTCTACCTCTGGTGGCTGGATTTTTTATGGGTAGCTTTTACTTTTTCTTCAGCTGTGCTCAGGGAGCAACATGTCTGCTTAAATGATCAGTGGGCATATCATAAGAAATGTACACTGATGAGCTAGAACATTCAAACCACTGATGTGACGGTGAGGTAAATAATATGGATCATCTTTTTACAGTGCAATGTTTTCCTGGGAAACCTTGGGGTGACATGCACCATCCATCCAAACGGACCCAGTATATCCCCTCATGGCAAGAGAACTCCCCCACGGCAGTGGATCGGACTGGTTCGGGCACATCCTACAGATGCTAAGTCAGATTGGGATCTGGGGAATTCGGAAGACGTGTCGACAACTCGAGCTCTTGGTCACGTTTCTTTGGCCATTCCTGAGCGTTTTATGGCGGAGCCGCCGCCATCAGAGAGTGTCGCTGCCATGTGTGGATGTGCTTGTGACGGAGTTTGTGTGGGTGATGCATGTCAAGTGGCATTCAAATTAATGCCAGGACCCAATATTTCCTAGCAGAACAGCTGATTGCAACAAGATGATCAATGTTACTCACTTTACCTGTCAGTGGTTCTAATGTTCTGAACACAGTCGATCCAATTAATCCTGAGCGATGGTTGTTAAATGGGCCTTTCACACCTGTAGTTTGGGTCACTTGCGCTCAACCAAGGAAAGAAAATGACGCGGTGTTGCCTTTAAGTTCGTCTGACTTATCACAAATGAACCACAAGGGGTAAACACGCGCAGTCATCCATTATCATACACACTGTGTTTTCACAGCACAAAGGAACTACACCAGAGTTCTCACACACGTCAGACGGAATAAAACTCTATGGGAAAATGTACGAGTTCAGTTGAAGCTTACCGAAACAGGTTAGGTGTGAAGGCAACCTAAGGCTACAGTAAATGAGCTGGGAGGTTAGCTTTCTCTTCTCTGGACTCCCCAGTGTGTCCAACGCGTTATAGGTCAGCCCAGTGAACAGTGAGTGCTATTCATCATCAGACAGGGCCCTATTAGGCCCTTATATACAGCACTGATGTGGTGTTAATATCAAATACCAAGGTCAGTATTTTCCAAACCAGACCAGCAGCGCCTTGCTGACTTAGAGCTACAGTATATTATTTATAAATCACAATGACAGCTGAGGTGATAAGAAATATATCATACCAAAGTGTATTATATGGTCAGCAAATGGGGAATTAAACTAAACCATATTAGAAATATTTATTTTCGGTGCCTGATCCTCGGAGAGGAGCTCTGTCCTTTTTATATATATATATATATCGGCCTTCACCACGCAGACGCTCTCAGGCTGATGAGATGAAGCGGAGATAAATCCAGCATGTTGGAGAGTGGTGTTCAGCATTTCCCTGATCTGTCCCTTTTCATAAGCTTTAAAAAGAACGCGCTAAAAGAAGAAATACTGCACCCTCTCACGACCCCCTCACCTCGAGAGCATACCTCCTTTAAACAGCCCTCCTACACACTTCCACAAAAATCCCTCTTTGCCCTGCAGCTATGGATGTGTATCTACCATGCAACTGCTTATAGCAGCAAGGCTTACTTGGACAGCTGCAGGCACGATCGGGTTTCTGTACACCCTGTTTTTTTGTGTTTGTTGCCTGATTTCCTGTCTTAACTTTTACGTGATATATATTTGTGTCATTAGGGGATCAGAGTGGCACAACAGATTAGCACAACATGTAAACTATGATGTTCACCATAGCAACATGGAGCCTCTGTTTATGGACTTGATGAACATGAACAAATGTTATATCATTTAACCAATAAGATATATAAAAATATCAACAGACATTTTTCAAACGTCTTCAGTACACTATTGCCTACAATGCATGGTGCAATGTGACGCTTCAACATTTCATTCACCTCTGTAAGCTTTCATAAATGTGAATATAGAAGTACACTGATGCTAACACAGTGATGTTACAGCAGGTGTAATTGTTTAGTATGTTCAACACCTGTGGTGTAACATGCTTACATCGGCTAACTTGCGCTAAAAACAAGTGCTGCTGAGGATGATGGGAATGTTATTAGTTTAAGGTGTCTGGTGGGATACATAGTCAAGGAAGCATGGATTTCTGGACTAAATCATCATTGATTAGATGTTTAGATGTCTGGAGATGTTTTATCGCTGGATGAAAAAACAAAACAAAAACGTCTGGCCGTCTGGTCGTCCTAAAAGAAAAGTTAGGAGATCACCAGAGTCATTAGAATTCCTCTCCTGGCTGGAGAGCAGCGCCAAATTTCAAAGCAATCCATCCGTTATAGTAGAGACGTTTCACATTGCCGTCAGAGTGGCTCATACTACAAATCCTCTGATAATTTCACAAACCATTCAGATAATAAAAGAATAATCTGTATTACACTTTAGATTCATCAGTGTCAAGGCAAAGGTATCTCATTTGTTCCTGTATGTTTCACAAGGAAATAGACTGTTGCTGTATACACTGTACATAACATGAGACCTCTCGGATTTCGGTGTTTATTTTGTCTTCAAAGTGAACACACAGGGCTGAATTCTCAGACTAAACACAATCAGGTTGTCTTCTTCTAGTGGTATCAAAGTGGTACAAACTGATCTGGGAGCCGTGGATCCCCAGGGTCTCTGCGTGCAGACGCTATTATGTCTGTAACTTTGATTTGCCTTTACAGCAAATATTACCTACAAATCTCAGTTAAATCTCCCTACAGAGGAATTCCTCCAGTTGATTCCTTTTAATTCTTCTACAAAGGTTTGAGGCAAATTTAATAACGCACGTCTAAACTCCTGCAGTTTCCAGTGGGATTTTACCTCCGAAGGTTCTTTTCTGCAAAAACAATACAAGATAGAATAAAGACGGTGAGGAGTGCTTTGATAGAGTTCTTCTGGGCTCATAAAAGGTACCTTGTAAAACATTTCAAGATGGTTCAACTTTGAGACGCGAGTTCCCTCGTTGCAAGAACAAAGAGCAAACTCAACTGAGCGGTAACCTTTTTTCCTGCTAAAGAAAGTAAAGTATGAAAAAGTTCTGGCTCGTGTGGTTGGAGTCAGGTTTGGTTTTTACAGTTTGTTGTTCCTGATCTCATGTTCTTGTATTTTATTTTTCTCAGATCAGGCAACTGAAGTCTTTCTCTTCCCAGCCATTCTCCAGAGAGGTGTTTTTCCTCCTCTGTTGTGTTACTGCACCATGTTCACTGATCCTGTTTGAAACTGTCTTGCCTATTCTGGTTAAATACTTTTTTTCCAAAATTCAGTAACATTGTGCATGTGGAAACTGTACGAAAATGTGTAATCTCAAAGATGCACTTACTACATGGAGCTGCCAGAGTTACTTCACCAAACAGAAACAGCATTTCTTCTTTGTTCAAAGCCCTCAATAACCTCAGTATGACCTATATTTACTTTAACCTGAGAACGACCTCTAGCTGCAGCATGAGCTGAAACTGAATTATTGTCTGTGGAGGAAAAATAATGTGTGGAAGTCGTGCAATGTTGCTAAGAGCACCACAAACCCTGAAGGGAATGAAAAGCATGACTGCATTACTTGTGTCGAAGTCTCTGTTTCCTCTTTATTATGGACATTTGATGTGGTTTCTTTAACCATGACCATACACACACTCACACACACACACACACAGTCAAACAAGCACGCACACACGCACACACACACACACACACACACACAGCACAACACGCCACCAGACTCCTAATGTCACCTTGTTCTTTTATGCTCTGGCTGGGCCTTTTTAAACTGTCCTGTACTTGTTGTGTTGTTTTCCTCATGTTGCCCTGGTCCTGTCAATATTCTCTCTGTCTGTCTGTCTGACAGTCAGCCAGTCCACTACCACTATACGACTGAATATTTCAACAACAGTCTGATGGATTGCCATTTAAACTTGAGTAGAGACGACTGGAGAAATCGTACGGATTCGTCTGACGGACTCATCCCCTGACTCACTGTGTTGCACCACTGTGAGGTTGACATTCATGGCCACCATTGATATGTTTTTGCAGCGACTGAATTCATTGCCATGCTATCTGGCATCATGAAGTCATGGTAGTCATTAGGGTTGATCGACTACTTGGCTGAAATGAGGATCCGTCACACTCAATGTACCTTTTCACGAGTGCAAGTTTCATCTGTGTGAAATGTGCGTTGGCACTCGTGATAAATGAAAATTCCCACTGGGTAGCCAACTTAAGTCTATCCATTAAAGTCAATTAAAACCTTGTTAAAAATAGGTCTTTTACCCTTTTGATTAAAAACATTGATCTGAAGCTTAACTCTGACACTGTTCTCTTAATAGTTTTATAATGAATAACAAATCTAGCAATGTCTGATCAACCCTATCAATTTCGGACTTAGAAGTTTTACCAGCCTTTGGCACGAAGAACTTGTGTTTTCTGTTTTCTTAGTTCAATATCAGCCTGTGATTCATCCTCTCACAAGACACTGTACTATCAACAAGAATCTGAAGCTGTTATTTTATGGTAAAAGGGATACATAATGTTGCTGCAATAATTTACCTCTATTTTCCCATAAGCAGTAATTCATTTAATACATTTTGAGGAAACTTCCAGCCACTTTTTGTCTCCCTTCCCCTCAGCAGGCCGCTACATTGAAGTGAGGTGTCGCAACATCATTTTCATCTTGTTTCTGTCAAGGTCATTAAATTTAAGTTATGTTTTCTTTTACAGTTCTCACCAATTTCTGTATTATTTTCAGCAGTTAGTCCAACTTTAGAAATGTATTCCAAATAGTGTCTTTTCAATAGCTAATTACAGACTAATACAAGAAGAGCCAATTTACTAATTTCCCACTTTAAAAGTCTCCTTCCTTATTGTCTATTGAGGCTTAATAATAATAATAATAATAATAATAATAATAATAATAATAATAATAATAATAATAATAATTAACTAGCGGGAAATTGGACTCAGTCCAATGTAGTGGCCCGCTGAGGGGGAGTTGGACAGAAGAAATTACCGGCTATTTATTGCTCGTTAGAAAACATCCCATTATCACTATTGAAAATATTAGAGTCATTTTTTGTACATTCTGAGGTAAAATTGTTTTAATTGGGGAGTCATTGGTCACTACCACCCACTTTCCCAAAGATTAACGTGCCCTGCTGCCCCTGATGAACACATTAACTACATTAGAGCAATTCTGTGAAAATGATCAGCAGCCTCAACCATAAAGATAGTCAGTAACTCTCAGAAATAAGAGAAACTGTAATTTCCACATAATGTTTCGTGATTAGAGTAATATGGGCCAGTACGAGCTTGAATACCATGTTACTCCAGAATACATAATTATATCATTTATTTCACCCCTCCAGCATTGTGTTTTGACACAGTATATTTAAAGGAATGGTTTAATCTCGGTGGATTTACAAAAACCTTACTTTATCAATGCACATAATAGTTTGATAATACATTTTTCAATCCTTCTTCCATTTAGAGTCCATATAGGACTTCATGCCTTTCGCTTTTCATTAGTAAAACAGAGAAAGTGTGTCAGCTCAGCAGGGCTTTAGCAGTGGGGAATTGCAAATGGAATCCAAAGATTTTATGGTCCAAATGTACAGCGTGTCTGCAGATTCAAGACAAGACCATTAGTGAACCGTGCAGTCATTCTTTCACTCCGTATTAAAGTGGGAGGGATATGGAAATGTGTGGTCCCCTATCAGCAACACTTGCACTCATCAAAAGAGATGCATAATAAATGGGGGGGAAACCATAGCAAGCCGACGGAGAAAGAATTAGAAATGAGACATGTAAGGAATCGTGATCAACAAGACACCGCCGCCCTGTGAGGATGAAAGCCCAACGTTTCCTAAGTCAGAACAATGACTGCGTGGATGACTTTGCCGCGTTATTGTTCATATTTTAGTCTTTCTGTAATGTTTCTCAACCCAGATGTGAGGATTCAAAACCAGGACTCAAGCACAGATCACTTGATGTTTATAAAGACATTTACTGGAGCACTAGAGCTGCAGAGGACAATGTGATCTGGCGGAGAAGTGGGGGAAAAGTGGCTGGTAATATACTGAGTGACTAATGAGGGGGCATGTGTGGGGATCAGGCGAATGTAATACTTTGAGCGCAACCCCTGGAAAGGTGCAGAATGGCAAGCTCTGCAATGACAGGAGAGGTTAGTGACAGCCGGGCATGACAGATGGACCGAGGGAGTAAAATGAGTAAAACTGAGGGTGCCGACATGACACTTTCTTTCAGCTGTGCGAAAACATGGGAACCTTTACATTACTGGAAATGATTTAAATTTAAATTATTTATTATTTAATAGCGGTGTACACACACATCCGAACCAAAACGGGGCAGGCGCTGAGGCGCCAGTGAGCAATACATGAAACAAACAATGGCTGCTGCAATATTCACCTTAACGCAGCAAAGAAGCTTCATTGTTTCACTGCTGTTAAGACTGAAGTGACACTGTAATGGCATCTCCTGTACATGTGAGTGTCATGATCGCGGCTTTGTTGTTCCTGTTTTATTTTGAAATGGTGCCCTCGTGTGTCGGGTGTTGCTTTTCAGTTCCTCCCACCGTGTGATTTCCCTCCTTCAAGTGGTGTTCCGTTCCGTTCCCCGCCTCGCCTCCACCTGCACCTCATCCTCTCATTAGTGTGTTGGTGTGTATATAGCCTTTGTGCTCCCTCTTGTCTTTGTCGGATCGTTCCGTTGTCTCCTGTGTTTCATTGTGTTTCACCTCAGCCTGTTTCCTCCAGTGTCTCCCACGTTCCCCCCCTCCTGATATATTTTCTGTTCTTTTGTCCCTAGCATCATTTTTCTGCTTTATTTTCGCATGTTTTCCATAGCTGTACGTTGCTCTTCTTAGTTGGTACTTTGTCTTAGCTTTTCTTTGCCCCCTTTTTGTATTTCATGGTTTTGAGTTTTCATTAAAAGCTTATCTTTAGTTCCTTTTCCTGCCTGTCTCCCTTGTGTTTCTGCATGTGGGTCCTCACCTCCTCTCTAAATTGCAACAGTGAGAAGAGTCACATGAACAGTTTGTGAATTTACTTGATTCTTTACTGGCCATATCATGATGAATAAATATTTAGACGGATGTTTAGGCATTTACTTTTATGTTACTTTCACCAAAATGACCACAGAAGTATATCAAAATAAATTTGAGGAGAGTAAGGTTGTTTCCCTATTATAGCCTTGTGATAATCTGGTATCTATTGAACATAAAACATTTAGCTTATTGTACACCGATATCCTGTTCATTGTATGACTGGTGATTCAGGCCCTTGCTGTCGCCTCCTTTTTAAAAATGCTTTGAACAGGATCGGACTCTCCGAAAGCTGGCATGTGAACAGAAGGTGGGGAAGCAACAGCTGCGGAATGGAAATTCTTTCCAGCCTCGCACAGTGCCATGAGAAACAAAGCTGAAAGAACCTTTATAGCCAGTGTGAGAGGATATACCTAAGACTACGTAAAGTCCTTTTGATCAAAACCCAGCAGAAACTCCTGCAGAACCACAGGCATCAACATCTGCAGCCACCTCATCCAGTCGAGGTCAAAGGGAGCTGGAGGAAGAGAGCGCAGAACATAAAGACCAGAGCAATGAGACAAATTAATGTCATTATCTGACAAATGGTTGAAAAAAATAACTGACACAGTTTTGTGTTTTTGTAGGGCATGGAGTTTATTTGGTTGTCAGCGCAGAGGTTTGTTGGATTTCCATTTTGATCACCACCCTTGTTTACTTGTTCATAAAAAAGAATAAAATTGGCCAACCTTAATTATCTGCAGAGATGCATAAATCATTTAGAACTGCTATTGCATGACGACAACAGCTTATTTCCTTTAAAATCTATCTCACATTAAACGATGAATGGATCAAAACAAAGAAATGATCACAGTTTGTACGCCGGCATAATTTTGGTCTCTAAGCATGATTGGCAGCTTAACTGGTGCTGGAAGTGTGGCGGTCTCTCCCTGACGTGGAAGCAATTTTTGAAGTCCACGTGCTGCATGCAAATCTGGTTTGCTTCTCAAATCAGATCTGAAAGATGGCGGGTCCACACTATTATTTGTCAGTGATCAGATCCGATTTTCGTGTCTAGAAAATTGCCAACTGATCTGCGTGTGTTGCCGTGGTAACACGTAGGCGTGATTACACTTTCTAAAACTGAGGAATGAGAATTGGAGAGCAATTATCTGGCTCTCCAATCACAGTGTTAAGTCGTGGAGCAGCCAGTGTATTTCAGTGTTACCCCACTGACTGTTGTTCTTTGTGTATTCTTCCATACCACGTTTGTAAATGCATTTATAAGTGTCAAAAAGTTCACTAATGTGCTTTTGGAAGAACCTTTGAATTCTAGCTACATGACACTTAAAATGATGGTTGTGGTCTTTCGATGTGTGATTGTATGAGGTGCTTATCACCATAGACATGAATACGTAGACGCTGCATTAACCATGTTGCCCCGTTTCTGTAATACGAGAGTGCGTCCACTATATTGGATGTTGCAGGTCTGCCCTGTAAACAAATTACTACACAAAGTAGATGTTAAAACTGTTTTTTTCTGAATAAAAAAGCACTAATGGATACATTGAACTCAGTTTGATAAATCATTTTTATATTCAGTGAATCATATTAAATTAAGTACTAATAAAGACAGTCATTGAGACAAAAAATTAAAAAAGTCTGCAACTCAAAATAAGACACTGCAACTAGCAATGAGTCTGCTTTCTTTCTTTTAGCACTTATATGTAAAGTGCCACAAATGTTGAAAACAAAGTGTGCACTCACACATGTATATATTTTAGGTGGGCTGAAATATGTCTTGCTATCAGTGCTGTTCAGCAGCACAATGCTCTGCTTCCCTGACGATTCCACGCGCTCCTTCTCCACACGGGGAGAGATGACGGTCATCTACAGCAGGTCATTTTACAAATATTAAACCATAATGGATCAAAATTCCATGATAAAAACACTAAAAAATGACCTGGTTTCCAGTTGGAAGGGATTTTTGAGCCGCAGCAGACATTTTTGTTGAATACCACAATACCACCCTGGAACAAACAGACGCTTTCCACTGCAGACATCTTACCTTGTCAAAGCGGGAGAAGCATAGGTAAGACCAGTAATGTTAATGACGGCTCCATTCAGTTCGGGGTCCCAGTAAGCCAAGACAGTTAGCGAACGTGCCGTGTATCAGAGTCTTGGAACAAGCTTGCATAAATGGAATACAGCCATCATTAATGTCATAAATTCCACTAGTGCTTTTCCTGCTGTAAGAGTCCTAATGTCTGCTGTGAAGGATGTACTTGTATTGAGATTGAGTGTCTGTGCCGTATGCAGTAACGCTGATACATCCATGTGACCTCCTCTCTATGTGGACTCTGTAAAAATGTTTCCTCATTTCCTCCTCAGCTCCGGTCATACATTCTAAGTGCACTCAAGGGCAGAGGAGAGTGTTGAGGCAGGTTCAGTAACTATATAGCTATTTAGTCTGGGGACTTTTACTGCATGTACATTTTAGATTCAAGAATGTTTATTGTAACTGGAAGCAAAATTCACCAGTGCATACATGTATTTTGAGACTGTTCTAAATGAATAATATTAATAAGTGCCCAGTGTTCGCTGTGGTGGGGAAGGGAAGCCACATTATGTTTCAAATCCTTAATTCTCATTGACGCTTGTCAACACTTTTCTGTCGTTTCTTTTAATGTATGTTGCAAGCTAGCAATATAAGAAGATGCCGTCCCCATTCTTAATCCCAGTTATACAGCTCTGATTGGTTTAGGGTAACAGCTGTCAATGAGCAAACTAATGAAAAAATTAAAAAAACAGTAATTTCGGTCCTTCCGATACAGAAAGAAAAGCGAACAAGGAGCATAATGTGTGTCCATTCGCACTGTTCACAGGATGATGCATTCCTACTTCTGAATTTCTATTCATGTGCTGCCTTTAAATATCTCATTATTATCATTGTCATGCTTAAATATGTATGATTAATTAGAGGTGATCTGAATTACTTAAGCGTCTTGGTAACTGGTGTAACAAAAGGTCCTAATTACCGCTCTGAATGATGCAATAATTAAATCAGATGTGCAGTGCTTGCCGTAGGACTCGGCATGCCTTCAACCACCCCTCCTCCCACATTCGGCACAGGAATCCACACACAGCTTTCAATATCCAACAACATATCGTAGAAGATGTCAACCGGGCCACATTACATTTTTGTGTCACAGAAGCCATTCAAAGCTTTTAGATGCATTTTGAGTACTCCATCTCTGCGCCTCCGTGTCACTGACATACATCAGAGTGTTTGAGTAGTTCTAATGGGTTTATCTTTGTGTTTCATCCCTGCAGGTAATGGAAAAAGACAAACCATGGGCTTTGATATCAGAGAGGGGGCTCGAGCCAGGTTTTCTTGATAAGGTGACACAAGCAACATTTTCTTATCATCTGCAGCAGAGAGTTCCTACAAAATCCCCAGCTGCACGGCCCTAAAATCCAGGCCATGTTCGTGTGAGGCCGCTACCCTGCAGCTGATCATTCCCTGCTCATTCCCTCATTGAAGGTACTAGCCAATGGAGGGCCGGGCATAGGCCACCTGAGGGTTGAAGGTGACCCGCACATGCCTTGTGCAGTCAGGTGTACTGCTGCAGATATTGCCATGGGTCCGCTTCTGGCATCGACATGAACAATGTCCATGCATAAATGCCCCAAACCAAGGCGTGTTAAAACATCTTTGTGAGACAAATTGAGAGTGAGAGTAAATCATAACACTTTCATCATATTGTTAACAGAAGACTGCAGAAGATGCAGTCAGGTTTTGAGGTAACTGAAACATTTAGATTGATCTTTTGTTTGCCAAATGACAGATTGGATCAATTTACAGATGGAACGCACATTAGTATGTAAACATAGAACATAAAATACAATTCAATGACTAGGGGAAAAAGGGGGGATCTCGTTATGAGTGAAAAATAGAGTTGATATAATGCGGAGTTGATGGATTGCAGGTGAGCAACTTGAGCCGACTCGCCTTTACGCCACATTTGTTCACACTGAACTGGCGCTGCCTTAAAGGTGTTCCTGCCGAACCAAAAGAGGTGTGATGGTGCACAACATGACAATGAGATCTGTGTTTAGTTTTTAACGTGTTTCCTCCAGTTTCCATCTGTTAATCTAAACATGTATATGTTTATAACAATTCATAATCCCAGTTTACATAATATAATTACATAATTACATAATCACCATCAGTAAACAGGATGCTCTCTGGCTCTCATTCGGGGAGGGATGCTGTTTTCTGGGGGATCACTGAAGTCTCAGTGGGGAGGGCTGACCGTTGCAGCGATTTTGCCAGACAAAGGAGTCAAAGACATAACGAGTTAAAGTTCTTTGCATGTCACATAATCACCGCCATTCAACTGCGTGACCCTCTTGGCTCTGCTGCCGGGAACAGACAATGTTTTTTGGGCAGAAATGTGATGAAGAGTCTGTAGGACAGACAGGATGACAGACAGGATGATAGACACTTCTCCACAGATAACTGCAGTCTTTTTAATTTCTTCATATAAAGCCACTACCTGCTACCACATTACTGTCGTTTGGTCCTGTAAGGTTGCGTTGTGGGTTGCATGGAACATTTCTCTTTAATTTCATGAGTGTTTAGCTGTGAGGCTGTGAACGCAATCAGACTGACACACTCCTGTCCCAGACTGCTATCTTTTCCAACTTGTTCTACATGTGTTAGTCAAGTCAGTTTAAAGTAAACTTTACTTCACTTAGACAGTTGCAGTTATTTACAATTACTTATGTTGTTATTTTCTTTATGGCCAAACGCAGAAAAGAAAGTGGCTTCCTCTGTAACTGATGAGATAAATGAGCAGATAATATATCTGCGGCGCCTGATATGTGTGCCTTTAGGGTGTGTCCAGTTCCCTTTTGGTAGATAAAAAGTGGATAAGTAAGGCGCATGCTTCAAGAGGGTTGTATTTCTGATTTTGGTCGTGGGTGTGCTTTCGGCTGAACGTAAATTAAACCAATCAGAGTGCCATCTCCCATTCCCTTTAACAGCCAGGTGTGCCCGGACCTGAAGCATTAATATTAACAGTGACACTTGTCTTATCTAAGGGATGGGAAAGTGATTCCCGGCTGCTGGACACTCTTCCCCAGCATTTTGAAATGATCTTGTCCTTTTCAACAACTCTTTTTGACTGCATATAAAAAATAACAGATGTTAAACTGAGGAGGAGGAGTGCTGCTGCTCTACCCTCTGTATGTGCAGGATTCTCAGTCCGTGGATCAGGTGGGATGGGTCATAAAGAGTATCATCCTGATCAATAACGGTTGGGATGAGAGGGGTGAAATATGTCCTTAGTGAGAAAAATATTAATAACATTACCTGCAGCGATCCTCCAGCAGCAGAAACCAAATTGGTATCTCTACATTAACATGCGCATTTGCGTTTGAGGAACAGCTGATACACTCCATTGATTATTTAAAACTCCTGACTCGTCGACAGGATTGGTTAGTTTTTCTGTGTTCTTCTACACATCAGAAGGTCACACATTGTCCAGATTTATACAGTAAAGACAGTTTGGAGTGAAGCCACTGACCTGATGAATCCGGAGATCCTGACTAAACATATTTATATGCAGGGAAGTAGGTTTGGATATTGAAATGCAAAGCGTTTGCAAAGTGCGCCCTGCCGGGAGGTTTTCTAGGTGTCTACTGACACTAGAAGGGCAGAAAGAGAGAGAGGAGAGCAATTACACAAGTTACATAACCACTGTCACAAGCCTAAATTAACCAAGCTCAGAACAAATGAGTAATCCCGTTGAGGGAGGGTGGCTGGTTGCTATAGCTTCACTGGCTGCAGTTCTGTCTTGGATCAGCTTTGGAAGATCATCTCATGGAAGAAAGTTGGTGTGTGTGTGTGTGTGTGTGTGTGTGTTTGTGTGTGTGTGTGTGTGTGTTCAGCTTATTGTAATGATCCTGTTGTGTTACATTCTTGTCATTCATCCATGGCGAATCAGTCGCTCCATTCTCTGCCGTGATCATGCATTTAAAACCTTCAGCTTCAGAAATGCTTCAGAAATGTATTTATCGTCTGGATCTGGTGATAAGAGTTTCATATTTTAAAAGCCAAGACAAAACCCCCAAACTCAAGACACTGACAAAAATCACAAAAATCACAAATGTATGTTACTGTGATGATGTTATTTTCCCACGGAGAACTGAACGGCTTTGACGCAAATAAATTCAACCAGGATGTAGCTAGCGGCTACAGCCAGCCCACATTCATGAGCCAGCCTATCACATGTGATATTGGTTTAGGGAGGCGGTACAAGTAGAGAATGATATGTGTTAACTGTTTGTGTATCAAATTATTGCTGGGAACAATTTATTACTCACTGGATATTGATTGGGACATGTGCCTAACATACTCAATTCTACATCCATAATTATCTCAGAGGATAAAAGTAAATAATAATAATAATAAAAAATAACTCATTATGACTAACAGATATTTTTTGTCTGTCTGTGGCCTCTTCCTGCCTCTCTAGCATCAGTTTGGCAAATGAATGATTCCATTGTCAAGTTAGCAATAATTCCTATCCAATATAATGTGACTTCTGGAGCATTATTAGCGTTGGGAAAACACTGAGCTTTGGTTAAGTGAAGGCACCAAAACTACTTGGTTAGGTTTAGGTTTAGACAGACGCTGTCATGGTTCATGATTCTATGTCTTTGTGTTGTATCTTGTGTCTTATGTTTTATTTTTGTCCCCTTTTTGTGTCTCTTCAGTGTTCTTTCCTCTATGTTCTCCCCTCTGTCTTTTCATTTTCATCCTTGCATGTTTGTCTCTGTCTGTCTGTCAGTATTGTTTCCTTCATGCTCTCTCCTCTGTGTCTTTCCCTCATTATCTCACGTGTCCTCCTCCCTCCTCTCTCCCCACCTGTTCCTCGTTCCCTCATCAGTGTGTCTGTGTATTTAAGCTTTGGTTTCCCACGTAGTCTCTGTCAGTTTGTTGCTGGTGTTTGAGTGATGTCCCCCTCGAGTTCCGTGGGTCTCATGCGTCTCCAGTCTCTGTTTTGGATTTTGATTTTCTTATTTTGCATTTTTGATTTCAACTTTGCTTTTTGGTTGTACTCTGTTTTAGTTCAGAATTTTTTTGGTATTCTCATCTGTTCTCTTGGTTTTTGTTGTTCTCAGCTATTGTTAAATACAGCTCACCTTTTGTTCGCTCGATCCTGCCTCCCCTGAGTCTGCATTTGGGTTCACCTTTTTGTTTTCCCTTTAAACCTTGATAGACGCCGGTGTTTTGGATTAATATGTGACCCTGGTGACCGGCAGACAGCTGCTAAGCTGGCGAGCTCTGGAGGGGACAGCCTCGAGCAGAGCCCAGAGCTTCAGGAGGAGTAAACGAACTGAACAGAGGAGAGAATGGAGTTGTGGGAAAAAAAAAGTCATTGCAGGACAGCACAAAGAAACAGAATACGATGGCTGCCACCTTGTTGCCCATCTTTGATGTGTGGTGACTTAGGTGGAGTCAGGACCTGTCAAGATGGCCACGGACAGTGCCAACCGTCTTTACCAGCTTTATTTTGTCCCTTTTAGAAACCTGTGGGTGGCGTCAAAGTGTCTATGCCAGCATTTAAATTGACAATGTGTATGAGGTGTATAGCCATTGAAGGTTGCCAGCTGTTATCAAGGTAATACTTTTCTTAGAGGATAAATTGTGCCAACCGTAGCCTTTTCATTGTCGTTGCTACCATTCCTTGAAAAACTGCATGCGCTCTCTTTATAACTGTTGTTGACAATTTGAGTGGGAGTCTAAAAAAAAGAAAAAAAAATGTTCATCTGTTCACTCTTCTAGTCAGAAGTATGGATGATGTGCAGGCAGTTGGAGCGAGTTACTGCGAGACCCTGGATGACCTGCTGAGGAGGTCGGACTGTGTCACAGTAGCTGTCAATCTGACCTCAGGCACAACAGGCCCCATCAGCCAGATAGCTTCTCGTCATGAAACCCACTGGCTGATGTCAGTAGAGGTCGGAACAACATGTTTCCTGACTGTACTGACCTTGGTTAAGAATTACTGGATCAAGTTAATAATAATGCTCTTTTTGTGTCTCGGGGTGCCGTATAAAGCTCCCCAGTCCATTCAACATGAACAAAGCAAGTTTTTGTTTTATCCATCTTTTTAAATCTGAGTTTTTGGCACAGGGACGGACAGTGTAATGTTTTAGATTTATTCAATTAACATTATTCATGTGCCAATTTGTAAGTTCTAATTCTGTCGGGAAAGTCCGTGCAGTAGATGTGACTCATGCCGAAGCTTTACCAAGGTCTCATCTGTTTTGAAAATACACTTTCAGACCAAGCTAGAATGATGTATCATTGTAATATTCTACTAATGTATTTCCCTCTGTCTCCTCCTAACAGCTCCTCTGCTTCATTTTGTCCAGGGCTCATCCACTCATTGGCCTGCCTAATGTGCTGATCACCCTCACACTGGGATCAATACCTACAATATAACCAGCATGCTTGAGGAGACATCAAACATATTTGGTTGTACTGTTTGGATGTAATACTCGAAGGTTTGTTGAAAAGAAGTATAAAAACTATATATGTGCAGAGTTTGACATGTGTTCCCATTTATTTGTGAAATTGTACTTTTATTTACTGTGCTCATTGAAAATATGATTTTAAGAGCCATCAGATTTGTGACATTACAACATGTTTGAAAGCCAATAAGCTCATGTGGGATGAACTGGCCCAGCTGTGGGCTATAAGCTAAATGCTTCTGTCCAGTCATTCAATTTTCAAGCAGCATTCGGTCTATACAGGAGGTCACCGAAACACTCACATCCTGTTAGATCTCATTTTGATATGTTTTTAAAATGTTATCAGTTTGCAAGGCAGTTTCCAGTTGTTGGTAATTATGACACAGCAGCCTGTTAAAATGTTACATGGGCAATATGTGATATCCATTCATGGTTATACCTCCATTTTCATAAATTCAGCACAATATCAGAGAGTAGGTCTCAGTATTTATGAGTCAGATTTTATTTTAGGTGTCCTCACATCCCACTGACTAGAAGTTTTTGTAAATACTTCAAAAATTCCATTGTAAATATACAATAGACCACAAATATATTGTATGCCCTTGGTACAGTAAACATCAGCCACATGTTTTTTTTGTTAACAGATTAATACATCAAAATCAGAAAAATGTCAGTCCTTCCAGCACAGTTTCAAGATATCATATTATTGTTGAATCAACATCTAAACCAATGAGCTGTTAGCTCAGACAGGAGCCAGGAGCCTCCCATCCATCTCCAGTCTGTGATCAACTGTGCCAACTGGTTCTAAAAACTACTTCCGCCTTGGTCTTGTGAGATTGTAGTTGCCCAAGTGTGCCTGACGTCAGAGCAAGTCGGGATCAAGTCAGAACAAGCCTCATTCCGGTCCAAATGTCCATGTTGTGTCCAACAGTTATAAGTTGAAATCGAAAATAATAACATATTTCTATGGACAAGATAAATTAACATGTTTGGGAGAAAAACACATCCCGAACAAATGAGGTTCTGTCCGTCCAGGTACTGGAGGTGGGCATAGCAGTGGGTCATCTGGAAAATGGCAACATCTGGGCTCATCAGCAGCACTGGTTCACCGGTCCCTGTTCAGAAACCCTCCTGGAGAGCATCTGCTGGTTTTTCTCCTAATTGAGACACCCGTTTGGTTTTGGTTGGTGTTTGGCTTGTGTTGCTGCACCAGCAGTACAGGCTCATGCTTCTGTACTCCTGCACTCACCTACACCACTGATGTTACTGATACACATGCCTCTGTTAGTTTAAAGTGATAATTCTGGTCTTCTGGTGTGGGGTTTTATGAGGTATTTATCTCCAGTCAGTGTGTTACCTGCAGTAGATGACCGTCAGCTCGTAGCACCGATAGGGAAGCAGAGCAATGTACTGCTGAACTGACAGGAAGATGTATTCTAGCCACCTAAAAAATCTGTATCCGTTTAAGTGTACGCTATATTTTGAAAATTTTTCGGTGCTTTACGTTGCCTGTCTGCATCAGCCACAGATCAGCCGTTAGGGTCGAACTTTCAGCGGCTGTCTGATAACAATGTTAAGCACCAAAAAATCTAAATGTAGCTCACACTAAAACAGATATATACATTTTTAGGTGTGTCTTCTTGCAGGTGGCTAAAATATGTCGTCTTGTCATTCCGTTTATTAGTACAATGCTCTACTACTAGTTTTGATGGGGGAGAACTGGCAGTCATCTACTGCACTGACGAGAGATAAATGCCTCATACAGCCCCACCTCAGACCACACATCTCCCTCCTTTCCAATGTCAGTACAGACCTGTGTGTGACAACATCCTGTACAACATAAATCAGTGTGCGATTTAATTAGAGAGAACATTTCAACACCAGAATGCTTTGTCCCTGAAAAATGTCCTAAAATCTCTCTGCCTGTCTGAGATCTTCTGTCATTGGAAAACCTGTCAGATTGACAAATTAGTCATTATATATGTGCTGTCATTTTATGGAACGTGGAGCAATGTAATTACCGTAACTTATTCAGCTGTGGAGCTTTGTGGAAAATCATAATCGCAATCATAAACTGTCTTAAACAAGTCATAAACGGTTTTCATTAAGTATATCGAGTATGTACATATTTACAAACCTATTCAGTCTCAGGCAAAATACTAAATAGTTCAAACAAACCAAAAGACACAATCAAGATGATGAATGGTCAATGTGCTGACACTGTTAATGTACTGAAACGCATTATTCAGAATCCAAGACCAACACATTTGTTGCATTTACTTGTTTTATGAATCTACACAGCAAAGGGCAATTTAACTGACATTTTCACAATCACAGCATGGAGCTGTAATTTGCAAGTGCAAACATAAAGAACATAAAGCTGCCTGGATGAATTAAATTAACACAAGCTTAGGTTCTAGAAGAGTATATGTATGTCAGTAGCAAAATATTGATACTCGCCGTCTTGCACACATTCACGCAACTGCATATTTAATTGTTCTCCCAAATGTGTCACGGCACCCATTTTGACTTGTCAAAGCAGGAGAAGCACAGATGCAACCCATAACATTAACAATGGCTCCATTTACTTCTATTAATTGTCCCACTTCACAGACAGTGAGCATGCACAATAGCAGAGGCCTGGAACGACCCCATCTAACTGGAATGCAGCCTTCTTTAACATTAGAAATTGCACTGCTTTGATATTATTGTCAGAATATCTGCCCTGAAAATGATCAAACAGTGTCCTCTCGTAGTGACTAAATCATGATTTAACACATCTTTGAGTTACTTTGTCCTGAAAAGATCCCATTAATCCTAAAGACGTCCTAAAATAAATACATTAATGCCATCCTGTCATGATCAGACTAAAGAGGCAGTCAATATAGATCTATGACATATATCGTTTAATGTAGAACCACAATTTATCATCATTACTGTATTTTTGTTTATGTTATGTTTACATGAAGTGAGTGTAAAACATGAGTGTAAACAGGGCCATTCAGTCAATCCTGCACAATTTTTCAATGAGACCATTGCATGATTTTGATTTGTCAATGCTCAGTCAGATTAAATACATAGACTTACAGACTCGGAAGGACATATCATAGCATACAGGCTTCAGCATTGCAACACTTGCTGGTTGCTAATCAAATACTGTCATGTGATTCTAGACATTTGGAACAGTGTTCCAGGACACATTTCCTTTGGCACCGAAGAGGAAACTCATCTCTATGCATTAAATAGTAGGCTAACACCAAACTGACTTTCAGTGGTGTCGTTGTGTAAGCTCAAGCACATTTTAACCAAACACATAACCGGAATTGCCGAAAATGAATTAAATGTTGATTTTTCCGCTTGTGTGTGCTCCTCCATTTCCACACTGCTTGTCACTTGATGCTCATAATGGCCAAACAGCGGGTGGATTTCGCTGTACTCGGAAGCCTAAGCCTCTAATGCCCGCTTTCTTTTCCCTCTAAGCTTTTCAGCTCCTCTTTTACTTTTTGACATTTTCATCTGATCTTGCCGTTGTTGATGCGCGTCTCTAGATTTTTAACACAGAAGGGGGCAAGCAAGGCCACTGGTCAACTACTTTTACCAGCATGCCTTCCTTTGTAACTTCTGTGAAGAAATCAACTAAAGTAAAAAAAAAAAAAAGGTGGATAGCCTAAGCCTTGAGATCGTTTTTTTGTTTGTGAAAGAGCCATTTTGGACATTCCCATAGCTCAAGGCCAAATATAAATGGATAGAAAATAGTTTGTAACTCAAAACCAACTGTATTCCTGTAAAGGTTGACACATTTGGAACTTTTCACCCCGTTGATTGATTGTACACATAATTGGCAGGAGGGAAGGCCGGTGAAGAGGACAGCCAAGCCAATGTGAACGAAAGAGTCTGACTGGCGTAACAATGCGGCGGCCAACCAGGATCTTTCCTGGCTTACCAGATTGCCAGTGTGCTCATTCTGAAGTTGAGTCAGCACCTTGATGTTCCACACACATCAGGTTAATGGATCATCATGGCTCATTAACACAGATATTTAACAGATTTCTGCCCAAAATCTGAGACAATCAATTATTGTGTGGGCACAAAAAAGTCTGAAATCTTTTACTCCAACTTGTGAGAAAGGGAGGAAACAAGGCTATTTATAACTGTGTCAAGTGTAGGCGCCTTTTCTGGTAATAAATGAATTCAAAACACACACTTACTACTTCAGCTATGTTGTTAACTCCCGTGGTTAAATTGGAGATTCTTTATTCTTCTTGAAGTTTAAACACAAGACTAATGATAATGAGACCTAAACTCTCTGTCCATGGTGCTGAAATATGCACCAGAATAGTTAGGCTGAAAGGCATTTACCCTGCTCTAAGTCATACATTACACACAGATATTGGGCATTGTCAAATTTTTTTAGATTCCAGCACCACTGAGTACTCCTACGATGTATCATCACATTGCTATACCTTGGCTTTCGCTGAAACAACACCTTTGCCTTCAGGCCGTGTTTCTGAGCGAATGTAGCAATGGGGACAGACAAAAGTAAGGCTGCCACTCGCTCTCTATCTATGATTGTATTTTAAAAAGGGCACGCTGTCTAGAAATGAAGGGCACCCTTTCTGCCGGCGGCCCACACAGGCCTCCCTGAAGCCCACAGAGCGGCTGACTCCGGCTGGCTTTTTCCCTCAAGGCTGCTCTTATAAACTGTGAAGGTGATCCTGATCCTGAGCTACATTAGTCCATCACAAATGTGACCTCATTGAAATTGAGAAGTGCCCTTGAGATCTTTTGATTGTCCCACACCATCTTAGTTTCATTTACTCTGCAGTTTTTTTTCCTATACGCATTAAATCACTGAAGGACTTCGCTCATATCAATGATAAATGGCTGAAAATGGTGAGTACATGGTGTTTTTGTCATAGCTTTAACCCTGTAAGACCAAAATACAGAACCCACGCAAAACATTTTTTACCTTTCCGATGTTGTTGTAGGAGGCCTCTGATGCAGAAATTAAAGAGTTAAAAGAAACAAATATGTATGTTTTTAAAGAAATGGTGTAATAATCACACAATAGTCAGAATTTTATGAAGTCATTTATTGCCTGAAACTGTGTCCTGTTCATTGTCTCTTTGCTAGACATCTTGAGAGCTTTTCATTCCTGTTTGTCGAGGAGCCAGGCATGACCACAGCGAGGAAGATGGTGTGCCAGGAGATGTACTGCGACGGGATTTGATGGGGAACTTATATTTGGCTGTAAATGAGTCCAACAAATCCACATCTCCCATGCACTTGTTGTAGGCACCAACAATGTATGGCCTCTCAACTTCAATGTGGGTTCAGATGGCTTTGTCCCAGTCTTGAATCTTTTGCACGGGTTCAGGTCCAGCAAAGGATGTTCCTACGTGATGAATTCCCCTATCAAGGAGCTTCTCTAATAATGGAACACAGGGGAAGTAGCTGTCTGCATAAATTTTGTAGTTCTGACCTTCTGGAAGTGTGAAAGCAAGCTTCATCAGAAATGTTTTCCAGCCAGACAGTACTGTCTGCTCATTGTAAATCGCTTTGGACAAAAGCATCTGCTAAATGCCCTAACTGTAAATGTAAGTGGCTTAGCCTATGTTCTCTACTTATCATGCTAAATGAAATATGCATCCCAATCACCAGCCATTTAGCCACACAATACTGCCTTGACATGACAGTACAGCTTGTTATGCTCTCTAATTATCATGCTAAAAGCAAAACATGCATACCCCCACTTACACTCACACCTCACACTCAGGAACGTTTTCACCTTTCCCAGAACTGAACTGACTGTTGACGTCCTCTTTGTGGACAAAGTCATTTTAGGTCAGTCTGATCAAAGTAAGTAGTTTTTAGAGATAAAACTTTTAAATCTGTCAAATTTGACCAGAACACAACACAAGGGTAGTATGTATACTTTCCATGTATAAAGAAAATACTCTCAGGCACTGGTGTAGTGGAGGGAATACAACTTGTTTGTGCCCACTGCAACAAGCCTGCTATTTTGACTACCACACTCACCAAGTGTTGTAGAATCACAACACATATATAACAAGCTCTAAATGAAATTTGATGACTCTTTTCCACAATAATTACAAATGTACATGTTTTAGACATTGTAATAACAGCAAAAATGTAAAAGACATTTTACTTACTTGAATCTGATGAATCCAGTCCAGTGAAACAGAGATGTTGTTCGAAGGTAATCTTGAGAGGTTGTGTGAGTTCATGACCATTAGGCCAGACTTATAAACAAATGTACTATCCAATATCATTGAGACTGATGAGTGAGACTGATCAATAGGGCCCAATGACTATGTACATGTGGTAAAAAATAAGATACAATATAACAGATTGTTTTTAGGATGGCTAAAGATAATACTGTAATTTTACAAAAAGGGGTGTTTCAGGGTTAAGTCTGGAAGCAAGACTGATTCGCAAGACCACATGATCACATGATCTTGCAAATTTAGCTGCCTCGCAGGTAAGTACTGGATCTCAAATAGGCCTATATTTAATGACAGTGTCAGTTTATATATCAGATTAACAAAACCACATCTAAGACAAGACAAGTAGCACTTCACCAGGATTAAAAGCAATTAAAAGTAGCAAAATGCTACTTCCTGGGGAATGAGGTGAACACTGTCATCAAATACAACACTTTGGATTGGCATCCAACCTGAGCTGGAACTCGAAATGTCAGAATATGTTACATTTACACTGAGGGCATTTAGATTTTCTCCAAAGCAACTTACAGTAATTCATTCATACTGTACACTGATGGTGGTAGCTGACATGCAAGGTGCCAACCAGCACATCAGGATGCCCAAGGACAGTTTGAGTGCAGACCAGGGGAATCAAACCTGCAACCTTCTGATAACGAGACACTGGCTCTCCCCCTGAGCTAACGGAATCAATTGTCTTTCTCCAGGAAGTTACATTTTGTTGCTTTAAGACCTTGGCTGGAATTAAATTATGTGAGGATCAGCGAGTTCACCGGAAGACATGAGGTAATTGCAGCTGTAATTATTACTCGGGTGTGCGTGATAAATTATCCACATACTCACTCTGGACAGGATTAAAACCACTGACCAGCAACATGAAATGTTAAAATAACCCCAGCACTAAATCCAATTTGAATGGGGGTTTCTGTATTTCTTCATTTTTTCCCCAGTGTTCTCCCAGTTTGGAATGTCAAATTCCCTATGCATTGCAGTCTTATAATTGGAAATATATTTAATATATTAAATTATGTATTATAATTTAATACAGGCTGACATTGTTGGAGGGTCTCAATTTGTCCTTTGACTGTTGCACTCTGCTTCCATCTGCTCTGCACTCATGAGCTCTGATGAAAGGTTCCTGCACTCTTTTCTTTGGAGGTCCAAAAAAGTAGGCCACGGGTAAAAAGCAAGCACTGATTGTGTTGTGTTGTTCAGATGCAAAGTGGTACGAGGATGCCATGTCCCCTGAATTGACCGATTTCATTTTGATGTCAGTCCAACAATCAGGTAAATGCTCCTGGTTAGTTTCATAGCTTACCTTCAGCTTCATCTTATGTGCTGTTTGCACATTTCTCTCCATTTACAACGGCTGGCAGTTTGTACCCCTCCTGTTAGTCCTGATTCTGCTGTACTCGCTCTGTCCCTCTTCAGCTCCTTCTGCCTTTAATCATCTGACTTACCTGATCAGTACCCGCCTGCACACCTGCCCCTCAATCAGTCACTATCTATATATAGCTGCCGTACACCCCTAAGGCCGCGTCACACCGGAAAGTGGCACAGTGAAATTAATCTGGGTGTCTTTGCAAACTATGCTATTCGAGGAGCCTGGTGAAACGCAGGGACGTTTGGTAAACTAATCAATCTGGGGAGCCGACCACTCACATGCTCGCCACCCAGGAACATGGCGGAAGTAATGGGTAACAGTAAATGCCAATGAGTCCATACAAACTCATTCAAGAGACGAATTTGTACCATTAACTCTTCTCTCATAACTCTCTGCAAGACTTTCTAAACAGGTTCAGGATCAGATTTGATGAGTTGCTCCTGTCATAGTTTGTAATGGCAACTTCATCACTTTAAGTCAATATATTGATTCTGGCACAACGAGCGACCCACCCCTTCACATTAGGGTGAAGTGTTTATTAACACACGGCATTTCTCTCACTCTTTCTCAGGACAAATCAACGGCATAATGTTTGCTACGAACAAATAGACACCATGCTGGTATGAACAGCATGCCTGTGCCAGTGTGTACATGTACGTGAGAGGGTGGGCGGATGAGTGGGAGGATAGTATGTGGAGGAAAGCTTAATGAACTGTGTGACTCAGTGTGCGAGTGTCCTTGCCACATGGAATTAACATAATTTTAACTTTTATCTAGAAAAAAACACGGGTGAGAATAATAAGAATCTGCACATCAGAAATGTGGGAATCTGGGGGGAATTGAAGCGCTCACTGTGCTCGCCGTGAGTCAGAGACAGGAACTGCCTGAACCAAAAACAGACATCAATCCCTCTCTTCCTGTTTTCTCTTAGGCTCCACTGGTTGCTTTTATTTGTTCATGGCTTTGTCAGTGGCCCATCCTCATGTTCCATTTCTATTTTTTGCGTGTTCGTGTACAGTAGATGAAAGCACATCAAGATTCCTCCCCTCAAAGCTCGAGTTCCTCTGCAAGGGAACTTTTTTCTTTTTTTTTTCTTTTTGTAGGAACAGCCAACTCTGTATAATGATCCAAATGAGGAGGAGGAACACACCATCCTTTATTAACGCATGAGAGCACAGGAGAGTACAGTGAGTTGATTGGATATTTGCCTTTGTATATTTTGGTGAAAATAAGCCTTGTTTCATTTGGATACTGAAAATCCTTCATACAGCCTTCAATCTGCAACTCTTGAGCCTTAAAGGAAGAAGTGACCTCATGTTTAGTCTCTTACGTTCACACCCCAACGCCAACTGCCATCTGTGATAGATGGTGTTTAAACAGCTTAGAATATTGATGTAAACACTGTGTATAAAAGTTGTCGGGTTTTTCTGAAGTGACGTGCAATGCATTCCTGCTCTGCTGACGAGAGGTGAGGGAATTATGACAAGTTTCACAAAGAACAAAAACTGCTTGGGAGTTGAGAGGTTTTCTATGTAAGATCTTTTTTTTGAAACTAGAAAAAAAGAAAAAAAAAGACTTGACGCTGGTACTCCTTTGGCTTTAATCATTATTTAAAATCTTGACTTGAATTTTTTTTCAGGTCTCCTGGTAATTTTAATTAATGCACTTTTGAAATTGTTAACAATGTTGATGAACGTGAGAGAGCTGTTAGTTATTTATGTCACTCCCAGGAGGATTAATGAGCTTCAAGGGAATTAATCATGAAGTTGACAGAGCTGGTGAGGCAAAAAGAAAATGCAAAGATGAAAAGTTTTCTATTTTAAACCGCAAGCGGCTGTACGGCTACAGCATGAAAATAACGTAAGCAGGGTTCAGGGTGGGCGCACAGCAACTAATGGTATACGACAGTGTGCTGTGCCAGGCTCTTGAGCAGCTTCAGGTGCGACGGAGGTCTGAATGCCTTTTTTCTGTACATTTCAAGCATCTTTGCCTTGATTTAGATGTAGCAAACCAAGCTGCAGTCTGCTCCTGTCTATTGCTGAAGCCCCGCTTTGTTTCCTTTGTAAACACTTGAGCATCTCCCAACACACTCCATTGTTTTGATTTGCTTCTACTGTCCTTAGTGGCGTAGGAGTTGCGGAGGTGTCTCCCTGATTTGCAGAGTTGAACCGAGATGCAGTCTGTTGTAGTGTGCAAGACCTTCAGTCTGTCCTCGCAGTCTGTCAGCTACAGCAGGTGGTGACAACAAACAAGGCTCTTTCCGTAGCTCCTCTCTGCCATCACAGAGCCCACACTCTGCAGACTCCACACTCATAAGCAAACACTATAGAAAATGATAGTTTCACTTCAACACAGTGGGGATGGTTAATATCATCATTCATAAACAGCAGTGAAGGAGAGGATATAATCACTAATCGTGGTCATTTGCGGACACCCAGAGCTGGACGATAACATGCCTATTTGAACCAAGACAGAGCAAATAAGGAACTGCTGAGGAGGGAGGTGAGCTGGAAAGTAAGACTACCTGGTGAGTTCTGGAAATACGTCTCAGCACAGCACAACATAGCTCTTATCGATCCAAACTCCATTCAGGGAACAAGCATTTTAGAAGTTGTTTGCTTGTCGTCATGAAATTCTGATCCATTTATTGCAGTCATATCACAGACAAATCTGTTTGTTCTTACCAATGTGGTTCACGTATTTTTCTAATTTGCGTTTGGTCTGAAGGTGGCATTACGCCTCCTGAACTGCTCACAGATTTCCTGGGGCCACCCTGACAATATACATTTTAAAATCTGGATGAGTATATTGGTACTCTATGAGCTGGCCACAATAACCAATGAGAGAGGCATCCTGGAGCGGCTGACGGTCCTGCCAAGCAACAGTAAACATACTGATTGTGTCAATATTGCACCAAATTTGATGCTACACTTCCTTGACTCCACAGAGACACACCTGCCATGTGTGAAGTAGATCAGATGAACAGATATACTATATATAAGAAACTGGTCTTGTTTCAGTTTGTTGAAGACGTTTCACCTCCCATCCAAGAGGCTTCTTCAGTTCTAACTAACTGGAGGTGAGTTGCAGGCTTTTAAACTCTGTGTGGGAGTGTCCTTACAGACTCATGAAGGACACATGTGAGCTCTGAGTTTCAGAGTCGATGCACCACTTGTGGGTTGTTGACCTAACCCAGGAGTGAGGAACCTTTTTCCTATTGAAGGCCATTAAGATCTTCATATCGTCCCTCAGGGACCATGACTTTTGTTTTTTTTTCTAAAGGTAAGCAGCTCACAACATAATTTTTATGGCCTTTTTAACTCAATTGCAGTACAATAAATATCATGACCATTAAGTAATGTTTTAGCCATTTTTAATTGCATCCATCTCATTGTATCTTTGTGTTTTAATCCAGTTAATTTTCTGTTCCTGCTTATATTCACTGATGTTGAATGAACAGCATAAACTACATTACTCTGTTCATGCCTGAGTATTTTGTGCTTAGTATGGACAAGTTTCTGCCTCAGTGTGTTGGTAGGTTTAAAGTGAACAAGGATATGATGTTTATTAAAGATCCTCCTGAGTTTCTCAGGTGTTTCTGCGACATAAATAATGACAACGTTACATTTTTCAGTCTCAGGTTTTGACAAAGTCCAGTTTGGGTAGCCACAGGTTTAAGGTGCTCCTCTGATGTGCTTCTCTTCCTTCTCCTTCCCCTCTGACTTAGTAGGCATGGTCTCAGTCCAATGTATTAGGGTTCTCATGACCCCAGCTTGTGTTCCATTGGGTGATGAGAGTTGAACAGAGGGTTCTGATCCCTGTGTGTAGGTTTTCTGTACACCTCATTGTTGAGGCTTCTGCCTTCTTCATTGTGTACTGCATAGTCCAAAATGGGCAGACTGCCCCCTCTGACGTCTTCCCATGTGAACTTGATGTTATTATCCACAGCATGTATGTGTTCTGTTAAGGTGTCCACTTCCCTTGTTCTGTTTCTGACCCAGATGCTCTCAACTTCTTCCATGTAGGAAGTTGGCCACTGTTGGAGATGTAGGTGGTCGTCAGATGGAGGTCAAGAAAGGCACAAATGTAGTCTGGGACAGAGTGCTGTCCAGTAGCAGGCGTTTCTTCACCGTATTTATCACTTCTTGAGTGATGATGCATGAATAAGTGATGTGACATCATAAGGAGAATAGCATACAGAGAATGATACAGACAGATTTCGTGCTTTAAAGTTACATTTTCAATTTGACGTTATGACTGTTCTCAGTACGGGCTCGGCACAAATTCAACTTGGTTAGGGCCAGTAAAAGATCACATTTTGGCCTGAAATATAAGTTTGGGTCTGCAAAAAACACGATGAAGATGTCCCGACTTCTCATCGATAATATCCTGTGGTATCACGTACAAAAACATTGAGATGCCATAAAATGTTGAAACACAGTCTCAAACTGTGGTCACTGGCTTGGGGGCCTTCTCACTGTAACTCCACCACCGCCATCCCCTCCACCTCCAGATATGATTATTAGGTCATAAGCTTGTAATGAGAAGGTGATGTGCCATGTATTGTAGAAATAATAATGCACAAAATTTATGACACAAACTGAACATTCGTTTTTTTTTTTTGTTTTTTTTTTTTATCAGATTACATTTCATCTTGGCAACCGAGCTGAATATTTACTCTCATACACATGATAAGGACATTATATTGATATAGTTCCCAGCCCAATAACACAGTATTTCAGTGATTTAATGGACATTTTTTCATGTCACACATTTAGGCCTGTATTTTAGATTTATCTCTTTGTGTTCCCTACTGTTTTTAAACCCTCTAAGCTGCAATGTGTTTAAAAAGAAGCCTGTTGCCATCGATCACCACGAGAGCACTGAGGCTTACTCTGTAAGGAGGCAGCTAGTCTCCAGGTAAATGACATTACAGTCACCCTCCTCTCCTCTCGCCACCCTGCCTCATGTTTCTGTCAGCTCAGATTGTGTAGGAGCCCATCACTGTTGTGGCTGAGAGTCCAGGGAGTCAGACACCTCTTGTTATCTGGGGGACTGAACTTGTGGGAGAAGTTGCTGTCAGAATGCGGCGACACAGTGCATGAGGCCGCCAAGGGCAGTCTGAGTGGGTAACTGTGGCTTTCTTTTGCTCCATTCATTTCATGGAGAGTGAAGTGCCCCTGTCTGTATTGATTTTTTTTTCTAATATTTTATTTAGTATACCTGTCTTTCTTCCATTTTTGTCTCAGAGCCTGGCTGTGACTTAATTGGAAAAACTAATTAGCAGCGTTCACAGAAGAAATTTCTAGGAGACAGAGCTGGGTCACGACGTATAAGACGCCTTGACGTGTTGGAGGTCACAAAATAGAATGAGCCTGTCACCTGCAGCCCCTTTCATCTCACTGTGGCCGTTCTTTTGCCTCCCTGCAATATTTAAAGTCCAACTGAAGGTAAATTGCATTTTCTTTTGTGGGCTACAGCGTACATCTCTTCTCCGTAAATCACTCGTCTTGTGTTCCTGCATCCCGCCGGTCCACCGATGGAAAGCTTTTAATGTGAAGCGGTAACAGCAGGAAAGGTTCAGTTTGCATTAAATGTAACACAGCTTCTGAATGGCTGAGAGCAATCAGCAAACAGTGAAATAATGCTGATAGGGGAGAGTATAAACAGGAGCACAGGAGGGAAACTAAACTCCAAACCACAGAGAGGTAATTAGGAAGCCACAGAAATAATGAGAGCTGAACGCAGACAGACTTTTTAAAACAGAGCTTTCAGTACAAACACACTCAAATTCAGCTGAAGACACAGCAACAGTGAGGTCGCTGTCACCGACTGGGCAGTTTGCAACCTTGCTATCAAGAAGGGATTGGTGCTGCATGGTGAGGCCAAAGAGTAGTGGCCCATGCTTATTGAGAAAGCCTGTTACTCTACTTGCTAACAAGCTATTTGTTTCTGAGTGGGTGATGGGTCCAAAAGTCCTGTTTTTCTGCTAATTTGTTTTTGGTGTAGTTTATTATCTCGGTTTAGATTATGGAGCGCACCCAGGCATGACGGTGTGGTTGGGCTCCGTGGCTTCCCTCGACTAAGTAGACTATACAGGGCTAATACAGAACTGTGAGTGACAAAGAGGATTGTACTAATGTTTGGGCTTGGGCACATGTTGATGGCAGAGTTTAGGCTGTAATGCTAGTCCACTTAAAGTTCTTGAAATGTTGAAAAGAAATGAGGGAATTTGGCACAGAACGTGATTTAGGATGTATTTTATTTTATTCTTTTCTTTTTAGTTAAGTGTTACTGTAGATGTTAGGGCTTATTTCAGACTGGCTTCATTAGAATTAACCACATACAGCATGTCAACCGTAAAAGCAGCTTAATATGGCTTATTATTATAATTGTTAGGCAGTGACCTCTAGTGGCCGCAGTAATAAAGTAAGCTCTAGGGGAGGTATTCAGGTCATGTAGACTAAAGAGCCACAAAGTCTTCATAGGGAGGAGAATGAGGTAACAGACACAACAGTTTCACCCAGTAGGCCAGATGTAGTCTACTTCTGTGTGTGGCAAACTGGTCACAGACAACATTTTTGCTTTAACTTATCATTCTGAAATAAATACTGACTGCACAGTCTATTCAAATGACACAGTCCTTATAAACCTCAGTTTCACTTCGCTACTCCTTCTTCCACTTTGCTGAATTTCGTCCCAGAGAAACTGGGAAGTACAGCTTAAATAAAGAACATCTTCCATTGCACAACCACACCAGGAAGAAGCATCGTTTTCTCCAGATGCTCTCCACCGTTAACGGCTGGGCAACTGCTACAACAACGGCACCTAGGTCCAAATATCCCCTTTTGTACTCACTCACCACAGCACATATCTTCTACTCTGGGCTAAGATCCATCCTGCATCCCAGTGTAATGGAAATCCATTCTTGTAATCCTAACAACATCAAACGCATGTGAAAACACAATCACTTGGGCTTTAACTGTGGAAACTATACTCTGCAAATGAAAAAGAATCCTTATGGCCGAGAAAGGAACACGCTTCAGCTGTAAGTCGTCATCAGCGTAATCACAAAAAGCACACATGACAATATATACTGCAGGTGAGGTTCAAACAGCAATCAGCACCGATAAAATCCATCTGCAAATAAGCCGCCTCGCGACGAGCTCCCTGACTGAAGGAATATGACCACAATAACAGGAAACAAGGAGTTATATCACAAAAATCTATGGACTGAATAGAAGACTGAGAAAATATTACAAGAGACTATACACACAGAGCAATATCCTTCAGATATGCTGAAAAAAAAGGTGAACAGTTATTGCTAAAAAAAATAACACAGAAAACGTAATGAAATACACATGTTCTCTTTGTATATGACCTCTAACGAGGAAAATAGTAATCTAATAAATTCATTCTTACAACTGAAACACTACTGCTACATAACAGAGACACACTGATTGTAAAGGGAAGACAATTTAAAGAGCTAAATGACCCTGTGAGGTTTTTCTTTTGACTGATGGAAGCGAGAATCAGTCTGAAACTGAAATGAAATATGAAATATCTTACTGAAGTTGAGATCAAGGATTATTTGAAGATAAATTCAACCACATGATGTGATCAAACATAACAAATCGCCCTTGCTCACCTGCAAAGCAAGGTGAAGTAGTTAATGAGATTCACAACTTCAGACCAAGGCTGCAGTATGCCTCAAAAGAAGAGGTTTGATTTTCATTTTACTAATATCCCTCAGAGTTATATTCTGAATGATGCTGGAGAGCTTCTCATATGCCTTTGCTATTTTCACCACTTTTTCGTTACCCCTTGTTAAAAGCCGACGTGTGGTCAGGACCCTTTGGCGACGGTTTTGGTGCACAAGCGTCCCCTTAGTGTCTAATGCTGCCACGGATGGGTTTATATACCAACTGCATCTGATATTTATTGTACTCACTTTTGAATTGATATTGTATGATGCAGACTAGACCATGTAATTGTAAGTGAGCATGGTGTGAAGATGATTTTAGCAATGAAATGGGCCACAATGGGCTTATAGGTGTTACTTCTATATCTGTATATACTGTGGCTGAAGCCCAGCCTGCAGACATTTCTCTGTCTTTGTCTATGCTTTCTTGGTGTTTTTACTGCAACAAAAATATTCTCTTAAGTACACAAACCAACACAAGATGGATGCAGTACTCATCTATGCCTACAGGGAGACAAATACATTTTCAATTGTGTAACTTAACCTCAACCTTTGATTAAAAAAGGAGTTGCTCTTAATGAGAAATGTATGTGAAATGCGTATGCAATTAACCTGAGGCTATTTTCCCATCCTCTCGGAAAACTGAAAGGTAAATTGATTATTTGGTAACAGAGACAGAGCAGATCCTGAAATCTAAGCCATGAAAAATGGTGGCCGAGAGTTTTGATGTTGTTTTGATGCGTTAGATATGCTAGCTATCTGCTGTAAGGTAATAGTGAGTGAGCAGTTTACTGAAGAGGTGTGCATGAAACTGATATGACATGTGTTAGAAGAAAGAGTCGTTACAAATGATGTCATTCAGTGCCATTTGGCAGATGATGCCATTTTAAATAGGCTTAGGGTTCACTGAGAGAATGACAGCAGTCGTTAACATTCCTTAATGTCAGCTGTCATGCTGTAGATCAGTCTGTCTTATAGTACCTTTATTAGTCACATGTAAAGGGTTCAGTCTCAGGGAAATTTCCAGTAGTGATGTATTTCTGGTTATTTAGCTTACATTAGCTCATAAGAGTTTGTTAGTCACCACTTGAGATGTAAATGAATCAAACACTGTTGTCAAATGTAGGATGTTCATTTCTGAGTTTATTAGGTTTGTCATTTTCTCTCAACAGGTCCTGTAGATTAATCATTAAAAAAAACAAAACAAAACAAAAAAAACACTCTCTTTGTATTTCCAAAACTAACACAACCAAAAGACACTTCTTCAAGCCACATCTGTCTCATTTACCCTGTTGTTGTGGTGGTGCACCTGTTAGTCTCCACCACTGTGTTTACCTCTGTGTTCATCTGTCCATATCTCTGTTGCAAGTATTTTTGTCTGTGCTTCTGCCTGTCACCATGAGTGATCCAGACCTCCAGGATCTGCTTATGAATCAGAGATAACTCAGTGATGAGCTCCAAAGCGTTGATGACTTGCTTGTTATGCTGCAGAAAAGAGGAAGCAGCGGCACCTGATCCAATGGTGAGGTGGACAAAGAGAGAGAAACGTTATAGAAATGGAGGCCAAGATTAAGCAGTAATCAGTCAAGTCAGGATAAGTATTGTTTTTGCATTATATGATATTTTTTCTCCAGTCAATGTGTTTCTACATGTTCATCTAAATCAGTATATCTACAACACATCCAGCTACCAAAAAATACTTCCATCTCATCTGCTGGCCACTAAACAGTTGAGGTTAATGGACTTAATCATATGAAATGTCCACCTAATTCATTCTACTCACAATCCCTCTCTAACCTTTAGGCCGCTCTAGATAAACTCTTAAACAAATGTAATATTTTTTTACAGAAGCAATTTGTGGACCATTTTTTTGTTCAAAACATTCAAAAACCCATTGCCCAAAGATAAAATCTTAAAAAAACAATTTCCAAACTGAGATTTTAGCCGCCATTAACAACATGGCCAGTAGCAAGGCTTCTGGTGAACACGGCTTCACTGTTCATTTTCATAAAACCTTTTCCACCCAAATTAGACAGTAAATTATAAAGGATTTTCGATGGGGTAAAAAAAAAAAAAAAAAATAGGTTGAAAAAAACATTTGAATTACACAAGGGACTCCTTAGGGTGCCCTTTGAGCCATATGCTCTTTGTTTTATCATCAGAACCCCTGGCCATACTTATTAGAGCATCCCTCAGATTTATTCTAGACATTGGGAGTTGTTTCTTTACACAAGATTAACTGGGATAAGTCATTTGCACTCTTTCGTTGCCATAAGTCACATATTGCCAGTTTAGATTGTCTTGGAGTGACTCTAAGATCCAAAATACCTGATACTGCCCCATTTGATTTGAAAAAGCTTGTAAATTATGTCAAAGAAGACTTTGGAAGATGGAAAATGTACAGATTGGTGAAATAGATGGCTTAAAGATGAATGTTCTGCTAAGGATTACTTCCCCCATAGCAGCTATTCCCCTTTCCCCAGATGAAAGTTTCTTCAGAGAGGTTAATAGATTAGTCAGAGGTATTCATATGGAGCAATAAGACACCTAGGGTCAGCCGAATGAATTTCCATGTAGACAGGAAGAAGGGAGGTCTTGGCCTTCTGAAAATATACAAATATTACATTGCATTCAACTCTAGATATCCTTTGAAATGAGGCAGGATCAGTAAAAATCAGTTCAATTCAAGAGAACTGGGAAAGTATAGAATGGGAGGCCTGAGACATGTTGAACGAAAAGGTTTCTTTGCAAGGCCTATGGTACAGCCCAGTATCTAAGAACATCAGCAACACTTTGATTCAATTTTCTTGCTCCATTGCCAAAACATTTAAGAGCCTGATCAATTTAATGGTCAGTGACGCTCCTCGTGTTCCCTCATGGAACAACCATAGGTTTAGGTTGAATGGCAAGCCTGAGAAATCGAGAATCACTGGGATTCCAAAAGGTATTAGAACTATGGACGATGTGAGAAATCCAAATGATAGTAAACTGGGAATTTTTGCACAACTTTAAGATACATATAGATATGGATTAACAGAAACTGAGTCTAAGTTAGAATTAATTACAGATCAGAAGGTCAAACTTGCATCAAAAATATATATAGACACTAATGAATAAAACAACAGAGACTCATTGGAATGCAGTTAAAAGAAACTGGGAAATTGATAGAGGCATATCCTTGGAATCACGTCTGGAAAACCGCTCATGAGATATTTAAATCGTTGAAGAACAAGATGATAAATTAGAATTTTCACCACTGCGCGACTCCATAAGACAGGTGTATCTGACTCAGATCTCTGTTGGCACTGCAAAGAGGATGAAGGTGTTTTCTATCATATGGCATGGACGTGCCCCAAAGTGCAAATCGTCTGGAAAACTGTTTTAGACTACCTCAGAGAGATCACAGGAGATACAGTGCATAGTGATCCAGTAAGGTAATTATGTAATGATTTTATTTGGTTATTGCTCATTTCCATTTATTCATCTATCTATTTTTTGCATCTTGTACAGATGCTTGTTCAGATATGTTGGTATATGTTAGTATCGTAAGCTCTTTCCTTTCTGTGCTCTTTGGAAGACATACAGGATCGAATAAAAACAAAATGAGATGAAAAAAAACCTGAATTAATGGTAATCCTGGCAAAGACACCTTTGTGAGGTGATATCCACTGCTAAGTAACCGTCCCTTCTCGTAACTCCGCCGCAGGAGAGGACGAAGAAAGCGAGCTGGCCAGAGGGGAAGGCTACGGCTTTAGTTCTCGTTGGGTAGTAAACACAGAGATGCAGAAGCTCCTGGCAAAACTAATTTTATCATCCCTTCAAACTACAGCTCCAGGGTCTGTGTCCAGTGTGTTTTCTGGGTTTCTGCGGTGTCTTTTGCCCCTTTTTCAAGTCTTCTGTTTTCTTCTCGAGCCTGATTTTCCCTCCACGCCGGTCTTTTATGAGATTAATCAGCCCGGCCCTGTTACCTGAGCGTTCCCCAGTCTGCTTCCCCTCCACACCTGCACTGCATCCCCCTCATTAGCCCGTTCCGCCCTCCAGTGTCTTTTCAGCCTTTTCCGGCCTATCAGCCTCTTCCCTGCTTCCAGTGTTTTTCCCGTTCATTTCTCTCACCTGTGTTTCTCTGGCTCACTCCAGCTGCACCTCAGCCCCTCGTTAGTTTAGCTTGTATTTTAGTTCAGTCTTTTTTGTTTCCGTCATCCCGTTCAGTTTCTGCGATCCTGTTGTTGAGTTTCCCTGGTCTTGCAATCTTGTCTGCCCTTTCCTCGTGTTACCTTACCTTACACTCATTAAAACCTCATCCACTGCCCTTACAGCCTGCTGTCTGGTGTAGTTGGGTCCACCTTCCTTGCTTCACCGTGACAGAAATAATGACTAAATCTTGTCTATAATATTTAAGATAAAGATCCTGCAAGTTTATTTATATATATATGTGTGCGTGTGTGTGTATGTATATATGTGTGTGTGTGTGTGTGTGTGTGTGTATATATATATATATATATATATATATTCACACTGTATGCATCTTAGCCTGATCACATCATACTTAAATTGTCTTTATTATAATTTGATAAGACGACCTCTACTATACATCAACTGACATCACTGACTATCATTCCATCACACATACTCTCTATACTGTGAACTGTAGCACATACAGTGATGAAGAGGTTTGCACAGCTGTACAGCTTTCTGAGTCTAACAGTTACGTTCTACATACTTGTTGTAATTTTATAGCGTTCCTTCAATTTATTGTAATTCCTGTATTCTATACATATGTTCTCAACTGGTGCAGTACTTAGCTTTCATTTTTATGCACCAAACACCGGGGCAGTAAGCCTTATCCTTAACCTGCCCTTGTGATGATGTGATGCTCCATCTCCTCCTCACGGTGCGTTCAGACGAGGGGTGGGCGGTACCACAAAATCTGGTTTTCGCTCCAGTGCCAAGTCATTCAAGGCCAATATCGCCGATACAGATTGTTTTATTCATTATAAAAACACAAAACAGTTTTCAAAGGCAAATAACTAACATACTGAAAAGGTTTTCTTTTTGATTAAAAAAATATTTTTTTACATAAATATATAAAGTGTAAAAAAATCACTATCCAGAGTTTTCTTCACTTTTTTAGCAACATTATCCACACATCTCCTCTACTTTCCCTTTCACTAAACTTACCTACTCAGAATCTTGTGGCGTGGCTCAAGGGTCTTCACAAAATTCCTAAAGCCCTCATCTTCAACTATTGAGAGAGGTTGAAGATCCTTTACAAAAAACTGGGGAATTGCCTAGGTTAAACACCAATATAATTAACTCTATAGCCTATGATCAGTACTGGGCAAGTTACTTTTAAAAAGTAATTAGATATAGTTACTAGTTGCTTTTACCAACAAGTAACTGAGTTAGTAACTGAATTACTCAACTATAACTAGTTACCAGAGAAAGTAACTATTGCGTTAAGTTATGCGGTTGTCCCGCCCCTTCTCCCTCTGGTGGCTGAGAGACAAGTCGAATGACAACAGCTTCAATGAGTAGCTTCAGTTTATAACGCGCCACATTTAATTGTTGGTAACTGTAACAGTGTAACGATGGAAATAGTAATTAGTTAGATTACCTGTTATTGAAAATAAGTAACGCCGTTAGCAATGCTGTTATTCAGTTTACAGCTCCCAGTTCAACTACGTTTAGAACAGAAAAAACACAACATATGAAACAATCATTCATTAGACATACAACTCTGACACTCAACTCTCAGTTTTCAGTAAATCAGTTCAGCTCATGGTTCCAAACAGCGATGTCATGTACCCGTGCAAGTATGCAAGTAAATAAATAGATAACGACAAGCACAACCCTACTCATTAAAATTGGCATTCATCAACCTAATAACTGAAGGGATAAAAGAATTTGAGTAGCGATTTGTCTTCCTCAGGGTGGCAGAGTAGCGTCACAATGAGGGCATCAGAGTAAATTCACTGGACATGACATGGTCTCCCTGCTTCAGGATGCATTTTGCTTTCTGGAGCACACTCAGATCTGTTAACTGGACTCCAATCATTTTGGAGCAGATTCTAACGATCACATTGAGACTGACAGACCATTGAACCAACAAATAAAAGAGAACGTTTAAAGACTCAATAAAAGAAAGATAAAAGGAACATAAAATGGTTTTAGAGACACTAAAAGAGTTTAGTTTCCGCATCAGGTGGATTCTTTGTTGTCCCCGTTTGACAAGTGACTCTGTGTTTTTGTCAAATTTAAGATGGGAGTCAAATATGGTTCCTAAATATTTATAGGTTTCCACAATTCCAACTGGTTCACCGTGTATCTGGCTGTTTTTAGGCTCTGCACTGTTATTTCTAAAATCAGTGATCAACTCCTTTGTTTGCCTTACATCAAGGTCCAAGAAGTTGTCATCGCACCATTTGATAAAATCATTTAGAGCCAAGCCATGATCCAGCTGTGGATCGTGAAGCAGAGACAGCAGAGCGATGTCATCAGAGAATCTGACCAAGTGACTGCCCTCTTGTGAAGCTCTACAGCTGTCATTTAGATTGCACATTCCAATGGACTTAATATAATATTTGGATGTGTTAAACTGTTTGACTAGCTCATTTATTTCACTGTATTTACCTGGATATTCCTTGCCTCTCTGAAAAGACTCTGGCGGTGACCTCTGTCTGAGTGTCGGGGGTCTGGATGCTGATGAGGCTTTTCTCTCCTTCCCCTTCCCTCTCTGCTGCAGCTCTGTGATCTCTTTCTCCTGTTTTTATTTTTTATGTGTTTAAACAAGTTTGTGGTGTTGCCACGGGAGTGAATGTCCTTCCGACTGCACATGCACAACATGCAAATTGTGTACACGACACTACAAAGCCAGAGCAGTGGAGAAGCAGAAAGAAGCCTTACGTGTGTTCACATGGCGGAACGTTTTTTGGCAGCTCTACCTGATGAAATATAATTTAAATGAGCACAAGGCAGAACGCTGAAACTGAAACTGATCCCTTTACATTGATCCAATTGAGGCTTGACTCAATCTACAAAAGGAGTGTGTAGCATTGATAGCAATGATATTTTCGGTTCAGACCAAATGCGAAATGTGTTATTTGTGCATCTAGATTACATAAAAACTCAATGAAGACGTGAATAGATGCACTCTACATGTGACTGGCGGCGCAGTGGATGCATGAGTTGAAAATAGTGAACTCAGGCAAGTTTTTCACTGGACAGTGTGATGCGAAAGCCTGTCAGCGTTGCCATTCACACTGACGTCATGACGTTAATGTTGCTTATATCCAGACATTCATGAGCAGCTATGGACGAGGGGAGAATAATCACTGATCGCAGCTGTTTGTGGACCCCCAGAGCTGTACGATAACACATCTCCTTGGGAGGAAGTCAGACTTCCTCTTAAGTTTCGGACTACTTCAGCACAGCATAGCCCTGATTCATCGAACTCCATTCAGGGAACAAACATTTTAAAAGTTATTTTCTTGTCATCCGGCTGACACACCTGAAGGTGCATGACTTCAGACTTTTTACGTGACGGCATTATAATGTTGTTATTTTGGCATCCCTCTGATCCCTTCATTCCCTTCACATCTCAGAGAAACCTCTGCATTTGTGTTTAACTAATGTGGTAAAACAGATGAATTCAGCCTATGTCCACTTGCTGATCACAGTCACTATTTATTGATTTTAACACATGTATTAAGAAACCGCCACTCACTGGAAACAGATGGACAGGCACACCACAGCTGAGAGCAGGGTACCGGTCAGCCTCAGGTAGTGCTGGAAACGTCAATCATCCAGACGTGACTCCAGACGGTGAAATTTACTGAGCTGGGTGCTGTGTCTGTAATGCGAATAAAAAGTGAGAATCCTGTGAGGAAACCTGCACCAGTATCGCAACGCCAATATTTTCCTTGCGATTGATCTGAACACAGCATCATGCTGCTATGGTATTATAATAACCGCTCACGTGTCATGCATTATCACTTGACCTTTGTGTTGATCCTCCTCTGACACACGGGTCATATGTGACATTCAATAAGACTGAAAAAAAGGAGTGGCTTTTTGGTGTCCACTGGTGACATTTTGTTTCTGCATTTGTATTTACCGCTGGTTTCTTATAGCTTTTACAATAAAAGACAAAACGTGAGAAGCTTTCTGTTTGGTTGACAATAACTGGAATGAAACATTCCAACTTTATGCCAAGGCTTTTGTATCAGCTGTACTCAAGTGTGGGTTGTAGTGGTTGTTTGGTATTCCTGCTTACACAGACCTGTTGTTGTTAGACCAATAGAAGGAGCTATGCTCAGATGGTAGTATCAATGTATACCTCCATAAGTTTTATTCAGCATTTACTGTGTAACAAAAGAATGCAACAATGCAACTGAGGAGGGGAAAATGTATGGGTAAATACATACATACATACACATATACATATAAATTAATACATAGTAGTGGCAATATATTTTGGCCTTCAATAACAAATTTAACAACTTGCAACAATTAATTTGCGCAGAAATGAATAGATCAATAGATTTTTTTTACTTTTCAAAACAAAAGTATTGACCAGAAAGAGATAGAAGGTCTTACAAAACACAAGTACATAGTGCAGTCCATGCCTAGATGATTTTTGATGATTTATATTTCTCATGTCCAAATAGTTATGACTCTACAGCTGCAAAATACATCAGAGAAATGAAGGGAGGACTCTAACTCTGCCAAAACCTGCTCTTTAGCGGTGTAACTGCACAGGCAGGTTGGTCAGTATTTAGCATTAATCTCATGAAATTAATCATTTCCAGGACCTCATTCAGTGCTCCAGCAAGAGTGATCCAAACATAACAAAACTGTAAGAAGCAGTGTTTCAAGCACCATATATGACAATCAGACAAACCCTCATTTTGTAGTCACTAATTATTTTTTGTAACATGAACCTCAAGTTGTATTCCTATTACCTGCAGCCATCTTCCCTCAGATACATCCCTCGACTCTTTGCACAAGGCTAGCTGAGGATGCTGCTGCTCCAGCTGATGCAGGGGGGGCCCCAAGAAGACTTTGTCCCATAAGCAACATTGCAAAAGAGGCATCTGCAATATAGTGGATACATTTTGGTGAGCATCACAACCCCCACAAAATGAATTGTTTAACTGTCATAATTAGAGTTCAAGGTAGCTGGATGCTAAACCAGAAGCTTGCAGTCTTGGCCAGCTGAAGTCTCTCGTGTGCACTCTCAATGGGCCCTACAACATGGAAGATCTGGGTATTTCTATCGAGCATCATTTTGGCTTCATTCATTCCAATGAACAGAGAACAGCTTTCATAGGAATGAACGGGGCTCAGTTTCCATGGCTGTGTCCAGATATAGTTAAACGTCCTTGCCTGTGGCGCATGTAATGGCTCTCTAAAATAATAACAGTGTATTTCTAGGAAACCCAAAGCCAACAGTGTATCCCTGTGTGTTTCACTGAGGGATAGGGATGTGGTCCTCTGCTGCTGGACCTTCTGCCCTGCCGTGTCACAATCAGTGTTGGGCAAGTTACTTTTATAAAGTAGTCTGAGTCAACTGTTGATAACAGGAGCATGTGTATCATTGCATTCAGTTCAGTCTGTGTCACAAGTTTTTGTGAAGCTGGAGCAGAAACATCCAGCTGTAGCTGCTTGGACAGCTCCGTGTCCTTTGTTAGCGGAGCTCACGTTAGCCACAGCTGGCCTGCTGTCATCATCATCAGCTGTGTCAACAAAGGTGTTTTTGGCCACTAGTTTTGTAGATTGACTGAGAGATGCTTCATTAGATTAGAGTTGCTTACAACAGACATGGACAAACACTCCGCTCTGGGACATAATGTACACTTCAGATGTACGTTCTTGCCTTTACCTGAAGGAGATTAAAGTAGTGTCTGTACTTCCACATTGAAAACAGCAACTTTTCCTGTGGACTCACCATTGCTGCAGCTTACCTCTCTTAGTTTGTGTGTGTGAGGCTGCTGTGTGCGCGTGTGGTTTATGTGTAAACTGATCACTGCTTCGGATTGGCTCACGAGCTCTTACTAATTTCTACCTTAGCCAATTGTCATCACTTATGCAGTTGTCTTGCCCCTCCCTCCTTCCTCACCAAAGGGAAAAAAATCAACTTTGCAGCTCCTGCAGCTGAGAGCCAAGTTGGATGACGACAGCTTCAGTTTATAACATGCCACATTTAATTGCCGGTAACAATAATGGCATTGTAATGATGGAAATAGTAATTAGTTATAGATTACCCGTTACTGAAAAAAAATAACGCTGTTTATTTTAATGCCGTTATTCCCATCACTGGTCACGATCATCTGTCCCATTAACAACTCAACACTGCACTGATATTAGGAGTGCTGCTGCTCATCATCATCATCATCCTGATCAATAACTATTGGGATGATACTTAAAAATAAAATCTTTAACGGGGAAACCCGGTTATGCCTATGGGAATCTCCAAGATATCCAATGTGCCAGTTAAACCCCTCCCCTCCTTAATATTTTGGTCTGGAATTTGCCTTGAGTACTCTCAAAAAAGTTAGTTTTGTGGCGGGTTTCAGAGCGATAGAGAAAGTAGGCTAACTTAGCTAACAGGCTGCTAACTAGCTAACATTATTGGTACTGGTCTCATCACTGTAGTGCTCCAACCTAATGTTCCACATGAGGGGGTGGCATAGAACAGACAGAATTATCTTTTCACCCATGGCTACACGGGTAGTTTTTATCCATCCATTAGGAAATGCAATTTACTTTATTTGGACACCAGGGGCATTATCTGTAAAATTATACATCTACAGACACCAGTCACCTGCATATGAGGAAACTCAGCATTATCCCCAACACAGCTACTCACAAGTGCCATGCAGATGAGGGTAAGATGAAGTTTAACTTGGTCATAGGTTCTAAACATCTTGCGTGCTTCGTTCATTTCCAGTCATGTAAACCACGTAGCTGACACGCTCTCTCGCTTTACATTTCAGGAGTTCAAAACTATGTGCCCCCCTTGGGTCAAGCCCTCCAGCCTGCCAGGCCCTCCACTCAATCAGATGACTCTCAATTATGTCCAACCCCCTGCTGGATCTTCTGTGCCCTACCTCAAAATACATGTGACTGGGTTTATCCAAAAGCATCATTAAAGCCCATGATTCAGCTTGGTTTTGTACTCTTCTTTTTGTGCCAGCCTCCCCTTTAGTCCTCTACTAGTAGATATTTCTGTAATGTGTGCATTTATTGTATTCTCATTTGAATCACATCATATTCAAATGCAGTTTCGAAGCCATGCTGGCAGGGATCCAATTTCACATTGGATACCAAGACCCAGCATCCCAGGGCTTTCTTGGGAGTCCTTCCATTGAGCTGCTCCTCAGTGGCCTTGAAAAGGCAGGTCCTTCAGGCAATGATAAAAGAATGCCTCTCGCTATTTTACCGGTGCACAATTTGGTGTCAAGGATAGGACAAGGGTGTTGTTCACCATGTATTGATTCCATGTTAGAAACAGTTTTGCTAATGGCTTTCAATGGTTTTCTCAGGTGCAGGGAACATATAACCAGATCTGTCTCCTTCAATCCCCTGCACAATCTCACCCTCTCTGATTTAACTTAGAACACTTACAGATCTTGCCAAGGCACTCAAATTATCATTGCAAAAACTAACTCAACCTTTTGTTGTTATTTCATCCATGACGAAATTCCTGTATCACCGTCCCCCATCCCATGGATTGGCCCCAGTGTGTTTCCTTTATTGTTCCAACCCCATGATGAGATCCTGGTTCTGAGAAGAACTACGGTCGGCCCCCTGAGCGCTACCCCATCACTCCCTCAGAATCGAAGCAGATATATCTGCAGTTCTCCACCTACCTACCTCCACATTGAAATCCCCTGGTTGCTGTTCATCCTTTGCCTACAAGCGCTACATTAGGTTCCAGAAGAAGGAGGCTAATGGGTTCCTGCTCCCCCTAATGGACCAATTAATTATTGTGATATAGGCCATTGTATCAGCTTTGCTGCCTAATTTTCCAAGCTGAATGAAGAGGGTCTGCATTTAGGGTTAAATGACTGCTGTTGTGGTTTGGTCTAGTTTGAGAGTTTCGGATGGCGCCTCCAAGCTGACCCATAACTTCAAAAGCTGCTGCAAAACCCTTTTAAGATGCTCGAGCTAACAAAAAGAAAATAAAAAAATAAACATAAAAACAATATATAAAGTTTATTTAAGTTGTTTGGTCTTCATGCTAGACATTTGAACTGCTTAAAAACATGTGCCCCCTTCAACAAAGGCTTGAAAAACCCTGAGATGAGGTTTATTGTGTCACTGTCATACTTTGTGTTTTGATTGGGGCCATGCAAGGGACTGTAAGACCATCTGAAAGGTAAGAAAACAATATTATTCTATGTGCATTTACAAAGACGTAATCATTTTCATTACTCAACAACTTACCGGTTTCAGCTGAATTTTCATATTAAATGTCCTACTTGCAGCATGAGAACTTGTCATTCACACGTCAAATTCCAGAAGGCTAAGTACTGCTTCATTAAAGCAAAAATTTAGATTTTAACATGACGGACACAACATGAGGTCTTATTTACTTTTTAAACGTACGTACAATTCCAAAAAAAAAAAAAAAAAGACTTAGTGGGCAAAGTGTCTTTGGTTCTCCTAACTGAGCTGGTTTAACAAGAAAATAATAAATGGGACATAGAGACATACAGTTATGAAGATATAAAGAACAGCACATATAAATCTTGATGTTTTTTCTGTTATTTCAGAGTCAGTACCAGCCCGAAGGTATGGCTGGAGTGCTATACATTGATGACTGTTGAAACATACAAGGGGGACCTTGTGTGGGCCCTGAACAGTATTTGACGAGCTGGGCATGAGACTCTGTTGTTATGTTCTGTTCAACATTAAAGTGGATACATTTGCAATGGTTCAAACAGGTTGTTTCTTCTGCAAACTCTGTGAAGGACAATGACCTTCAGATAAATCATACATTTATAATGGGCTTGTAATTCCCAGTTCTGTGAAATATATTATACAAATATAATACACATAGTCTGGAACCTGGACAGTGATATAGAAGCAAAGCACCACCCGCCCATGTTCTATAGTGTACAGATTGGTGTTTGGGAGATAAAGCACATGTAATTTAGGCCTATTTCTTGGTAGGTAAAGCATACATTGTACATTATGTATGCTATGTTTCAACATTGCCATTGGCTTTTGAAAGCAAAATGCCTGACAGCCTCATTTGAATGTCACTAATGTGACTGTTGGCTGTGTAGTCTTTATAATCACACATTTTCAGTCTTTCAAACTAACATCGAAAGTTTTTCTGAAGTAAGGGCCCATGAGGGAAACCCAACAGACCAACAGAGAGAGATGGTGTAGGTGTAATTTTTCTCATCATGTCACAGTCTGGTCACCAAATACAAATTGTGACATTGAGCGTCTTATAATTAGGTCATTATATCTTTAATGAGGAATTAAGGGCAATGTTTTCATTATTAGAGGAAGACTGGAGGTAGAGTTTCAGTGCAACTCTGCTGAGCACAAAGGATATCCATGAGCCCAAATGTTTGCAGAACTCAGCAGGGAAGCCGTCAGTTAAAGGTTGAGCAGGTGTTGAAAAGTTTCACATGGAGTAACTGTGTTGTTCCTCCTCTGTTAGATATGATCTGTTTGTAATGCTCAGGAATTCACTGACATGTTCAATATTAAAGTCCTTTGGATTCTGCATATGCATGCATAGTTGGTGTACCTGTGACGCGATCTGCACAGGTATCGAGTGAAGAGGCGATGGAAATAGACACCCGGGTGTGTGAATATCCATGGGTGTGTTGGTTTATGTGTGAGTGAGAGCGAGAGTGGGAGAGGAGATGGGAATACTTTCAGGATGTATGCAAAATCATGTGTGCACTGAAAATGACAAGAGTGCATCTACTATACAGACTAACTATATAGACAAATGGTCAAAGAGAGTTTATGTAATGGTCCCAGAATGTCCTTGAGGAGCATTTGAATAACTGCATATTTTTTTCTTCTTCCTTTTAGCAGATTGGAATAGATAAGCAGGTGGTGAGCTCATTGTCACAAAAGAACTCTCTGTCAAGGTATAAATTATCAAGGGAGAATTCGGCTTTTCTTCTGTGAGTGAGCAACTGTTTTCAGTTCATTGTTGGAAAAATAAGAACTGTAATGTTTAACATCTCCTGATTGACTGGCTCCTCATGATGAAGCCATGATGAAGTTCCATCTCTGTTATAAGCTATCAGGTATTTGAAGCGTTCCAAATTAGACACGATTTGTAGCCTGTTGTTGATTCATTTTTGCAGAATGTTATGTTTTGTCCATTGTACCTTGAAAAATCCTTGTTCAGTAGCTTAACAAGTGAAACCCTTGTGTCGAGAATCACAGGTTTCTGGTCTGCTGATATCCGAGCAGTGTCAGGGTGGAAGCCTCTGTCTGCCAGTGAGAAAATCACAGGGTCGGAGGTGTTTCGTAGATGGTGTACAGCTGGTGGATTTCAGTTTCTTTCCTTTTTTGTCCACTGTGCAGAGTTGGCGGGAGCACTGTTCAGTGGTCCAGTCAGTCAGTGGTGGTGAACACAGCAAGGTTTCTGTTCTTGTTCATTCCTGAGACGGTCTTGTGAAATTGGGGGATGCAACACAGTAAGTCTAATCACTACAATACCAACCCTGCTGGGGGTGCTGTCATGAAAAAAGAATGTGAATTAGGAAGAAGTAGGTGAACTAGGTTACTTTATTGTAGAGTTACGGGCTAGACACACTGAGCAATGTCTGCTCGGCAGAATGCCCCCCTTTTCATTTCTGCGTCCATGTTAACACTTGAGAGAAGGCCCACTGCATGCATGCTTTTCACACAGGTGTCAAGTCAAGCGAGGCACTTGTTCTAAAGATTTGGAATTGTGCCTATTTTTACCGTGACGCGTGTGGTTCTCAAAAATAGACCTGAAAACTGTATGTGTAGAATATATCACACACGAAGAGAATACACACATGAGGTGAAGGCCAGTTTATTTTCTCCTGTGCGCTTTCTTTTTATTTCTTAACAGTCCTCCAACTTCTAGCTGTTTAAATGGGGATAAGGGGAACTCATGTCATCATATTTACTGACAGTCCTGACAGGGTAACAGACAGGGCGGGCAGGAGCTGCGCTGTAGCCGCAACACTGCCTGTGAAAGTAGCAGTAGTTCAGTAATGCAGTAAGTTTCTTTTTTTCTTTTTTATCTTTTCTTGTTTAATTTCTTGCAACGGCAGAGGTTAGTGTAACCATGACCATATAAACGGAAGAAGTGTAATTATCAGTGTTTGATATGAAGTGTCCCATCAGCAGCTCATGGGATCATTACTCAAAGCTAACTTTACACAAAGCTAAATTCATATGATATAATTGATTTGCGCCGCCCTCTATAAACACAGAGACTCTTCCAAAATGCAGGTAACTGGTATGTATTTTCAATTATTCAAAAGGTTAAATAATTTCCCAAAATGGACGGGCTCTGTAACCTTTAGCAGACATCAGTCTAACAGGAGTCATTTGTGCATTTTTGAGTGCAGTTTTTAATGTGGACTAATACACATTTGATGCCACACAGATGACTTACTGCAGCAGGATGGTGTATGTAGGTCTGTTCAAAATATACTTCAGTGTCTGTGTTCATAATGATGAAGGTGATGAACGTGTCATTCAGTGAGACAACGTGGCTTTATATTTTTAATCCGTTTTAGACAACTGTGAAACTCTACTGGATCAGGATACTTCACAATTTTTGGCAGTAGATTAGATTAGAGCAACAATTGTTGGTATTGGTTTTTCATGGGGTTTGTTGACAATGAGAATATACTACTGGCCTAACACTTGTTATTCTACAGAGGGAAAATTGAAGAAGAATCTCCGGTGTACCAGAAGTGACAATTTCCACTGTAGTGAAGGGGTTGTTTGAGTTTAATCAGCCCCCTGTTTCGAATTCCATCCAATCAAACGGGCTATTATAATGGAAAAACAGCATTTAATGATGGATGAACATTTATTATTCTTGGGATTCATCGCTGATATCTACCAGCAACCTCGAGCCTTGTAAGTGTAAGTGCCCAGACACCGCTGGAGAAAGGTATTCATTCTGACAATACGTTACGAGTGGTGCAAAACGCCAACACTCCAGGAAGTTATGTTGACCTGGAGGCAATCGGGAACATTTAGCCCATCATTATGCTTGTATTCTTTGGCTCTCTGTTAAATATTAGTCCGGCTTTTTTCCATGTAAAGGCTGTGAAATTCAAGTTAAAAAAAAATGTTGGAAGTTAGAGTAATGGCTTCAAGACCTCATATGTATTTAAGTGAATAGGCAAATATACTTTGTGGAGGAGACAGGAAGCCACTGAGCCAGTCCCTCTGAATGTTCCTTCAAAGCTACAATTCATTTAAGCAGAATAGAGATGTCCAGCTGTCTCTCTTTCTGTTTTTTTTTTTTGCTTCTTTTTTTTCATTTGAGTATTTGAAAGCCTTCTGCTTTGAAGCGTAAATAACATTCCGATGGCCATAAAAAGAAAGTATTGGAATAAAACTTTGCACTCTTCATACAATTTTTATTTCCAGTATGGGTTGTGTGGTAATTGTAAAGGGTTTGCAGAAACCTTTTTATGGACTGTTTGTGTCGGTGGTAAAGAAATGATGGAAACACCACCGAGAAAGTGAATCGTAGATCTAAAAACATGGGTGGTTAAAGTAAAATCTGTTGGTAAATTTGTACTGTATTGCTGATTAAACCAAGATAGGTTTGTTAAACGCCGAGCTTGTATGTATTTGTTGATTTAATGTTTGTGTGGACGGAAGTCATTACATGGTATGCAGCCACTGGAGTGTTTCTAACACAGAGCAGGAACACTAGGACACACTGCAGTGTGTAGTCCCCTGCTGTCAGATGGTTGTTGTACTGCATGTTCCACTCAGATGTATGCACTGAAACACACTGTTGCTAATCAAGGGTAACACTTTACCCTGAACATGAGCGTTGAGCACAGGAAATGCTTTGGATAAAAAAAAAAAAAAAAAAAAGAACAGATTAATGGATGCTGACTCATAGGGGACTAATTTCAGTTAATTCAGAGAAATATGAAAGATAATTTACTGTGGAATTAGTACTGATCAGTTATGGATGATTCGCTCTGGATTAGGAAAATAGACAGACTCAGTATGTCACGTTGCCAGCAGCCCCGTCTTTCCCTGATCCCCCTTTCGCTCGTCATTTCCATTTAAAATCTCCAGATCCTGGGGGTGTCCTGCTTGCCAGGTGGTAAAGACACACCATTGAACTGCAACGTTCAAGGTTTGAATCTGGCTGGGTGGCTGAGCTGATTTTAACTTTTATATAGACTGTTGAGTTTAATGTACAACATAATGTACAATGTAGATAATATAAAGTAATACATCAATCTTTATCTCATGTCATAATAAAGAGACATAAATGTAGTGGAGTACAAGTAGCACAGTTTACATAAGTACCTCAAATGTGCACTTGAGTAAATAGGCTATAAAACATTCCACTGACGATAACCCAGAAATGTTTTTACTTTTCAACACTGATCTACAAGAGGGGCCAGAGCTGTCTGTCCTATCTGAGATGACGTCTTTGATTAAGTGGTGTTAGGACGACATCATGTTCATTCAGTCTCCTGCAGTTTAACTGGCGTAGTGGCATACACTGTGCTGCCAGATATGTTATAAAAACATAAATAATGAAAGATGTCTTTTAAGATATTCTCTTAATGCCCTCTTTGGATCTGTGAATACTCTTACACAATTGACAAATGACAAGACTGTTGTCCAGAAATAAGGCTGAGCCACAAGATTACATAAATAATGCAGCAGAAATATGATATTGATATATTATATATTATTATTATTATTATGTAATGTATTGACATTGTAGTTTCTCAGACAAATGGGCATTTAGCCAATTATGAAATTTAGGTGCTTAAGCAGTTGCCTACTTCACCCAGCTGATAATTCAGCCTTTCCCCTGTGTTATTAGCACTATGACACATAGTCATGCTGGTACTCATTAGTACACTGTGCCTGCACTTTTTTGTATGTACCAGCTCGTCTCACAAGCTACCAATTCTCTTTTTTCACCCTCTCCTCTGTCAAGCTCTTTGGACGTTTGCTAACAGCCCCAAATAAACTACATTACCAGGACGAACTATGTGATACTCACCTTTGCGTTCTTGCCTCCATTCTCTGTCAGTGCTGAAGTGCTCAGCTTGTGTAACACACAAAGTAGAGACGGTATCTACGGATGCCCACGCCAACATAGTCAAACCAGACCACAGCTCCTGCATTGCTCCCGATGGTCAGATCTGCACATTGCACGGTAGCACGCTGCCATGGATACGTGAGTGTGTGCGTGAATGGGACAGAAACTGCAAAAAGCTTTGCTTAAAAGCGCTATATAAATGCAGCCATTTACCATTTATTTATTTATGGCTTTACGTAGCAGCCAGAACAGAGTGAACAAGAGTTATAAAATAATCTCAGTATGAAACCAACAGCTGTCAACGGTAAAGCACAAAAATTGTTTAGTGTTGTTTCGCATGATGCATTTTTTATCTTGTTAGCGCTAAAATGTGAGAGCTTTGAGACCTGGGTGTCAGGATGATGACACTGAGGCAGCAGGACTCGCTGTAGCTCGTGAGGGAGGTTTGGGAACACAGATAACGGCTCTGGAGCAGAGCACATTCTCCAGCCGAGTGCAGGTGTCGATGAGATTTCAAGCTACCACTTTAGACCCTGCTGCAGTATAAGAGACACTTAATCACTGAGTTATTCTTGATGTACCAAGTAGTTAAAATAGGGGGAGGAACATTATGTTCTGAATTCAAGATCAAGTAGTCATTAAGTTTAGAGCATTTACCTTTGCAACATCAAACTCCACTTAATCGTTAGTAGTGTTGGTTGAGGAACTTCTGTAAAATGCATGTGTAAATGTTTTGATGTAGCTTTCAAAAATAACAGAATCAACCGTCTTAGAGACCTCTGTAAAGCACATAGAGTACCAGATGCTGGTATCAGACAAGTAGGAATGAGTACATAAAAAGAACAAAGAACACTAAATCTGCCATAGGGATTATAATTATAGTGTAGAAATGATTTTCTTTGACTTTGTTTCAGTTCCCTTGCCTCTGCAGCCATTCATTTGACAGCCTTTGTCTTTCTGTAATGTGTTCTCGTCTTCAGTCCTGCTCTGCACTTTGAATTGTTTTCAGCTCTGCAGATGAAAGAGCATTGATTGAACTATTCTAACTACCATATGAATATGGATATGTAGCTCTTATGCATCTCTTTGGCCTTGGATCATAAAGTATTCTCACAGTTATTTAAATTATGATCAAACACTCAGCGTTTCTCTGTACAGCCAGCAATTGTAAGAGACATTTTTCTCACATATTCTAACTGGAAGATTATTCCCCTGTGGATGAAACCACAGCGTTGTAGATGGTCGCACTGGCAAGAATGTGATTGCATGGTGATGCAGAGCAGTTGATTTTGTTTACAGATAGAGGAAGAGAACTTCTTTATGAAAGCGTGGCCAGATGTAGCAATTTTAACTGTGACAGTCGTGTTGTGCAAGCTCTCCTGGCATCCTGAAAAATTGTATTGTTTTAATCATTTGATATATCCACTGCATGTATGTGTCTTCGGTTTTCAGGAAAAAAAAAAAAAAAACACCTTTAAGAGTGTTGTATCGGAGCTCCGCTGGGTGCAGGAAATGCCATTTTTGTCCTCCATGCTCATCATCAAGCATACTTGAAAACTGTTCTCATCCTTCGTATTTCTGTCAACAGCCTGGTCGGTAAAAAGTCTCAGGAGCTGTGCTGCTGACAGGAACTTGTACTCCGGACGGCAACGGCCCATAATGAGGTCGGTGTCTGTGTTTAATGGACGGTTAAATGGACGGAGCTTTCACTGGCGCTTATGTGCCACTGATGTGTTTTGTCTGGTGTGAAGCTCACAGCCAGCATGTGAGACGAAACAGCCGTGTCTGTCTGCAGCCCTGTAGGTGTGCGGTTATTAGCCGCTGCATTCACGCACTCTCATACCCCAATGATCCTGCCGTGATAACACACTCCACAACACACTACTAATGCGCTTGAATTATTATTCCTGTAAACACAACTCATCCACTATCCACTATATGATCCACTTACCTTTTATACCTCAGTATTTTATTTTATCTATCTATCTTCACACCTCATTGTAACCATTATTGTACCTTACTTTAGTACATGTGTTTATTGCTATATTTGATGTGTATTTACTGTCTTTGTTGTGGCTGTGAGCTGTTATACCAAGTGCAAAATGCATACACAATACAGACGATATATAAAAAAATGAAAACAAAAAAACTTGCAAATTCCAGTCTGGCCTTCCTATTCTTATTGCTAATGAGCAGTATTTCATCTTCTGGTGTGGCCACTGTACTTTGTTGCTGAAGTTTGCTGCCACTGGTGGATTGTGTTACTTTCACTCCTGCACTCTGGAGGTTGTTGTTGATGTCACTGACAGTTGTTTTAGGGTTTTTCTTTGCAGCTCTCACAATGTTTTGTCCCGAACTGCTGATGTTTTCCTTCGTCTACCAGCTCGACATCTGCTGGTGGGTACTCCTGTGGTTTCTTCCTTCTTCAGGACATTCAAAATGGTAGTACTGGCTATGGCCAGTGTTTGTGCAATAGCTCTGATTGATTTTCCATCTTCACTCAGCTGAAAAATTGCTTGCTTTTCTCCCACAGACAGCTCTCTGGTCTTCATGTTGGTTACACATTTTTAACTATAAACGCAGTCTTCAGAGGCAAAACCCAAAGCTGAAAGTGAGAGCAGACATTCAGCGCTTTATTGTTTGAATTATCGATGGACACACCCGGGCAGCAAAAGACATGGTCAGTCACATGATTCAATAATTTTGCTCACTTAAAAAAAGGGTGGGTTCAAATGATGCTATCTTCTAAGTTTTTTTTGTTTTGTTTTGTTTTTACCAAATCTATATGTAAATACCTGGAAATGGATGCTGACATGCTGATCTCTTGTCTCATACTCTTCTTTTGGTGTCAAAAACCAAATGTTTTCAGTGAACAGCACCAATAAAGGAATCTGGCCTTGTTGCTCCAATAGTTTTGGAGGGGACTGTAAATGAGAGGATGATTGGTTTGATGCTATATCTGATTTAGGATGCAGGGAGCTGACTTTTTTTTTTTTTTTTTTTGTGGTTTGGACAAAAATCACATGGGATCCATGAATCCACCAACTTTTCCTCAGTTTTAATTTCAAGCTAATTCAACTTGAAACTTCTAATTCGTATTTTCGGGCCGCTGCCAAACTTAAACATAAACTGCTCTAACTATAAGTTCCTCGACTTGAAATGAGTTGTATGAATATACTCCCGCATGTTCACTCATCTCATTAAACTACGTGAAAAGAAACTTGATCAGACCATTATGTAGTGTTCGAGAGTTAAAATAAACAGCAGCTTGTTATAACCTGGCACTAATTAGGTGGAGTGGGTGGAGGAGGAGTCAGGCCAGTGACTCCGTTCAGAAAACACTAAACACACCAACACCAACATTAAAGGTGCATTTTCTACGGCTGATCACAAATATCTGGACTTCACTTGCAGAATTCCAGGGAGTCCTCTTGGGCTGCAGACTTAAATTGGACTTCACTGATTTGATAATCCACAATTCATTGCAATACAGACATGACATTGTTGAACTTCCATTGTACTGACCTCCGACACAGAAAAGTGCAATGAAATGGTCATCCAAGTCGGAATTCTAAGACACATGACATCGCAGCAGTATGGTGGCGCCAATGGTGAACAATTACTTTTTACCTCTTCAACAGTGAAACGTGCAGTAAATCTCCATGTCTCCATGTTTTTCCGAGGAAATGCACGTGGACGCTTTTGGATTGGGAGTCACAAATACTGACTCAGAAATTGTGACTTGAAATGGGAGGACATTAGTCCAGAGGAAGGATATTGGGATTCAGTCAGCCAGATAAACAGGCATCAGAGTGACTGAACAGCTGTTGATCCAACTTAACATCTCGAGTTATTGAACTTGTTGAATGGAGCACGAGTTCAGTGAACCTACCTCAGTTGATTTTACATTTTCACAACCCAAAGACTCACAAATTTAAGGCAGCATGGGAGCCTGTGTTTTCAGTTGAAGAAGCTTAACCAGCCCACAGTGCGTAGCAGTGAGGTGTGCGGAGTTGAGGGAAAAAGTTAACCTTTCCTGACCCATGGCGGCAGTTGGCAGCAGTCTGCTGTCACGGGGGATTTAAGCTGTATTTTCTTACTGGCACAGAAAAACACTGTTGACCAGAGGAAAAATAAATACAAGCTTCATTCTTTTAACCACTGAACACCCATTTTCAGATGTGCACTAACATGTTGCACCTGAATTATTATTTACACTGGGTTGTTCTTTGGAAATGACCACAGTTCTGGAAAATATGGCAGTGTCAGCTGCAAATAAATGTATTACATGTTTATATTCATGTAACTTTTCAATGTACAAGCAGCACAGGAAAGTTTCACAGTGTTACCATACTGCAGGCAGGAAAAGGGCTGCCATGTTCCTTCACCTCATGGTTTTTGGTATTGTGCTGCGATTGTTGAGCAGCGGAGCGGCGCAGGAGGAGGATGATCATCTGCGTCCTGCCCAGGAGGAGCTGATGACCCCTGAGTCAACCTCATCTGTTTTCCCCCGGTGGACACACGCTGCAGGAGCTCAGAGCAGGCTGCTGCCGAGCTGCTGTTCATGTATCACCGGCGAAATCTGCTTACAGCAGCCCGCGGCACTCCACACATCACACTGTACGGAAGGCTGGGGAAACAGCTACTGTGTCATGTACACCTGTAAGATATGGTAAGTCAGGAAAAACAAAAAAAAAAGAAAAAAAAAACTTGAGCTGATAAAAAAGCAATAGAAAAAAACCCCTCAATGTTGTATTTAAAGTGGAGCTGGATGGTATTAAACTCCTGACACCATGAATACTAAGTATGCAGCATGCATTTCAGTCATAGATTACACCTGCTTCTTTGCCGGGTTTGTGTGTGTGTGTAAGAGAGAGAGAGAGCGAGCAAGACCACAGGTTTTCATTTCTCAAAGAAAATAACCAGTCAACATATGAAAAATGATGCTCCCTGGATAATATTTTCATAAGAAAAAAGGCTCATATTTTGTATCATGAATTTCAGAGGGTGCATTATTCATAACAAACACTATTTCAAACAATGATCACTCAGTAAAATACTGCGCATAAGCCACTCATCCTCGGTGGATCAACCTGACACAGGAAAACGAAAAGTACAATGCAACTGGAGTGGCTAATGCTCTGTGGATGATATTATGTGACCTTTAAAGGTTCACAGATGAGTCAGTTTGGCTCCCCTCCATTCTCTCTTCTCTTTTCCGGCAAAGATGCAGAAGAGCAAGCTCAGCAGACAGCAGAGAGGAATGAAGAAAGAAGAGAGAGGTGGAGAAGTCATTAACAGAAAATTGATCAGGTCTGGTTCTGCCCAGCACTGATGCCAATACTCTTCCAAGGCTGATGTCTTTGCTAACACCAAAACAAGTAATCAGTGGTCCTATTACACAGACTACAGAAGCCCACTAATGATTTTGTTTAGAGACACAGAAGAAAGATAATTATCCCTCATGTGTCAATAGAGCAGGCATGCTGCAGTCTTTTAATTTATTCAAAAACATGCCTTGGTTTTATGGTTCTTTTTTTTCCTTCCTAAAAAAGTAAGTCACTTAATGTGTTTTGAATTATCCAATAGTTAAAGACTTGCTTTACTGCTGCCAGTATAGCAACCCGTTGCACTTATTTGTCTGAGATTGTTTCTCTTTCATACTGTAGAAAAGCTTTGTAATTGCAATATTGTAATTTCTGTTTTTGGTATTTTACATAATCCTATTTAGATTCTTTTTTTTATTAGTTGACGTGCCCACTTGGTTTGCTCTTTAATGAAAGAATAAAAAAATATAACAAAGAGAGTTATAAAGAAATAACAGAGGAAATGAAAGAAAGGAGGAGTGAAAAGACAGAAGACATTAAATTGGTCGAGGAGACAAAGAGAGTAAGATGAAAACTTTGTGCCAGTTTGTTTATTTTCTGATTCTGTTTCTGACAAATATGAGCTTAAGGTGAACTTCTGGAGAACCCATGACTTAAATAAGTAAGTGAACAGTCTACACCGAAAACAGGACAACAGAGACATTGCAACTACGAAAGTAGCTCTCAACTGTAGAGCCTTCTGGCAAGGAGTTAAATGTAGGAGTAAAAATACAAGATCAATAATTTGAAATAAATAATTGATGAAGTTTAATCTTGTTGACATTAAGCCAGTAAAACTAAAAAAAAGAGCACAGGATTAAGTTTGCACAAAGACTCCTCACAAATAGCTCATTTTACATAGAACAAACAGCAGAAAATGGCCAATTGAACAGGAAATACACTACCCGACTGACTGCCTGCAGGTCTTAAAAGTACTCTAAACTGACTGACATTTGAAAATAAAGCGATTTCTCTGTAATCTGACTGGATCAAAGGGACAGTGAGATTAAAACATCATAATGCCGCCTTATAATAAGCCTGGATTCATGTGGCTCAGCTTTTAAAATGCTTGTTCACTGAATGGAGTTTGGGTCGATCACTGCTATGCTGTGCTGAGACATATTTCCATAACTTACCAGGTGATCCGACTTCTTCACTCACTTTCTTCCTCGCAAGCTCCTTATTTGTCCTGTCTCTGTACAAGTACATTTGTTATTGTACAGCTCTGATGTCCGCAAATTGGTCCACAATTAATGATTGCTGCCTTCTTGTTTACAATCTAGACTTCTCGGTTAACATTAGGCAGCGATCAGCAAACAATCAGCAATCTCGTATTCAAAAATTCGATCCAACCACTCTGACCTCATCTGTCTGTGAACTCCATCACCCTAACATAACAACGGTCACCTTCCTCCTTATTCCTGATAGGCAGAGATCATAATTCCTGTGGCCTTTGACTTTGTCAGTTGAAAGCAATCATGCATGCTGTTGGGAGTTTGTTGAATTTTCTGAAATGCTTTCTCTGCTCATCCTCTTATCCATCCGCCAATAGAATTCAGGAGGAGGAGGAAAGCTTCAAACATCTATCTATTTGAGGATGTTAACATATAAAAAGTAGGAATGAAAGAATCAAGAAACGATATGAAGACATTGGTTCGAAATGGAAAGTACTGCCACTGGTCTATCAAGTCTGGTTGTTTGAAATAAATACATTTGAACAACGATCACCTTGATGCAAAAAGGAGTCATGAAATGTTCTTTATTTTGAATTCCTTTGAGAACACCACCACACAGTCTACATGCTGAATAACTCTCATGACAATCAGATTGAAAATACAGTAGGTGACTGACATAACACAGTCTCCATATCACAGCTGTGAAAAAAAAAATGCTATTACACAGTCCCTGTTTACGTGGGAGTGTTTCTACAAGTACGGGTGAGGTAGTGCAGTTGGAGTAATACTGTCAAGGTCCTGTCCAAGTCCTGTCTGTTGCACTGTGTTTTTCAGTCTATTTGTTCTCTTTCCCATCTGTGTTTGTGTGCTCCTTACTCAAACCTGTTTATCCCTCCACACCTGCCCTTCATCAGGTCCCTGCTCTGCTCTCAGTGTGTCCCCAGCTTATCAACCTCTACCTGCTCCTCCTCATTTTACCAGTCCCATCTTTGTTACCACAATGCTCTATTTGTCATCATTCTTGACTTGAATCCTTTATTTATTCAGGGAAGGTCGATTGAGAGCAAGCTCTCTTTTCCAATGATGCCCTGAGTACAAAATATATGAATACACATATGCCATATGATCATAAATCACAATTACATTCAGACTACAGAATAGGCATTTGAAACTATCTAAAGAAATAAGATGATTTAGTTCAAGAGCACGCTGTAAGGCATTCCACTTCTGAGGGGCGTAGACCTGAAAAGAAGTCTCCCCAAATTCGGTCCTTACATTGAGAATGTTTAAAATCAAGGGCTCTTGTGAACGAGTGTGCAAATTACAAGTTCTAAATGAGATAAAACTGGTGAGATAGTCAGGTAAAACATGCAACAGGGCCTTGTAGATAAAATAATTCAGTGCTGTTCCCTCCCTACAGATAAAGATGGCCATCCAACTTTGTCATAAAGAACACAGTGTTGAGCTTTAAACTCATCATCTCTAATAAAGCCAAATGCAGAATGATACACTGCATGAAAGGGCTTCAACGTTGAGCGAGCAGCATGCATGCAGATAACATCCGCAAAATCTTAAACAGATTAAATAAGTGGCATGAACAAGTTGTTTTCTACATTTTAAAGTAAAACAAGCTCTGTTATGATACACTAATGATAATTTACTCTTTAGCTTTTTAGTTAGTTCAGAAATATGAATTTTAATACACAGCATGTCATCTATCCAGGTACCCAAACTCAAGGTGATTGGAAACCTGTTCAATAGGAGTCTCATTCAACTTGCTCTATAATATGAAAGACAGACTGTAGAGCTAGACCAGCAGAGGGGGCAACTGAATAGATGATAGTGTCATCGGCATACTGATGAATTGTATTACTTGCAAATCCAATACTAAAATCATTCATATATTGGGTAAATAAAATAGGGCCTAAGATGGATCCTTGAGGAACCCCTTTTAATACACTTTAAAAGTTTGACTGATAACCATCAGCTAGCGTGGCTTGAAATCTGTCTGATAGATTTTCAGCCAGTAAAGGGATTTCCTGTCAAAACCAAGGGTTTCAAGGTGCTTTAAAAGTAATGAGCTGTGTCAAATGCCTTGAATAAACAAAAATAGCAGCACAGACCACTTTATTATCTAAAGCATTGACAATATCGTTGACAACTTTAGCTGTTGCTGTCAGAGTGTTGTGTGCAGATCTGTAGCCAGACTGATGAAGGTTTAAAATGTTATAAGTAGATACAAATATTTTCAATTGACTGTTGACAAGCCAAACAAGGCAGTTCAGACATTGGGTGATAATCATTTAAGTCATCCACAGGACCATATTTATGTAATGGATAAATAAGAACAGTTTTCCACACAGCTGGATTAATTCCAGTTATGAATGTTAAATAAAAAATATAAATATTATAAAAGGAGCAGCTAGTAGTAAATGATGTGGATCCAACTGATCAGCACCGATAGACTTTTGAGGACCAATGCCACATGGTGCTTCGAATACTTTGTGACCAGAGAAGCTATAGGGGTCTAGAGCTAACTGAGATAGCAGGAGCATCAGAAACTGAGTCAGTAGCTGATAAACCCAAATTCTCAAAGATATTGCCTGCAGCCACAGAGTGCTTGTTATAGGCATCACACTGTTCTTGTTTGTCAGTTACTTTGGTAATACTGAAGTGTGACGATTGGATACAGTCTTAAGTCTTCTAAAATTTTGCTGGATTTCCACTACAATCGGCTAAGTAAGAAAAGCATTTCCTTGTGCATTCTGATCCTGTTACCTGCTCCTGCTGGTTGCATGGAGCAGGACCTTCTGTCTGCTTTTGAACCTAATAGACTTTTGATCTTTGATTTGTGGAAGCTTACATCCAACATGTCCTGCCCTGTGTCTGCATTTGGGTGACAGTACGTGCTGGTCAGTCATGGACTTGGCATGAAATCTTCATGACATGATTTTGAATCTTATGCACCTGTGTGAAAAGGACTTGTGCCGTTTTTCCCCTAGCACGTTTTGCCGTCCAAGAAGCGCTGATTTGCTTTTCCACCACCAGTTGTGCTGCAGAGCGTAGAGCCGAGCTGAGCTGGCAATGGACCTGCTCCAGAGTAGGGCCAAGCAGGGCCCACCCCGCCTACATGCAGACTGAGGTGACTGCAGCCAACCTGTGGCAAACACCTGTATCCCTCTCAGATCGATACTCAGCTCATGTCTGTGCAAGAAACCTGAGAGAAAGACATTTTTAAAAGTCAGTGTGTTCAGCTCTGAGTACTTTTGTGGCTTCTAACTGAATCTTTTCAGTTTCTCTTATCCTGTTTGTACCTTCAATCATCTGCTGTGTTTTACTGCTTCATCATGTTCACTTTCAGCTGCTTCAGGAGTCATGTTTAGTTACTGCTGGTGAAAACACAATTTCCTGTAATCATGCTTCAAAATAAAAGCTTTTAAAAGAAGTTATAGGAAATGAAACAGGTTTGTAACTGAATTTGCGAAGTCACTTATCTGTGATTCTCAGTAGTATCATTGGTTTAAGACACACAGTCAAGCAGGTAGCCCAGTTGTGGTGGAAATGCAAAATCCCCTCCGTGCAAAAATTAAAAGAACACACTTCAGGGAGTAGGTTATCACATGTTTTTTTTTTTTCTTGTTTTTTAGCAACACGTTTGTTTCTCAAATTTATGAAGGAAAGGCTGGCTCCTCTTCTTTCTTAGGATCCTTGTCCATCCTAACCCTTCTAACCCTAACCCTGAGGCCTGCCTTGCCTAAAACCTTTCAGTGAGCCTTCATTAAACTGTGTGAGGTGAACACCTGAAACCAGGCTGTCACCTCTCGAGGGAACTTGCCTGAACGTATTCACAGGCTGAAGGCCTGTTGGTTGTTATGCCCCTTGACACCAATGGCAGTCTCACTGGCCCTGTCAGGGGTTTCCCATTCAGTGGTCTGTCTGACACCTCCTTCTGGTTTCCAGATTGGGCCCAGGTGACACCTGTTTGTAATCTGCAGCAGCTCCTTTTACTCAGCTCCAGTTGTCTCTTGTTTCTGAGCTCCAGCATTCACCTCTTCCTATGCTGCAGCATGCCAGTGAGCCACTGCTACAACAGCCAGCAGTTCTGTGGTGTAGAGGTCCTCATTTATTGTACTGCAACAGCTTCCTGTTTCCCTGGCTCGACCAATCATCTGCTAGTCTCCCAGCCACCAGCGTCCAGTCCTGCAGCCCCCTCGCAGGCCTCCAGTCCTGCTCTAATCTCCTCCACCAGCTCTTTTATCTCGCCACCACAGTCATGTGGTTTATGTAGCGCTCAATCCCAACAGCTCTGTTGACCGTAAACATGGGCACAGTTTTGAAATGCTGTTTATTTGTAGATGTTATGTCAAATTGAATGTTGAATTTTAATAATCGAATTGAATCAAAATCATAATAACTTTAACTTGCTGTTAATTGTGCCTAACAAAATGACGAAATGCGTAGCTCTAGTTTAGCTGAGGACAGGACTTTTTTAGGATTTGTAATATCCAAAGGTGTTTTTGAGAACTTAATAAATGACTTTAGAGAACTCACAGAAAACAGCCATGTAGTCAGTCTTTATGTCAAAAACATACATTTAGTCATGAAATTGGTACAGTAAATAAAAGTTGTGTAATTTCAGATGGAAGGATGGTGATCCTGTCACGCTGTGTCGCAGTGTAAAGTAACTGCACATTGACTTCAGTGCTGAACTTAGAGTTTCAGAGGCATATATGCTATTTTACTTTTTATCACACTGCTGCTACATTCTTGATAACTTAAATTATAATCAAAAAAAATGTTATGTTTTTGATATCATGGATGAGATGATCACAGATCACATACAGTAAATTGCTCCTCCTTTGTCAGCTGCACCATTAATGTACATAAACATAAATGTTTATACCTGAACAACAGACATAAAATCAGCAGTCACTTTTACTTCTAGTACTGTTAGTATATCCTGCAAAAAGGAAAGATCTGAGTAGTTCTTCCACTACTGATTTACACAATGTATACAGTCATGTTCATCTCTTGCCCCTGTGGTCAGAGGTTTGGTCAGTAGCGAAACATAAACAAGGATAGCAACTGCATTATATAATATAGCCAGGGAGAGTGCAGATAAGTTTTTTCCATGAATGAGCAGTCTTCAAAAAGAAACTCATTCGACATCCTACAGGCAGAGACGTATGTCAGAGAGCAGGCCAGGAAAGGCATGCAGGGACTGAAAGCGGCCGGTGCATACTCCACCACAAAAACAGGAAGAAAAGCAGATCTGGGGCCTGGTTAACAAAACTTAAAGTAAACTTTGCCAGAAACTGCTATTACATTTAGGTAAATGTCAGCACATTAACATCTGATTATGGTAAAGTTAACTAATGAAATGTGATTGACTAACTAATTGCAATTATTACCTTACAACAAACCTTAACTACAGTTGGCTATGTAAAATACCATTATTGAATGGATTGCTGACAGGTCACTTAATGTGTTCAAATGTCAACAAACTGTAGTCATTTCATCATCTTACCTGCCATTGTGCTCGAGAAACACAGAGAATCACAAGAGTTCAGTGCTGGAACTATCCAATGTTCGAACTATTCCACATTCTCTGATCCCAGCAGGAGTCTATGGTGTCCCAACACTCATATTCACCGGCATTGGGTCCACCTACATCACTGGCCTCCAAGGCAGCTCCATCTGCCTTACCAGCATCCAGGCCTTTGTCCAGACCTGCGCTGCCCATCTATCTTGTCCCCTGGTCATCCATCCGTGGCCTCCTTCACCGCCCCTGTCTTGCCTTTCCTATCTTCAGCTCCCAGGCCACAGGGAGTCCCTCCTCCAGACCCCTTCCACCCACCTAGCTTAGTGTTCCAAGGGAGAGCACTGTGAGAGAAATTGCCGTGACCCAGTTTTGTCCCTTGTATTTCCTATGTTTCCTGCTTCCCTGTGCTTCAGCCTGTCTCCCTGTGTGTGTCTGTGGCGTGGGCGTGGCAGTCCCTCTCTTGAACTCTCCTGGCTCCTGAATCCCTGCTCAACCTTCAAACTTGTCATCGATCTCTGTCAGTAATCTGTTCTTCTTGTTAAATTCCTAGATTGTATTTTTTTCCCCCTTGATTGATTAATTTGTTTATTCCCCAGAATCTTTCCCTTTTTGCCTGCTTTTACCTGCTACCTGAGCTCCCCTGGTCCCACTCAGCCATCATCTCCTCTCCACTTGACTCTCATCTCCTGGTAATATATAATATATGTCATTACTTTGCCTTACCTCTGTTTCTGTGTCCTCTGCTTGGGTCCACCCTGCAACTTCTCAGCATTCAAAGCACAACGCGATTCTGCAGGTTTCTATGAAACAGTCCTAGATGATGTAAGAAAATTATTTGACACATTTAAAAAAGTCTTTTCAGACCAATTCCAAGTTTTATCCTTATATTTACATTTTGTGTATCAGCAATTATTGTTTGTTTTCATGCATATGGATTATTTTGTGACTTACTGTTTATTTTGAATTTGAATCAACCCAATCATCATAATAACATGTCTAACTTTGAAATGCAGAGGATTCTGCTGGGATGTTATCATGATTTAAAATGCTAAGTTATTCACGTGACCCCAGTCTGACAGAGATTCAGCTTTCATTGGCTTGGTGAATGATCTGTACATCAACAGAGAGATATATATGGATACCACTGATGTAGGAATCACAGAAACAGTATGCCCATGTGAAAAACACAGATAGCGCGCAGAGGCAAGAAACAATTAGCTGCCGTTCAAAGGGATGGACGAACATGAGAAATGATCAAAGCGTGAGGCTGAAACACATACGTTGGGACAGGAAAGGCTGCAGGGACTTGTTGTTGGTTGCAGGGTAACAGATGAAAAAGACTCTGCTGTTCCAGGCATCTTCTAGCAGCCAGAAGAGGGATGTCACATTACTTCTTCTGTGCCCTGCCAGCTGCTGCAGGGAGAGTGTAGCCGGGTCTGTCAATAGCAGCAGCAGCAGTCAATCTGTTTCCAAAGCCCTGAAGCTCAGACAAAGAGAGAGAGAGTGAGTACAAGTGCATGTGTATGGAAGCATCATCAGTCTGGTTTGTTGTATAAAGGCTGTTCAAGCCCAACATCTCTGCCAAGGATGCTTGATGTGCTCAAGAGTCAAGGTTATTACTACACGACTAGCAACTGAAGGTCAGATTTTCAACAGCTTCAATACCAGTTTTAAAGCTACAGATGTTATACATTCTGCTATAAGAGGCGGTTGAGGCACACAGACATCTAGTGTTCATTTGACCAGTTATTATTTATTTATTTTTTCAAACGTAGTCCTGTCCTCCCTGAAGTTTTACTTTTGTCATATATCATCATATTTCGTCAACCTCATTTTGCTTTATGAAAGCTGTTTCCATTTCTCTTGCTCATCAGATTATACTGAACATTTGATCAATCCAGCCCAGCCAAAAATGTTTTTTTTTTCTCATTTTGTACTACTTATTATACAACAGATCATATAATGTTATGACTACCTCTCTAGTTGGCTTAATACAACTTTATGAAAAGAGCAACATAACATGTCATTAAATACCTTAGCTTCATTGAGGTGAGCCTTCAGGTGATAGTTGGGGTCTCCTGATGTGGGGTTGTTTATCTCCAGTAAGTGTATTACCTGTAATAGAGGACTGTCAGCTCTCCATCTGTGTAGTAGAGCATTGTATTGCTGAACAGCATCAACAGCAAGACATATTTTAGCCACCTAAAAGAAAACAAACCTAAAGATATATATAGCTTTAAGTGAGCTGTGTTTTTTGGAAAGTTTTGGGGCTTTACATTGCTGTGGCAAACTGGGTGATATCCAGTCTAAACGTCTGAAAGCCTGTGTCTGTTTGCCCTCTTTTCAACAGTGTCACAAAAGAGATTTGTCTTGTCATTTGAATTTTTTTTTTTTTTTCAATTGTAGGTTGTAAAGAGAAAATACAGATTAATGGAAGAAATATCTCTAAGTGTCATTGCACTGGTAATGAAGAGGTCATTTCAACACATTTAATATGAGATGTCCCTAACCCTAAATATGCTGTGTACTGCTAACAAAGGGACATCATAGTAAGAGCAGTTACACATGAATATATAACACAAAATTGTGCTTACTGCTGTAAAGCACATGTGCAAACCCTCATAAACACTGTAAGCTGAAGAAATAAATACATGTGAGGCTTCATATCTTTGCAGTGTATGTGTCAGTTGTTGCAAACTTGATAGAACGGTTTTGTATTTTTCGGTCGGGTGGTTGATGGTTCATCTCATGACCCTGCGGTGGGATTTATTATTGCAGGCAATAAGTGGTGATAAAGCTCCTGATACCTATCCTCTCTTTTTTGGTAGCATGGTGCAAAATCTATACAGTACAAAATGTGTTTGTATGGACATGTTATATTATGTGTGCTGTGCTGTGCTGTGCTGTGCGGTGAAGGCAATAGAGGAAAGAAAATATATGTTCTGATAACACTGACCAGCTCTTTCCTAATTTCTGACCACCGATATTCCCAATATCAAATTAGCACATGACATAGGCCCTGCTACTCCCCCTTTTCAGCCAATCAAATGCTAGCATTACTTGCTTAAATCTTGAAAAGGCAGCTTCTGGGAGGCAAACTGGGATTATGAGGGTTGATTGATAAATTCATGGCCCAAAGTCAATCTGAGCTCACTTTTTTTTCAACATAGTCCTCTCCCATATTTACAGTCAGTCCAGCAGCTGTTGAGCATGAAAATCCCTTTTTTGTAGAGGTCATCGTCTTGGACCTCCAGAAAGTGGTCCACAGCTGGGATAACATCATCGTCACTGTCAAAATGGTGAAAACTGAGCTCTAGTCTGACTCTGTCAAATCAGATGAATAGATGGGTGTTTGATGAGTTCAAATCTGCATTCCTGGATGGCAGCCATCGCTACAATGCACTTGTGAGCGTATTCTCAGACAGTGCTGCATCCAAAATAGAAATATCATAAAAGGGATTAACTTCAAACTTCCTGCATTAGCATTCAGTGAGTTAACCACATGTGAGCAAAACAGGAGCTTATATCTCATCTCATCACAGATATCGTAGTGCCCGAAACAACATGACCGCTGCAGCGTTTCCAGTGACAGGACCTTTGTCATACACTAAAGGCACTAAAAGTACTTGGTTAAGTTGATCAAAATTATGTATGCATGTTATTTCAAGATATGTACATAATGAACCTGACTCACGCTATGTACGAGAGGAAACTTTGATACTGGTTTCACTTTGTAGCTCTTCGTACTACTTCATCTGACCTCGTCCTTTGCTGGCCACTAGAGGATGTCCCTTGACATATAATACTGTAATAACATTGTGAACACAAGTGCAACAAACTCAGTCTTAACTTTCAAGTCACGTAAGCTCTGGGCAGGTCCGACTGTTTGACATTAGTGATGGTCAGAGATAAAGTCTAGTTCCACTGCAGATCACGGCTGATTATCCTCACTATATGTCTACCTTACAGCAGATATTCAGAGAATATATGATAAACCTGTTCTGTTTCACAGAACACATTTTAACTCCACACAGCAGCAAGAGCACTGGTGTTAAATAATAAAATGTAATGATGCTGAATTGCCTTGGGCTGCTTTGGTTCCATAGTTACTTTTGCATGCTGGCTTACCACCACACTAGTCAGGGCTTACTGGAACACTTGAATAGACTAAAGCTGCTATTAATGTTATAAGTTACACCTACGCTTTATATAATCACATTGGTCTCCCACTGATGAATACGCACTGATGAATTCACAAACGTGTTCCATGATTTATGTATAATTGACCCTCCACTCTCCTCCATAATTTTCTCTGCACTCAAGAACATGCCCATGCGATTGGCTGAAGTGAAGCTACATCTGATAGGCTACAGATGAGGGTTCAAGTTAAGTAGGTAAAGTGTGAGCTCCCATTACAGCAGCGGAATCACACATCCGTCGAGGTCGCTCATATATTACCAACCATCATCTTAACACATATAATCAATTCATTGTTATGAGTATTTTTTTTTATAGATAACTGTTACTTTGATTGGCTTTACACTACTGTTGCAAGAAGTGTGCTGCATCAGTTCCTGCTGCTGCTGCTGCTGTGTGTGTGTGTGTGTGTGTGTGTGTGTGTGTGTGTGTGTGTGTGTGTGTGTGTGTGTGTGTAAATTTAGTAAATTCTAAATCATTGGTGCTGTCTTGTAAATTTGGCGTTATATACTATACATGCAGAAGTTTCTTTCCAGTTTGTAGCAGCATTGCTGTAAATCCTTTCTGTTTAATGTGTTTCAAGTGCTTCCTGTCTGAGGACGAGGTTCTATCAGCAGCTGTTTGAACGTGATTTTACCATTTACACCAGATTTATTAAATGACATAACATATTGACCGTGACCATGTGACAATTTTTAAAAATCCAGTCAATGTTTTTCTTTTGAGAAAAAAAAAAAGTGGAGAATGTCACCAGACTCCATTGACAAAATGCTCACTTTTGAGACTTGCTGCATTAGGAAAAATGTAAAAACTTTGTGAAACACTGTCTACAACACATTCTAAACTATTTGGGCCCACTTGTTCATTCGGCAAATGTTATAAATGAATACATTTCTATATTTATGTAAAAAGATGTTGTATCGATTTGCTCTAGTGGGTTGTGGGTTTACTTATATCTGCCTACTGAGCGGGAAAAGAGATCTGATCACAGAAAGATTTGTCTATGCCAGGTGTGAACTGACGGGCTTGAAGCTGCCCACTCAAGATCGGGTCACTGAGGACAGCTGGTAAAAACTCATGATCAGCCTCTCTGTCTCTCTCTCTCACCTGCACGGCTGTTAACCTACCTATCAATCTCTGCTGCAATGTCAGGGTTAGTTATTTTAGAGACCCCCTCAAAGATGGATAATTCCCTTAAAAAAAAAAAAAGAAGAAGAAGAAGAAAGAAGAAAAAAAAAAGTATTTGTGAATGGAGCAATGACAGGGGAGTCTCAAAGCACAAATGTAGGTTAAGATATGAAAAGCAGTTTTTAAAGCTGAACAGTGTGTAGATAAATGTACTTACATCCAAATAAAAAGACAAAATGTATATTTGTGGTTTGTGTTTCAATTAATAAAAATGTGTGCATGCATCAGAAATACATTTGTGAGCCTTTTTCTACGATATCTAGTTTTCATATACATATAACACTTTTTTTTACATAGATACAACAATGAAGATGTATGTGTGCGCTGACAAATGCTAACATGGACAGTCATATATTGTATATATAAATCATGAATAAAAAATTAATCTTGCGACCCATCTGATTCCATCAGGCTTTCCCTGCAGTGTCAAGTCAAGATGCCTGTCGTGATAAAAAGTCCTATTGGTTCCCACATTTCCAAAGCACAGATATCTTGCAATCTGTCCTCCACTGTAGTTAAGATCACAGCAGCGACCTCCTATCCAACAGGCATGCAATCTCTCTGAGGTGCTGTTAAATAACAACAAGATAGACAGAGATTGAGGAGCACAGTTCACAGGTTTCAGAGGGCCCCGCCGCACAAACAGCCATATATCATCATCATTATTCTGAGGGGCTGAAGATCAGTGACAGGAGGGCATACAGCCAAATCACATCACAAGTGACATGATAACACAACAACAGAAAGGTCATCACAGTGGGGAATACAGAATCAACGCGATGTGATGGTGGTTACACAGCCGAAAATGATTGTGTGGAATAAAAAGCACAGGAAGGTGGATTAAAGTGATCTGATTTATTTAAATAAATGAAACACAATTAGATGGATGGCAGTGGTCACCTTGCTCAAATGAAGGTTGGATATGGCAAAATTGCTTTTTCTTCTCATTTGCACGGGTCACACATCCTACTTATCTGCTATGATTAAATTGGACAGTGACAGCAAAACTTTGAAGTGAGCGCCCAGGTATTTCCTTATATATCTCTGGCTAACTAGACAAGGCCTGTAATGCATGTTGAGTCAAATGGCTGAGGTCAGCTGGTGCTGGTGGACTGTGGAGCAAATTGAAGTATGATTCAATCATGAGAGGAGTTTTCGCTCATTTCCTTGAGCCAAAAGGAAATTACTTTTTATATACAGTAAAATTGCAACAGCAAATACGTTGTGAGAGAAATGAAATGCTGCCCCAATTACAATTTTTTTATCAACATAATTAGGAAACGGTTTAATACAAACTTATCTCCCAAGCTGTTAATGTTCGTACTGAATGTTCACTGGCAACCTATTTAATTTATTTTACCCACAACCTTCGCTTGAAGTAATGTAAACATGATTAATATGTTTTATGGCTATGTTTAGGAAGTCGCGTCTCGCAGTTAGGGTTAGTCAAAGATAGGGCTGAGTAAAAAAATCGATTCAATCGATTTCGGATCGATTTCATTTAAATTTTGCAATATCGATTCATAGGGCATGAGATCGATTTTTTTTCCCCCATGAACCCCAGTGGTCTCGCGCGCGACGAAACCGCGGCGCGTTTACGCCCGGTTCACGTTCACAAGCGTGCATACACACAATGGCCGATGCAAGTAAAACTCCGCTCAGCAAGCCGTCCCAGCTGAAGTCTGAAGTCTGGAACCATTTCGGATTTAAAACAACACCGGACAAAGAGCTGGATAAAACCAAAGTGGTTTGCAAGATCTGCCAAGCGGAGGTCAGTTATTGTAGAAATACTACAAACCTCAGAAACCACTTAACGAGGTATCACACTACGCTAACATTAGCTTCCGACAACAAGCCGTCAGGGGCAAAACAAAAGAAACTGAGGGAAACACTAACATTACCAGCCGATTCGCCGCGAGCCATAAAGATAACAGAGGCCATCGCAACTTTTGTTTGCAAAGATTTACGCCCGTACTCGGTAGTGGAAAACGAAGGCTTCAGGCGACTCCTTCAGGTGCTCGAACCACACTACGTTATGGTGCAACGTAAACATCTGACTGAAACTGTTATCCCAATGATGTATACACGTGTGAAAGACGACATCCTAACGAAAATGCAGTCAGCAGAGAGGGTCGCCATAACCTGTGACACCTGGACATCACTGTCAACGCAGTCGTACATGACAGTGACTTCTCACTACATCGACAACGAGTGGTGCCTCATGTCTCATGTGCTACAGACCACCGAGGTTCTCACGAGCCACACTGCTATTAATATAGCCGATATGTTGACGGGGGCCATACAGGAGTGGGGACTGACCAGCAAAGACCCAGCAGTCGTGACGGACAACGCTGCAAATATGGTTCGTGCGGTGGAGATAATGCAGCTAATGCACGTCGGGTGCTTCGCGCACACACTGAACTTAGCCTCACAAGCAGGTCTAAAAGTCCCAGCCGTGTCACGTCTGCTGGCTCGAGTGAGGCGTATAGCAACGTTCTTTCATCGGAGTACGATGGCAAACCACATACTAAAAGAAAAACAGAAGCTGCTTCAACTGCCAGCACACAAGCTAACAGTAGACGTTGTGACGAGGTGGAACAGTGCACTGGACATGCTGGAGCGCTTTTTAGAACAACAGCCAGCCATCTCTGCCACTCTCCTTTCACAAGACGTGCGCAGGAATGAAACAGATCTGTGCACCTTAACAGAGGAGGATGTAACGATTGCAGAAGATTTGGTGCGGGTCTTGAAACCAATGAAAGAAGCTACACTGGCCATGTCGGAGGACAAGCAACCAACTCTGTCCGTCATCGCCCCACTTCTCGCCCTGCTGCAGGAGGCCTTGACCCCCAGCATCGAAGACTCCACCGTGGTGAGGGACTTGAAGGCTGCTGCAAAGAATAACTTGAGGACAAGGTATGCTAAGGTCTCTCTCTCTCTCTCTCTCTCTCTCTCTCTCTCTCTCTCTCTCTCTCTCTCTCTCTCTCTCTGTGTGTGCAATCGTCAGTGGTAGGCCAAATCAAAACATTACAAAAGCAAAGTTTTGTATTTTATGTGCATTTTTTCCTCATTTTACTGATTACTTGTAGTAGTTAGTAATTTGTAGTACATGCACTTTTTTGTTTGTATGTGTGAGATTGTATATTTGTATTGTATGCCATGTTTATCCTCATACTGTGATAACAAAAATAATTTATGAAATGTCTTTAAGATATGATGCGCAGAAGGACATATTGTATGCAGCATCAGCGCTGGATCCTCGCTTTAAGGCCCTACCATTCCTGTCTGCTAAAGAGCAAGATGACACCTTCTCCAGACTGCAGACTGAGGCTGCCACTGCTGCACGTGATGTAAGTATTTTTTTAAAAAGTGTGCAGTTTAATAAGAATGTTTTCATTGAGAATTAAAATATTCTCTATTGGATTATAAGGAATATTATATAATTTAAAAGAGTTCATGAATGATTTTCAGTCTATTTATTTCTGTTTTTGTTTTTTTTCTGTCTTATTCAACAGCAAAATACTGATGGTAATGATGCTGATGAAGGAGCTGAGGAGATGGGGGAAGCGACTACGCCCAAGAAGCCCAAGAAATCCAGCACCTTGGAGTCTCTTCTTGGGGCAGTCTACTTACCAACAGCAAAGGAAAATGGCCATAAAACTCCAGCCATGAAGGCTGGAGATGAAATCAGAAGATACAGGGCAGAACAACCTGCTGGGCTGAATGAAAATCCTCTGACCTGGTGGAGGTCAAATGAAAGGGAGTATCCACTGTTGGCTCGCCTGGCGAAGCAATACCTTTGCGTCCCAGGGACCAGTATTGCGTCAGAGAGAGTGTTTTCAACTGCAGGTGATATTGTCACCGCAAAAAGGAGCTGCCTAACCCCAGATCATGTCAATGAGCTCCTTTTCCTAAACAAAAATCTCACAATTACCAAGTGAGAACAAAGTCACAATAACAGGGCTTGACTAGACAGTTTAAGTTTACTTTTAGTTTTGTTACCATTATTATTATTATTATTGCACTTTAAGAAACAGTGATGGAATGTTGTAGTTGAATTATTTGTCAAGATTGCACTTTTGAAACTTGAATTTTTTGTTTACAGGTCTAGTTTAAAATGTCCAATTCACAAGCTTAAAACCTGTTTTGTTGAAGATAAAAAATAAAGTGTATTTTGTAACACAGTTGAGCCATTTTCATTATTTATGAGAAGATTGAATCGAATCGAATCGAATCGAATCGTGATTAATCGATTCAGAACCTTATGAATCGAAATTGAATCGATTTAGGAAATTGGCCACGATACCCAGCCCTAGTCAAAGATCAAGGTCATGGTTAAATATAGAAACAGTTAATATTTAACATTTAATCAACATCACATTATTTTTCCCAACCTTAAGCCATATTCCATTACCGCCTACCATCTTCAGCTCGCATGTTGTACCAAAATGTAGGCATTTCTTTATTAGGGCAGTCATCACCTCTGGACATAATACAGGAACCAATTATGTTCCAGTGATAATATAGGTGAATATAGATGGTTCATTTATGTAATCAAACTTAAGTTAATGGTTATTTTACCGTAAGCAATTCAATGTTTTATAAACCATGCAGTAAGCAATTGTTTCTTGAAAAGTTACAACTGATGTTAACAATACTTTGTAAATGGTAATAAATACCGTGTCATTAATCCATAAACATTATGAGGATGACCATTATAAGGTTACAGCTAATGTTTAGAAACCTTTATATTGAATAAATGTTTAAAGCATTCCATTGTTTACGAACAGGGAAATAACTATTAGCCTATGTTTACTGTATTATTTATTTATTATACAAACTTTAGTCATTTATTTTTTTCCACATGTGCAAATTCTAATCAAGATTTGGAAGAAGCCAGTCACATATAGTTTGGAATTCACTTTAAAAGAAGAAGAGTTCTTATACTGGAAACCTTCACTCTCATTGAAAAATAAAGGCCAATCACTTGTAAAACACTGTCCAGTTCACACGTGACTTTATGCTATTTTCACATCGATATTATAGTTCGCTGTAAAACTTGACAACTGCATGTGAAAATGTGTGAGGAATTAAGATGTGAGGAAGCAATTAAACCTGATTATTTTTGCTCCATTTTGTATTTATCAAATGACAATCCACTATATGTGTCAATCATATCAAGATATTTAAAGTCAAAGTTGAAATTGTGAAAAGGCACATTTCACTTGACTGTTCCATAAGGGTTGTGTATCATATATAAAAGATCTGTACAAAGACCTGTCTCAGCCATAACATCCAAATCAAGCTGTTACACACAACAGGCAGGCTGTGCTCTGAGCTGACAGAGTGCAGGACTACAGCTGGATGTGGAGAGGTGATATCGGTGGAAATATCAACGTGAAGTTGCCGACCATATCATGACCATCTTTATGCAAATTCAAAAACTACACTACAGACATTCATTTCATGATGCAACCCTGTCTTGTTCAAATAAATTACCTTGCTAAATTCATTCACATCTGTGGTCCCCGGGCAACAGACACAGATGACATTTTTGTTAAGATAAGGGATTTAAGTAAGATAAATTAAATCTGTACTATAAAAACAGAATTAAATGACAGTATATATTCACTGTATAACAGTGAAGGGGGACATGATTGGATTGATACTAGACATGATTTCATCTTCAGTTTAAAATCAATAAAGCTGCAGTACGTTTGTACATAATAGGAATAAAATAGTTTCAAAAAGACATTCATTCATTCCGCAATTAATGTGGCAGTTAAGAAAAATATGTTTTGTACATCCAAAAAAGTTGGCAAGCTTCTTGTAAATATTGTTTTTTTTTTTAATATAAATATATTTTGCGCCTTGCTTTGTTTTCTGTCAGCTTTATTTGATTGGAATCAGCGCTGACTTTACTGGGGATCTTCAAAAAGCAAGCAGCTGGTCCTTGAGGCCACTACAGGGTGCAGCTGCTCGACAGCCTCTTCAGATAGAAACATCTGTCACAGTGAATATCTTTGATCTGATATCTTTGATCTTTGATTTTTTTTGTGTTAAATATTAATATTTAATTGTAATAGCTGATTATACAACATCTATTGTATTAGAATGCTTAATTGCTTGTGTTTGTTTGTTTGACGAATGCATAGAACAATGATTTGTTGGAACATCCCTGGTTCCCATGGTTTTCAGTGCTACTAATTCATCAAAGCCTTTACGGTCACTTGCAACAGCATCACAATATTGCTACCACTGGTCACACCTTAATGATCTGAGTGTTTTTGAAGGCCTCAGTACCTCACTGCTCATCCGTCACCATTCACCATCAAGCTGTTACAGCTCAGCAGTAATGGTGTAGCATTTCTATTCTGAAGGTCACTTACCAGTTTAAAGTGACAGGGGAAAGCGAGAGGCCTGTGTGTCATTCCGGGCCAATACCAGTTTGACATCTGCTTCCCTTGACGTTCAATCACTGTGATTTTCTGTTTCCCACTCAGCCTCTGTGATTCTGCAGCCCAGCTCGGCTCAGGCAGGTGGGAAGTGATGAATGTGGCTCAGGCGCAGGCAGGTGGAAAATGATGAATGGCAACAATCACACCTGACCATCAGTGGAGGCTGCACAAAGCAGCAACACAAAGAAAATGATTATCAGAGTAGCTCTGTTCAATCAGTGACTCCTTATCCTTATGATGTTTATATATATATATATATATATATATATATATATATATATATATATATATATATATATATATATATATATATATATACACACATACACATTCTTTTTTACCATTTAACCTGAAAAGACATACGTTTCTACCAGCAGGATCAATGTGGAAACAGTAATTTAATTTTGATTCTCTTCATTTAATAACTATACAACGAAAAGCTGTATAAAAAGATGCAGTCTGATTCAGAATGATTCAGTACTCAAAGTCAATACTTCCTTTCTTCTCTTCTAGAGTCTTTATAGTCACTGATTTTAGTTGAAAAAAAGCCAGGTTGGTATTTGTGGCCAAGCTATTGAGAGAATTTCAAAAGCTTGTTATTTTCGTTAGAAAATCTGAACAACGCAAAGCAAAAATCTAGTTCTAGGTCAGTTTAGAGTGAAGTGCTGAGATTCCAAGGTTGATTCTGATAGATCGAAGTCCACGCTGATGAAAAAAAAAAAAACATACTCTGGTGGGCGTAACATGTCAGGGTTTATGGTATTCGACACCTGTGTGTTGTTTTGAACGTCAGGGTATTTGAGCAGATAAGCTTGGTGGGGAATTTGATGGCATCCACTTTCTTTCACTCGCGTTGAGCATGAGTGAGGAGTGACTGAAGCTTGTCTTTGAAAATTGTATTAATTGTATCATTAACAAGTGGCCGCTGTCATACATTAAGCAGCCATGACATGCAGACTGAGGATAAAGTTGATGGTTAACATTGGTTTTGTCAGGCTCGGACAAGGAGAGAGGACTCAGATGCAGAATGGCAGAAGTAAGGTTTTATTGACTGATTGCAACTCTTCAGCATGAATGACAAAGCAATAGGCTATGAAATGCTATAAGACAAACGGAACACACAAACAAAAAACACAAATAACGAAAAGCGCTCCCGAAGGAGGAATCCTACACTGAGCTGAAATCTTTAGCTATGAAACTTAATCAGAAAACAAAATCAGTCCGAAGAGGTCAGCACACAGGCTATGAAACTTACTACTCTAAACACGGCAAAAGGTACAACAAAAAGCGCTCCACAAGGAGGAAAACAAAAGACTATCAAACAGTAATACTATTAAATCAAAACTCTAACCAGAAAATTACAAAATCAAAATCACTCAGCAAAAGAGGAACAATACAGAAAATAAAACTTGGTAATACTTAACTCGAGGCAAAGGCAAGACTGTGATACAGGGCTTCAGTACACGACAGAGGACGAAATACTTTGACGACGCAGACAGGGGAAGACAAAGACTTTATACACATGGGGGAGGGGAACACAGGTGAAAACAATCAAGGATCAGGGATGAGGTCAAGGGAAGGGCAAGTGACCTGAAACGAGAGGAGAGTTACCTTTCAAAACCAGACTGATCTTGGTTCAGACGAGTGTTTGAGTATCATTTCAGAAAAATTATCCATTCATAATGCATATCACATTGAAATTCACTTACAATGCCCATGCTGTTGTAAACAAGAAGCAGTCTGTAATGATGAGGCAAGGTGGTATGACTGCCGTTCACAGTACCCTCCTGGATAATTCTATTCTTATCAAAAACTTTTCAAAAGCATGCATTTAAGTTTCTCTTTTCCTTCACTGTACTTTTAATGTCTGTTTTTATTGTTTATTGTTTTTATTTTATTACATGCATTTTGTAATATCCATGCTGTCAATGTACAGACTCAAGTATTTCACCCTATTCTGAGTTCATGCTCATAGCCATGTACTCATGTACTTTTTCAGTTGGACCTTTCTCTATAATTCATTTAAACTGTGTAGACATTACAGCAGAATCACCTTTTCTTTTAATGTAGCAGGCGACCTTAATGTTAAATTAAAGCTGCAGTGTAAACACACTAATTACACACTGAGCAGAGCTGTCACTCGCCAACAAATGTTGCATCAAAACAAATCAGTTATTTACAGCACAGTCAATATTGCTGTTGGGTTCAAGCTGAGGACGAGATCCTTCGACATGTGCTCTGTATTCTGTGTCCTGAAACAGGAAGAGGGTACAGGGGCCACTCACAATTTGTTTTGCTGCTCCAAAAGCTGAAAGCTGGGTTTGTAAATCCCTTCACTTTGGCGGGAGTTTTTGTGTGTTTTTTTCCCTCCCAGTGTTTTTTTCTGTTCATTACCTCACCTGTCCTTTTCCATGCTCACTCTCCTCACCTGAACCTGATGTCTTTGTTCTCCCTCATGTGTTGGTCAGATCGCTCTGTGATGTACCCTGTGATTCCATCAGCCTCTGTCCGTCTCTCCGTGATGTTCTGTAGTGTTTCCTCCAGTGTCTCCTCCTGCATCTCCCCCATTGGTATGTTTGGATTTTGATTCCATGATTTTGATTTGAACTTCGCTTATCTGTTGCACTTTAAGCCTTTTAGTTGTTACTTTGTTTGTGGGCCTTGTGTCTAGTTCTCTTGGTTTTTGTAGTTTCATCTTTGTGTAATTGTAGCAGCATAATGCATTTGTATCCGGGTCACTAATTGAACACCGATGGTAGCCACTCACTGTAGGGGGAACGGAGTATAAATGCAGCAGCCCTCCCCGGCTCTCTCTCTTTGCGCTCCTGTCTGATGCTTCACTTCAGCTCTTCAGTAGGAATGTACGCTGCTTGTCGCCTCCACTTGGCCAGGTGTTGATCCTTTGTTCTTATGGTACATGTATTTAGTGCTGCGGAGCGGCTGAGCTGACGTGCCCCACTTGGTGTGCGCTGGTCCCCTTGGGTTGTGGTGGTAAGTGTCCTCCCTGTCTACATGATCTTGGTTGATAGCTTTAAAGCTAATGCTAGCATGGTTGCAGGTGAATGCTGGTAGCCGCGTGGGTCTCTCCCTCTTTCACCATCTTGTGTTTATATCCGATCCGGCCTCCAGGTATGTTGTTGTTTTACTGTGGCGCTTGAAACCAGTATGGTAGGCCCATTTTAATAGTGTTAATTTTGTTCTTTTTAGATGAGATGTGACAGCCATTGGGCCGAATGATCTATGTGACATGAGAAACGTCACGATCAGCTGACCACTGCTGCGTTGTCGCTGCTCTGCCTCTGCTTTGTCAGTGATATGCCACTGTTTTATCTGTTAATTGTGCCTTCATGGCCATGTGTTGGGAATGTTTAGGTTCATATTGACTCCTTAACTTGGTTTATTTTACTTGTTTGTTGTATATTCATTTATTTTCCTTACCCCACCTGTCTGTTTTGACTTTTGATATTCTTTGGGTTAATTCGATTTAATCAACTGGTATAATCCATTTGTTTAGGGCAGGTGGTGTTTAGGCTCCCCAAACAATTTGTGTTGTTTGCTTTATTTTCTTTTCTTTATAGTTGGTTTGTTCTGGGCAATAGATATTTTGTTTGGTTTGACTATAATTTGCCAATTTTTCATTGTATACTAGTTTTGTTTCATTTTGTGTGGGATCCCGTCAGCCCTACTACCCTCCTGAACACAGGCAATCCGACATTGCTGTGTCTTGTGTCCTCCCTACACTTGCCACATAGTTAAAGCTCGCTTTTTGTTTCCCCTGTACTTGTGTGTGTCTGAGTTTGGGTCCTCATCTAGTTTCCCTCTTAAGTGTAACACAGTTTTCAGTAAGAAAAGGCAACATTTAAAGGTCCCATATTATGAAAAACACGTTGTCTCTGGTCTCTACATATATAAGCTGGTCCTTCCTTAGCCCACTAACTCCCAGAATGAGGAAAACAAGTGATTCCTGCATGGTCTCTGCAGCCCACCCACTGGTAGCATGGCGCTCCTACAGGCTGTTCAGATTCAGCTCCTTTCATTAGGTAACAAAATTAGTCATTTACATAGGCAGGCCTCCTCTGCACGATGATCGGCGATATCTGAGAGGGGGGCGTTCATCCCCGAGGTGAAGTTCGGTGTGTCCAGTGGTGAGACAGAAGTGTTTCGCAATGTCGTCGCTCAGAGCTAGACATGCAAATTACTCTGTTGTTGGTTGTAAAAATCAACATTAGTGCCCATATTCTGTCCCAGCTACAGAACAACTGACAGTGGTTGCGTTTCATTTTTAACAACAACGTGCCGGCTACGGTTCATGTTAGTTTGTGTGTGTGTGCTAACCACTTCACTTCAGTAACGAGGGTCAGTACAAAGCTGGCTTTGCCTCAACACTGACCCTCGCAAAAGGATCAGTCCCAACCATACTGGACCCAGCAACTGCACCTGAGCCACAGGTAAGAGTCGCTGCATTTTGATAGTATTTACAGTTGCCTACGAGCACGAACGAAAAAATCTCTGCCAGCGATACATTTAAATATACATCCACCGTAAACATTAGCACATGCAACCAGTAGTGCAAGGGGCATCCCCTCCCTGAGAGTGACTAGCAGGAAGGGCTCTCCAAGTAGGCGTTGACAGACGGAGCTCATTAGCATTTAAAGGTGCAGGCACAGACACAGCCTGCTGTCAGGAGAGCTCAGTAGAGCAACTTTTTAGACAGCTGAAATTCAGGACCAGGGATGGGTTTGGGGCAATGCATATTGAATACAGAGCTGTTGGACCTCTGACAGTTGTGTTAAATAGATGAAAATCAGTATAATATGGGACCTTTAAGAAATGGCCATGTAGGTGTGGACAGGGCCTTATAGTACAAAGTCTGGCATAGTTGTTTGTGAATGTTCCTTAATGGCCAAAGAAAGAGATGTAATTATATCATTTGATTTCTAGTTGAGACCATGGTTGTCACACTTGTCCAATGCCCATACAACAAAACTGCATCAAAAGCTTGACGCTGCTTTCCCAGAAATCTTGATTTTTCTTTTAAATTTAGGTTTGACTTAATCATTCCAATCCTGCCATATCTCAAACTCTTGTGCGGCTCCTGGTTAACATTAAAACCGCTGTTATAATCTGTTTAGTTGGTAAAGCAGATTTTACAGACAAAACCTGGAGGGACAACAGTGTGTGAAGAGTACGAAGAGACTGGGAGTCCATGAGACAGAAGGCAGATGGTTGACATCCTTGCAGCACACATGGTTGAGACAGAAGGGTGTGTTTACAATACCAGGTTTAGGTAGTTAACAGCTGTCACGCTTTGCTTCTTCTCTTTGAATAAATTCACACACTGAATGATAAGTCAAATTTAGGCACGTTGGGAAAAAACTACTGATACTTTGATAGCAATGTTGAATTGTGAAAGAACATGATTTTTGCTTGAATTAAACTGGAAAATAAGCAGCATATAGCTAAACTCTGCACTACATTACCAAAGTAATAATATTTTTCCAGTGGGATAAGACACTGATGCTTGTGTATGTAAGCAAACAAGAATGTACTTTTCTTTTTCTTCCCTCAGGGGATCGTTAAAGAGAAATGTGCACTGGGAATTGTCACCTTGTTCCCTGCATTAAAAGATCACCTCTCCAGGAAAGGGTGGCGGGACCCAATCCTACTCTCATGATTGGCAGCCTTTGATGAACTTGCACTTCATTCCGGTGTAAGTCATGACAATGCTCGCAGCAACATGCACATGTTTCAGTCTATAGTATCCCTGTTGATGTCACTGCAGAGAGTCCAAAGGTGCAAGAGCCAAGTTCTTAAACAATGTACGGTGCAACATTTGCATGTCATTGCACAATGTACTTTGTGCAGTTATTCAGCATTTTTTTTTCTTGCACAGATTATATTTTTGCTAAAAGTCTACAGCATTTGTGTTGGTACATCAGAAAAGCCTCACGACAAACAACCATATTCATGAATAGGAGCTTATAGCCAAGCTCTTGAACTACATATTGGTGTCATATATGTAGATCCTTGCATGATGCAACTAGGGCATACATTCAGCACCTTACATTTTTTCATGGGTTATATAGAGGCAATAGAATTGTTATGTGTGCACAAGAATGATGTTCATTGCAGGATTATGCAGGATTTAGAAAGCACTTAAATGCATGTTATGGTACTGTAAACACAGGCACAATCAATGATGTTACATACAGATGAACACATGAACATGCAGACACCACATCAGTCAGTTTTGGCTAAACAGAGCTCACAAGAAGATGCCCCTGACATGGACCCAGATGTGACACTGTAACTGTCAAAAGACCAGGCATAAAGATATGTGTGCCCCAATCACAGCAAAGTTACAAGGCAGTGGTTGTCCCGTCTGTTGAAAGCATGGAAAAGGAAATGTCGATGAAGTTCATGCAAATCCCAGAGAATGAAGAAATGTTAAGTGCAGTGCCTGCTGATAATCTGCCCAGTAGAAGTGCAGTGGAAGAAGTCTTCAACACCACTTTGACACTTTCATTTACACACTGCTGTGAAAAACAGTTTGTTGTTAAATTGATCAGTCTTCTGCTCTTGCCAGCCTATACCAGGATTTATGTGATAGAAAACACTATAGAAGTCGCTTGTTGTATTAAAAAATAAAAATGAATGCTTTGCGAGTTCATCATGATGACTTTGAAACATAAAATGGGGTCATAAACAATAAGCTTGGATGTTTATATTGTATACACTCTGCAATTTACCACCACATCTAAACTCATCCCTGATGAATATCCATCTTCTTTCTTTGTTGCAGTTCCACGGTGCAAAAAATTGTGGCATTGACAAAATGATTACTCCATTTGTGGAAGAGGTAAAGGTACTAGAGAACAATGGAATGAAACTATCGTTTGCTGAACAGCCTGTCAATGGGACCATTGCACAAGTAACAGGTGACAATAGGTCTGAGCTCATGTCTGGGTTTTGTTGAATCATTCACTGCCAACCATTACTGCAGAATCCCCACAAACAGCGACAAGTGAAAGTGATCCATGTGTGATATTACAGACTCGTTTAACTGATGAGCAGCAATACAGTTATCTTGTCGAGAATTCAAGAGAACATTCTTGTTTTGTGATCAAGTGCACCAGTATACTCAATTCCTTGTCATACTTGTGTCAGATAACTTTGTGTTCAATAAATGCACCATATGTTAGAATGTGTAACACAGTATGAGACTAAGTTGTTGTTTGAATATTTTCATCGGAAATGTATTTCTGATGAAAACAATCTCCAACATGTGTTCAACTACGGATTCACGGACAAAAAATATCATCCAACACACAGAAACAGTATTTGTACTAGCAGTGGTATTGGGCTAAATGGGAGTCAGGCATTATGTCTTTTTCTCACACTAATCTCCGGAGATATCGTCTCAGAGGGTAACACACACGCTGGCACTGATGCTTTTGCCCAAACTGACTGACGGTAATTCATACATACATTCATAAAGTGATGGTGGTGACTGCCATACAAGGTGCCAACCAGCACATCAGGAGTAGTTTGGCATTCAGTATCCTGCCCGAGGACACAGACCAGGGGAATGGAACCAGTGACCTTCTGATAACAAGACACTGGCTCTACCCCTGAACCACAGCCGCCCATATTTCATGTTGCATTTGTGTTGCATATTGTGAACACAGCAATTACCCCTTGTATTACATAGGAAATTACTGTATTTTTATAACATCTTATTGAAGCGCACCACTGTTTTGCATTCTCAACATAATTTGATCCTAAAACATCACTATATGATCCATTATCCTGAACATGTATGCCAAATTATTTAAGTCTAGTGTGAAAACAAATCAAAGTCACTCTCAAACATACATCCAATAGCTGTTGTCTGTCACTGGGAAGTCACTGGCTGCTAAGGTAATGAGTCTGGGCCTGTTACACTGAAAATACTGACTGACTGTTGAACATGGTGATTTGGTTTCAGAGCATTTTCAAATTGAGTGTCCACCTTGGGTTATTCATAATGGTACTGAATATCACATTGGTCTGATGCCAGTTTTGAAGAGGATTGTTTGAATCTTTATTAGAAATTAAGTGTATTTTTTGTTAACTGAAATGGAGACTACATTTGCATAGCATTCCAAAGCTTTTTATGTTGACAACATGCATAATGTTTCAGTTGTTACACCTCGTGACTTGATATACTTCAAGCTGTTTGATGTCCAGATATCATATGGTACAGACTGTTTTTTTTCTATGTTATGCCAGACAGCTGCTTGTAAAGCGTAAGCAGGAGTTACAGGCTCCCTCCTGTTTCAAGCAGTACTGTAGAAGGTCATTGTAGATGATTTTGAGTGCCCTGCACCATATCAAATTTAATTGAATGTTTAATGTTCCTTGTTAGAGGAAAAATAAAATGTATTTTTGTCTGCAGTGTTTTTGGAGTGATTATTTCACATGGATGGTGGATGGTTAAACTGACACAGTGTACATTTTTAACTCCCATAGTATTAATACCATGTGACCACAGTGAACACTGGTTAAGTGTACATTTTACACCACAGATACCATTGATGGATACAGTTTGTGCCTCCAATGAGTGAACTTTGTGAAAACTGAATTAGTGTCAACTTAGTGTGATTTGTGAGAAAGAAAACACTGCAAATTAAGTGATCAACAGTGTTTGACGATAAAAATCCCAGGGGAGCAAAACTTTGACACCTGCAGATTGACATCACTGACAAGTTAAAAAGAAATCACATCATAGGATAACAATCTGAACATTAAACAATAAATAGTATGAAAAATATTTCATTACCAGCTCAGGACATTATTATGTAGTCAAAATGAAGACAAAGTATACTAAGATGAATATTGAACCTATCAGAAAATATTCCATTAGGAAGTAGCACAAAACAGACAATATGTCTGAAAAAAATAACACAGAAAAACACATAAATTCATAACAAATAGCTTGTCAATCAAACACTTGGTCTTGTGTGGCAAGATGTGTGAAAGACCCAAAAGGCTAAATGCTACAGTGGCCCTGAGAGCTCACAGCACAGCAACTTAAGAAAACACATGCAAAAAGACAAAACACAAGATGTTTCTTCATCAATTTGACAACACATGCACAATTTACATTTAGAAAAAGACCACAACACAAAACACATTAGAAAAAGGCACCGCAAAGACCACAACATAAAACATTAGAAAAAAGCAATGCAAATAGACCGCAACACAACGGAAGTGTTTCCAGAGGACACTTGTTGTTGACGCAGACACACAACACTGTTCATCTCATTTTCCAACACCAGTGACGGAAAGAGAACCTTAATAGCACTGTGACTCAAAATCTGGGTCAACAACAAGCGTGTCCAGACGTGTGCACTTTTCAGTGTGCTCTGGAAACAAAAGAAAAGGGAAAAAAAAGTTTCCTCTGAAAAAACGTCTGTTGTGTTGTGGTGTATTTGCATTGCTTTGTGTTGCATTGTTGTCTTTGCAGCGTGTTTTTCTAATGCGTTGCATTGTGGTCTTTGCAGAGCATTTTCTAAATGCTGCTCATGTGTTGTCAGATTGATGAAGATGTTTTCTTAATTTGCTTGTATTTTGTCTTTTGCAAGTGTTTTCTTAAGTTGCTGTGCTGTGAGCTCCCAGGGCCACCGTAAAATACCCCTCTAAAAAGTTTCAGAAATAATTATCTCATATAATCACCATATGGCGAAAATATATAAACATTGAACAAAACATATACAGAAAATATATGTAGCTCAAAATGCATGCAATTATAAAAGTTTAAAAAAAGAAACTTCGATATCAAGATTAATATTATGTTAGAGTTTAACAAGAAATATTTCAGAGCCTGTCCCAACAAGTCCCAAGTCCCTGGAATCCTCCTCCTGTTTTTGGAAATAACCTGATAAACTTCTGGGTACTGATACATTGTTATTCCTTAAATATCTCCAACACAAAGTGAAGAGGACGCTTAAAATCTAAAAGTAGATTTTTGTACACTCATTATAATTAAGTGGCACACTGAGAAGAGCCTCTCTAGCAACAGAGCTGAAAATGTAAACTCTAAACATTTAATCGTAATCTTCCACTCACATTTTGATCCATCTTTTGCACAAAACTTATGTTATCTTAAAAAAAAAGTGAAGGAAAGAATGGAAATGACTCCTCTACTGCACAGCATGAATGTGAAGACTTCATCATTGGAAACAGATGGTGCCCCGAAGAAAGATCAAGGAGATGTCAAAGTAATTATGGTTCACTATTCAGGCAACAATAATCACAGATTATTCCATGGAAATCCGGTGTGTGGTATAATAGGTACTTGGTATAAAGGTGAGATTTTGACCAGACTCTGGAGCTATAAGGTCAAAAAGTCATTAAGATCACGAGGCTTCAGCCTCTTTGGTTCATAAGTATTCAAAGCAAATTAAATGACAATCTGCTATGTGGTGGTTGAGATATCTTCCTGTCAACGTGTTCCTCGAGCTCTGGGAAAATTCGCTATCACTTTTTCTGCTATTTCAAGCCAGCAACATGCAAATTTGTCCTCTAAAGCTTTGAGCGTTATTACAGATTGCAGAGCCTCTTGATCTCAAAAAGTGAAGTGTGATTATCTCCTCCAGTTACTGTTTAAAATTCCACAGTGTGGTCTCAATCCTCACCGACCTGAGATTCAGGCTTGCAGCAGGAGAACTGGCAGGACTCAGCTGGCCATATTTGTCTGGCATTCAAAGCAATAATTTAATTCCAAGGCTAATATTTTGAAGATTTCACACAGTTTGGCTCAGTTTAACAGGGGGATACTATTAGTGAATGTAAAGCTCGTGGCTGCTTTAAAATACTATCTGCCGTTGTAATTAAACAGTGAAATGTTAATGGTCATTGATGAAGAAATAAGTTACCGTATCCTGCGCATCACCTCCTTCCCTTTCTGTTTTAAGTCTCCTCACAGCACTGTCGAATGAAACAATCCTGCCTCAGCAGCCTGAGGAACGGCAAAATCTACAAGTGATGGATTTAGCCCACAGTCGCTGAAAATTACAGTGTGTACTTTTCAGCCCGGACAGTAAGTCTAGTGATCGATAAGTGTGTGAATGTATGTGGGTCTAAGAGGGGCGCTGCGTAACAGCATAATTCCTACACCAAAATATAATTTATGTGGTGAGGAAGAGTGGTGCAAATTGCCAATTACTGTGGAAGATCCAATCGAAAGCCCTCACAAATGGTGCCTTTGAGGGAGCTTAGTGTCTCACTGGGGAACGAATCACCGAGCCCGAGGAAACATGCAAATATTAATCCTAACCATCATGTAAGAGTCTGGCACACTATAATCAATACTGAATAAATGACAAATTAGGGTTCACAAATTGCCAAATTATGAGATAAAACATCTGTGAATTCCAGATAAGCCTAGATGGATAGACAGACGGACAGACAGACAGACTTTTAGTTTCATTGTATTTTTTGTCACAACAGAGGGATGATCATGTTTTATTACATTCTGATCAGTTTTGGTATGTAGTTAAGTTAAGTAGTTTAACCTGTGGATGTGCTATTTAGTACTGAGAAATAAGACAAAACATTTAACCAGACCCACAATCTTTGTCCTGCATTGTCATTCATGTACCTTCACCTTAGACAATCAGCCGTCAGCCTCAACCAGCTCCCTACGATTCAGGTGTAATAACAACAATTCAATTTGATTTAAAAGCATTGTCACTGAACATAATCCAGGCAGAATGCTTGTTTATGTGCACAAACACATGATGTGAAAGAGGTTGCTACTGTAGAGAGAAAGAAAGAAAGAAAGAAAGAAAGAAAGAAAGAAAGAAAGAAAGAAAGAAAGAAAGAAAGAAAGAAAGAAAGAAAGAAATATTATGCAACAGTTGGATGCATAATGGGGCCTGAGGCGACACTTTAAGGGACCCTTGATAACCATGCACTTGTTCGGGTGGGTTTGATCCTGTAGCGCTGCATCCTTTAGCAGCACCGAGCATGAGTGAACGCCTTCATCTTCAGTGTTGGAGTTGTGACGCAGCAAACTGGTGGTGCCTCTTCTTGTGTCTTCAATTACTTTTGTAGCCTAGGGCTCATTTGTTTCTTTCGATGTAGGCTGTTAGTAACTATGACAGCTACTGACATGCTACTTTTATCTGTGTTCACCACTTCAGTGTTTGTTTGTGAGCCCTGTTTTACATATTCTTTAATATCTGAATCACTGGGCCGGCCTGTGTTCAGTCTCTTTTTGTGTTAAGTTACTGCAAGCTCATTTTTGATGGCTATTTTTGGCTGTGGCTCAGCAGGTAGAACAAGTCGTCCAGTAATTACAGGGCTGGTGACTCAATCCCCACATCCTACTGCCCCATACAAAAAGACGTGTACTTCAGGTTCTATCGATCAAATAAACTGAAGTACAAGTGTGTGTTGCTAAGTACAAATGAAATTGGTCTCTTTGACTGCTTAATGTCTCCATCACCCACACATGTTTCTCTTAAATATTACATTGTTGACATGATTGCTGACATCTAAACCAATAGGCTGCCATTTCCCATCATGCCCTGGGTCTTGCAAGAGCCAATATGGCTCCTGGCTCTAAAACCTGCAGCTGTTGCCCATGTGTGCATGATGTCGGGATCAAGTTGGACACAAATCTAACCTGCATGTACCGCGATGGTGATCAGCAGTGATTGACTCTGCTCAGGCACATCACATCTGGGTTCACATCTGGATTTATTTTGTATTGCCACTATTCTATTGAGTATACTATAAGTGAACTTATAGATAATGGTTATACACCAAGTAAACATGACAATAAATACTGGAAGGGCCACACTTTACACTTACAAGATGTAATAAGCTTTACTTTTTGTCAAATTAGACAAAAAAAAAAACTATAAATTAGTTAAAGTTAATAATCAATAATTTGTCTGAAATTAGGCAAAATGTAGAAGTAGAAATATCAGTAATATGTTATATTATATTATATAGTACTATATTAGACAGTAAACATACACCATTATACACTAAGCAGACTAATAAAGACGTAATAAGACATCATTTGTAACAAATAAGAAAACTATGGTTTTTATTAGATAGTTAACAAAAACAGTTGTAAGCTATTTACTCTAATAACACATACAAATCTATAAGCAAAACCTAAAAATATGTTCTTTGTTAGAAAATTACAATTACACAATGTTATATCCTAACTAAGTCGCAACAAACGAAATTTGAAAAAAAAAAAAAAATAGAAATAATATGGAAATTTATATCCATATTTTTTACAGGCTGTAATTTGACAAATGCTGTGCCATATAAATAATGGCCAGTAAAAGAACAGAGCTCAGAGGACGATGCATTTGATTTGGCTTTATTTGCCATAGTTCCACTTTATTACTGGGTAATTTGTTGTAATTACAACCTTGTTAGACCCGTATTGCTTTCTAGAGGTAGATTAGTGACACATCACATAAAACCACCTGTTTGGTGGTTGTAGTGGTGTGACCGGAGTGCTTCTGCATTGTGTTGGTTTGAATGATACTGGTGGACCTCTTTTGATATGATCTCCATTTTCTGACAGAACGTAAGTAACAGTAACAAGCAGAACCTCCATGTAAGTAATACTGTCCACTCCAGCTCCTCTCCCACAGGAGAATTGTTCAAAAGGGCACATGTAGTAAAAACATTGTACAGTGAATAAACTACATATTCAGCAAAACATACCTGACAGAATGAGTAACCAGCAGAACCTCCATATAAATAATACTATCCACTCCAGCTCCTATACAAATAAAATAAAAATAAAGATATCAACAAACTGGAAATTAGTTAAGTTTGTTATAATTTCAAGCTAGCGGCTTTCAACTGTTAAAACTACTATTCTACTGTTTAAAACACTACTCTGTTGACATGTACATAATGTTAGGCAGGAACAGACATAATAATAATAACATTGAGACCAGAAATACATATAATAAACAAAGAGCAACAATAGGATGGTTTATGATTATCAACTAAATGAAACAGTGACATCCACCTCTCCCACCGGAGAACAGTACGAAAGGGCATTTTTAGCACGGACCACAGAAGAAGAAATTCAAGAGGAGGAGCTCCGAGCTACACACACAGTCTACACATATTGGATTTGGAGGCATTTTCTTGTCAGGCAGTAACAGATTTAGTTCAATTATACACATTTGATTCAACACACGGGTTGACCCAGTTACAGTGGCAATATCCACAAAACTGCCACTTGAGGGAATGTGAAGTCATTCCCAACGCGTCGTTGTGCAAGAGATGAGGTCTGCCGTGATGTATGCGTGCTACCGTTTATTTCATGCAGAGAAAAAATATTTACAGAAAACTGGCTGTGTTGATGTTGAAACCAATGTGTAAGTATGAAAGAAAAAAATAAAGATGTTATAATGTAACTAGTGTTGGGTGTTACTTTTAAAAAGTAATTAGTCATGGTTACTAGTTACTTCTACCAAAAAAGTAACTTAGTAACTGCATTACTCCACTATAAAGTAGCTAGTTACCAGGGAAAGTAACTACTGAGTTTCTTTTTTTCTTCCCCCTTTTGAGCTCAGCATTCATTTTAGCGTATTGGCATATGTGTATTTAGAAAATGTCTGTCTGGATGGCGAACCGGCACCTGCTCTCTCCGGTATTTTACCCATGAGGGCTCTGAAGGAGTCTGAGTCAACTGTTGATAATACGAGCAAGTTCTCAACAACATACCTGCCTATCATTGCATTCAGTTCAGTCTGTGTCACAAGTTTTTGTGAAGCTGGATAAGAAACATCCAGCTGTAGATGCTTGGACGGCTCTGTGTCCTTCTTTGTTAGAGGAGCTCATGTTCGCCACACCTGGCCTGCTGTCATCGTCCACAGTGGCAGCAACGGTGTTTTTGGCAACTAGTTTTGTAGATTGTCCTGAGAGATGCTTCAATGGATTAGAGCTGCTTACAATGGACATGGACAAACACTTCGCTCTGGGACATTATGTACACTTCACAGTACTTTCTTGCCTTTTATTAAAGTAGCGTCTGTACTTCCACTTTGAAAACGTTAAGTTTCCCTCCGGACTGCAGCTTACCTCTGCTAGTTTGTGTGTGTCAGGCTGCTGTGTGCATGTGTGGTATGTAAACTGAGCACTGCCTCTGATTGGCTTACGAACTCTTACTCTACCTTAGCCAATTATCATCATTTATGCAGTTGTTCTCCCCTCCCTCCTCCCTCACCAAAGGAAAAAAAAAAAACAGGTTTGCAGCTCCTGTGGCTGAGAGCCAAGTCGGATGACGACAGCATCAAAGAGTAGCTTCATTTTATAACGTGCCACATTTAATTGTTGGAAACGGTAACGGCGTTGTAACAATGGAAATAGTAATAAGATAGATAACCCTTTACTGAGAAAAAGTGACACCGTTAGTAACACCGTTTATTTTAATGCCGTTATTCCCATCAAGGAATATAACAGAAAACTTCTCGGACGAACGCACACACAAATTAACGGTGGAAAAACTGTCAGGCCTCTGTGATCCTGATTCCCCTTCACCTGTTCACCGGTGACTCCCCTATACTGTCTATGCCCCCTGGTGCACAGGGGGACAAGCAACACTGCTATTTACATGACTCATCAAAAACATACACGTCATAACATATTCACACATCAAAATTGCCTACGACAGTGGTTGTTCACGTCTGTACTTCTGACAGACATCTCCAGCAACATTTTAAGAAAGTGGCGACAGGATAAATCATCAGCTGGCCCCTCCGCAGCATCTCCCCAGCCTGCTGGGCTGTCATCTCAGCTGCCTTCAGTCAGCTCCTGCTTACTTCTTCTAGCAGTGTCTACTGACTGTGGGACCAGACTAGTATCTGGGTAGCGGTCTCCATCATCTCATGTGCAGGTTGATCTGCAATAACATGAAATGTTTTTGTAGCCAAATCTACGAGGACAGCAGGAAATGATTATGTCCACTGCGCCAGTCGCTCTCTGTCAAACTATGTCATCCTTTGTTGTTATCTTGAGGGCTGATTGTCCGACAGAGTCCGTTTTCTTCCACCATGACACCTACCGGGTCATTAGCTCAGCGTTAGCGTGTTGCAGGAGCAGCCCACAGCAAAGAGAGAAATCAAACCTGCTGATGAGGAACCAGCCTCCAAACACCGGGGACTCCATACGTACGTTTTATTCCATACATCAGCTATACGATGAATTATGCTACTAGAGAACCTTTAGGTATACTGTTAGGATTATACTTTTAGCTCATTTTAGTTTATTACAGTACACTTTAAGTGTTGTGACCACAGGGATAGACAGGGGGCACTGGTAACTCAGGGAAAGAGAAACACTGGGTACTGGCCATGGCTGCAACACAAAGTATACCCCCAGTCCTCAGTAGTTTTAAACTGTGTAACTCTTAATTTTTATACTTGAACTTTAAGTAGACTTGAAGTTCAGACGACATAATCAGGATTAAAGAGATATGTGTTTTCTTTTCAAACAATACGAAAACAAATAAAGAAAAATGCCAATCAACAGATTAAGTACAAGCCAAATATACACCGACTTTTCCATGCGCCACAAACCAATGATACTTACAGCAACATTGTGTAATTATTTGAATCTTGAAATAACAGCTTCAAACTCACTCTGATGTTACAGTGATTGTATTAAGGTGAATTAATGTCTCTGTCTCACCCATTTCCCCTCCTATGGCTTGTTTCTGCACTATTGTAAATTCAGTGAGCAGGCAGGATCTGAACGAGTAGTTCAAGGCAGTCAGTGATTTTAGTGAAACTTGATTATTTCTTAAGGAGAAAATGTTCCCTAGTTTTCCCTCACATAAGCTACGGTCTGAGTGCCCATGGAAGCAGTCAAATCACACATCTGTGGGGGTCCCTAACGCACTGCCAACAAGCACTCTCTTAATCACAAATAAGGAATTAACATATAAATAAACGTAATGAGTATTTTTTTTACAGTTTAAAATAAAGTGCTCCCATATCTAAAGTGTGCCTTACCTCCCAGCAGCTGTTTGAACACACTGTTTCATCTGACGTCACCATTTTCACCACATGTATTAAAGAATTACACTTTGATGGTAAACATGTCAACAATTTCATAATCCAGTAAACGGTTATCAATACAGGTGACTTCTGTGGAGAAACAAGTAAGTGGGGAAGTCACCTGTATTTTATTCACTCTATTCACGTTATACATGAAGATATGTCCGTCTTTGTGTAGTAAACATAGTAACATAGTAAGATAGTAACATAGTAAGCATTTCCTCCAGTGATGCAGGTGTAAATCGGCATATAGAGTGGGGCAGTGAGATCAGATCACAAGTGGTCACGAGAGGCACGTCGAGACACGTTTAAGGTCAGGTGTGAATTGACGGAGCTTGAAGCTGTCCACTGTGATTGGATCATTCATACCGGATGGTACAACCACACGTCTCCTTCTCTCTCAGAACAAACAGGTTCATCCATTTGTCTATTTATCTATCTCCGTCATAAGCATTAGTGAGGGTAAGGTTTAATTAATTCAGAGACCCACCCAAAGCCCAGAATAGAACTGAACCCTGCTCAGCTGCTCACTTCGTAAGTTTCGACATTGAAATAATAATGTTGCTTTAAGTATAACTTTGGTGGGCACAGTATATAGTATAGTGATAGTACATAGCATAACATAAAAAGTTAACTTGAAGCTGCTCTTTTTGTTTTAAAGAAGTACACTAATAGCACACTCAAGTGTCCTTGAGCAAGGCATTGGACCCCAAAGCACTCCTGATGTTTGCATAAAACCCATGTAAAAATGCAGTCCATTGTCTTGTATCCAATAAGCTCCATGCTAATGTGTTTATGGGTTTAAGCAGGGTTGCTGGCAAACAACAACAATGTGTATTCAAGGTGTGTATTTATGCTTATTATTTACCTTAAAGCCTTATGCTTCTGTGCTGCAGATGACAGATGGTCTAAACAGACAGATACATCAACGTATTTTCATGCCAAAATGAGCACAAAAGTCGCAGTGTGCCACCTGATCTGCATAAACACAATCTCCATCACTGCACTCCACTCACCCAAGCAGGTTTGTTTGGAGCCAGGAAATTACCAACTGAGTATTTTGTGCTACAGCTGACAATACACTGGCATCAAAACTGTGGCCAAAAGGTTTCCGTCTTACTTACATCCATCCATCTGTTTCTCTTCTGTCAGAAACATTCAAAACACTGCATTGTTTGTTTGGAAACGTCGGTTATGTCAGTTATTCACGGATTTCTGCCACACCGCATGAGGAGGTAACACTTTTCTTGATTACTCTCAGGATTGCAGAGATTTGACAATTGAAACATCATTTACTACTTCAATAAATATAAGTAACACCACATTCTAATCAAAACAATTTAACTACTGCCTTCAGCAGCAGACCGAGACCAAACAAGTGAATAACACACAAGAACATAACTAGAAAAATGCTGCTTTTGGCCTTCAATTCATCTGTGTGTGTGTGTGTGTGTGTATGGGACATGAGGGATTTCAGATTTTTCTCTTTTATGAACCAATTATAAGAAATGGAATAAAACATTCCTGAGTAGGCCTGTGGTCCCACCGGCTCAGACAGTACATTTCAGAGGGAAAACACCCTCTCTCCAATGAATGACTTGGAGCAAACACAGCAATTACACTCATGTTTCAGCCGAATTTGTCCCCCCTGTATCCCAAGACTATAGGATTGCTGTTTCTTGCTAAAATTCTATTACATTTTGTGCTCAGGTAATGCAACTTTCAGTGTTAAGCTCCGTTCCGGTGTGCAATATGATATGATACATGAGCTCGGTAGCCTGGCTGGTTTTGGAGGTTATTGGAGTTTCGACTCTGATGATACACCGTTCTCATTGTACTCTTAGATATGCAGCACTCAGAGATTGAAACCGAGAGCTCCTCTGCAGTTAGCAAGTCTCACAATCTACCAGCTTTGCAACTTTTTAATAACATTTTCTACTCTGCAAGATGTGCAGTATTGGATAATGTACCACTAGCTTTATCCATAAGAGGATGATTAAAACCTGCTGCCAGGAGCTGATAGAATTAGCCAGTCACCACTATGATGAATGGCCGTCACATCTATCAACGTTATTGTCCAAAAAAAAGGGAAAATGTTTAGCGATGATGTGATTACCGAGGCTGAGGGAGGACAAGGAGACAATGCAGAAGGACATCAGAGGACGTCATTAGCATCATTAGTGGGGATCACTCTTCAAGGTCACTTTTTGAACATTGTATCTACAATTCAGAATAGCCAGATTTGTTCAGGTTGACCTTCCCTTCATCTTCCTCTCAACACTAAGCCACATTGATCTGAGATGTTGCACAGGGAGCTCTTGGTACAGACAGTTTACCGTGCTTTAATGATGATCCTCTCGTCACATATTGCAGGCCCTTCACTTGGAATGGCCAGATTGCGTTTCTAATGATGAACAAGCTGTGCCAGGACCTTTGGTGTTACATTTCTAATTCACATCAAGATATGTTTACAACATTATAGTGATACATGTCCATCTGCCGTCTGAAGGAAATATTTACACGTGTTGAAGAAGTAAAAATAGCATCAAAGCTGCTGTGACTGCTGTTCGCCTGCTCTGTGGGCATTTAACAACTGATTACAACAACGGCGCTGTGACATAATTAGTCATATAGTTTACAGCATTACTCGTTTCATACAGCAGTTTTTCCTTCACTTCCTGAAACAGACAACCCGACAGCCGTCCCTGCTCCCTGCAGTGAGCGACCAGGTGTGCAAAGGTTTGAAAATACCTGACTCTCCAAGTGCTCTTCAATCTCTGCACCCCAGCCTATTTGTGCAGTGCAGGATTGCAGGAGGCTTGGGCTTATGTCAGCTCATGCCCAAGCTTGGGCAAGAGGCTGGGTACACCCCACAAAATTGCTGTCTCTCACAGGGCTCACTCATATATTTGGCCTTTTCCACTACAGGAATTTGATGACCTTTAACTTAAGGGGAAGTTGTTCTAAATCCAAGTTCATCCAAGAAACAGTTAGTCTGAAACACACAAATGACGTCGTTTTGACAAATATGTAAGTGTCTCTCTACAGTAGTCACTGTGCAGGTGATATTCTGATTTAGAACACCTGACTTCACTGCAATGTTATGTATTTGTCCCTGTGACCCTGTGGACCGCTGGATCAAAAACCTTTTAACAATAAATATGTAATTTCTAGTAACTTTTGTGTAATTTTGATATTTTCAGAAGAATTGTTGTTTTTTTTTGTTTTTTTTTAAATCGACTAATTGGCAGGATGGCATGACTAAATGCTGCTTTGCTGTATTTTCACTTGCAATATGTTTGTTTTTTCTTGTCTCCGTGCCACTATGTTACACACAATGGTACGCTAGAATGTAAATTACAAAAATAGGTTTGCAACATTTGTTTTAAGGTAAAGTGGAATGGATTAAGGAATTTAGACCATCTTTTAATGTCTACATTTTCAGTAACATTATTTGTTAGCAAAGAGGATGCTATGAACCCACTGTGTGTCGGGTGCTCCATTTGAAGCGTGTGGCAATCCTCACACCCAGCGGTCTCCAGTGACTCCCTTTAGGACATACCAGAGACAGGCATTCTGAGCAAACATTGTAAACATTGTGAAGCAGAAAGCTAATTAGTTGTAGGCAATAAAACCACTTGGTTGGGTTTAGGAAAAGTACTCATGGTGACTGACATGGGACATCTGATCTGATGGTGGCCATTCTAGACAGTGCTTGAGGTCCCAGAAAGTTTCAGGAACATCACAGTGGTGGCTCTCCACTAGTGCTGGGTGGTGTACCGTTTCACACTGAATACCGGTGCATATTTTCATTATGATCTGAATTTTTAATATACCACCATACCGGTGAATTTGATAACACAACATATGGAATGCTGTGCTGCGCGACACTGTTTCAGACCGGACCCTTTTCGATGCGCTTCTAAACAGGCATGGTGCGACTTCGAGGCATGGTGAGGGTAAACAGTCGTGCTCTGGTGTTAAGTTACGGTGAAGATGGATAGGATAGCAGTTCATGACTTCATCCGCGGATGTCAAGATGAGCAACCGGAAAGCCGCTGCAATCCGGGAAAGACTCGTGTCTCCTCAGTCTCTGTAGCTGTCAGCGTGTTGTTGTAGTGGCAAGCTACTAACGGTCGCTACTTTCAAATTAAAAGCCCCCACGCTAGGAACCCAGTTCTAAACTCCAATGGGGTCCAATGTAAAGCTCTTATTTTGAAGACAGATTCGACCTGCTACATGTTAGCTGTCTGTTGCTTGAGGCAGCTAACGCGAGTCGCTCCGCTGCATGCTTCCTTTAATAGCAGGGGTTTAACATCGGCGAGTGTTTGACTGAGGAGGCGAGAATTTGGGCCACGGGTCTATAGTTAATTAAATCTGTCAAGTGTCGCCACGTTTCTTCCAATGCATATGTTGTACGTCACTGTTCACGCCCAACTTCATGCTTCATGTCACGTCACATGTTTATGCCTACCTCAGTGGAGGCTTTTTGGGAAAGAAGGAATATTAAACCTCCCTTTTAGATAGACAGAGCGGCAGAGTGCAGCCTTTACCTTTCCGTTCAGCAAATGTACTGCCTTTTCTAGCTAAAAGGGGCAAGTAATTCCTCTTTCAACCAGTGGAAAATGCTGTGAACACCTGAATATGCATGAAAAAAAATATATAGTCATATCCAGTGAAACAGTATACATTTTTGGTCATACCACCCAGCACTACTCTCCACGTCAACCTGCAGAGCTTTAACAGACACTGACAGAAGCTGCACCAAGCCGCAGAAAACAGATTTAGCCAGGCAGGAAGTCTCACACCCACAGGAAGCGTACAGTATCCAGTCATTTTTCAAAATAAAACACACTGTGCAGACTCGTAATCTACAGTACAACATAGTCGGAATTATCAATAATTGCAATTTAAACATACAAAAACACCATCTGATAAATCAACAGTATCAGGCAAGCTTGACGCTACGCTTTTGAAATGCTCCCAGCAGGATATAAGGACGGAACCAAATGTTTGCAAAACTCGCAACGTCATGAAGACAAGCAGAAGGCGTCCGAGGCATAAGCGAACTAAGCGACTGCTTGGGGCCCCCCAGTTGAGAAAAAAAAATATTATTATTATTATTTATTCATTTTTTCACATAGACCTATAAATAATAATAAATGAAACAAGTGACAAATGAATGAATGAATTAAATTCATTCATTCTAATTCAAGACAAGATGATTCTGATTTCATGATCAGTATAACTGCCTACAACTGCTGTGTCTGCCAGCGTGGTGGTGGGAGGGGGGCCCCAAATCAACTTCTGCTTAGGGCCCACGAAAGGTTAGGGCCAGCACTGAAGACAAGCCCGGTGGTATCAAGGCGTTACATACAGTATGCAACCTGACTTGCTCCTTTTACTATGGCTACTAGAAGCCTTGTGATGAAATGTAAATGGATCATGATGAGCCGCTCGCACAGAAGATGCATGCGTTGCCATTTTTTTGTTAGTATTGTGTGTGTGTGTGTGTGTGTGTGTGTGTGTGTGTTTGTGTTTGTTGTGTGAGTGTGTGTGTTTTCGGGGGGGCAGATTTAACAGATGCACAGTTACATTAATCCCTCATTGTTAACCACTCTTTTACTGTTATGTCTCCCTGTTCATGTCATGAGTAAACAAAGCGAGCCACATTACTTTGACAAAGGACCACTAAAAATAAGGATAGGAGTGCAGAAGTGGCTGCTGGGAGTTGGCAGTCAGACTGTAAGCCAACATAGCTGTCTGTCGTCGTCTGATAATGCTTCAGTTTTAATTGTTACTCACGGATGCTGACACACACGGTACAGGTGGATAGGTGTTACCGTGATTCACAACTTCCTTCCGTCACATTCAGGTTATTTATGAATCTCTTGGTTTCTCTGTGCGCGTGTGTGATGCGCGTAGGTACTGTGTGTGTTATTGCAATTTCATATGCTTTACTTGTACTTCATATTCTGACTTATCCTCACAATACCTCGCAGGCATCTGGCAGTTACGCAGACAGCTAATGTAAAGCAAGGTGTTCCTTAGAGGAGTAAAAACTATGAATTTGAAAATTTGTGTCTTTATCTTGGGAGACCAGATAAACAATATTTCACTACGGTCCCACCCAACAAACTCAGCTGCGTTCATATCAAGACTCTCTCCCTATAAACAGAGCTAGTTCACAGTAATGGCTTCCTGAGGGACAGATAGGAAACAGACCCTATAGAGGGAGATAGTCCTCATCTCACAAGTCCCATCTTCTTGTAAATTTGCAGCAGTCTCAGTGGGGTGATAAAACAGATGCACAATTTACTAGCTGTGGGACAGGAACAACACACATTTGAGTTATTACCGAGAGCACAAAATTCAAGCAGCAGTCATGTTTTATGCAAACAACTAAAACACCCCTGTCTACCTCCAGTATCATTATTGTTTGCCAATTCAGTAGTACTTTATTCTTTGTGAACAACACTGAAAATTGCCAGCTAAAAAACAAAATAACATTCATTTCAGAGAATCACGCTGAAAATGCAAATGCCCTAAGGGTGGCGCTAGAGCAGAGACAGTTTGGTGATAAAAAGAAACAGAAAAAAGGGATCACCCCTCCAGAGCATCAATCTGCTTATCAAACTTGACAGCCAACTTAATTGAAGATGCAACAAAAAGAAGTGTTGCCACCGCCATATTTCATCCAAGAAGTTTCAGTGAGCGATAACAGCTGAGAGACGAGCGTTCAGCTTTCTCTTGATGCTATCGCTCTTTTTTAATTAAGCGCATGTGATGTATAGAAAAGGGGCTCGTAGCAGTTCATTAGAAAATAACGTTTAATCAACTCTAATGATGAGGAAGCAGAAACTTCAGTCACCTTTAAGTGAATATTAAGGTGCACACTGATCAATATAACTGCAATTGTGTGTAGATCTTAATGGTTTTCCTACATTGTGGTGACAAGCACATCTTTGTCTGTGTATTGGGAAGGGCGTTGTGCCTTTGAGAAGAGTCCAAGACTTTGACACCAGAGACCAAAGTTGCTGTCTTGAGTCCGATGCGGTTTAGGCAATAAAAGCACTTCAGTGGCAGTTCAGAAGAGATTGCGGTTTAGGTTTCATGTTAACAAAACAGGTTGAGTCTCAAGTCATGGCTTATTCTGTACTAAACACAGAGCATGATCCCTCAGCCTTCTGCCAAGTGCCTCAATACAACCATGCAGAAGTTTAACACTGCTGTTGTCACTCAGTGGCGGCACTGTAGTGCAACACTGGATTTAGACACAAAGCAAATGAAATATGTTGTCGGTGAACATTTTCCTGGTGTGTTTACGATCAACATTTTGTGGCTTGTGAGATTCATTAATCAACATTTCCTCTATATGTCAATAGGCAACATACAAGATTCTAGGTGACAGGGTTTTGTGTGCACAAGATACCACAGTGCTATGTGCTGTCACTCTCATTCTGAGCTCAATACACAATCATTGTAGGAACATGTGTAAATAGAAGACCATAGAGGGACAGAGATGCTTCTGGTTTCAGTTATATTGGAAAAGCACATGTGGTGAACATGAAAAAACAGAGATTTTTCCACCTTAAAAAGCTATATTTTTTGAAATATAGACATTTGAAGATACAATAATATGCATGGAAAACAATTAATTAAAGTGCCAAACAATATGATTTGAAGTTTCTAAAGATCACAGTGGTTTGGTACAAGTGTCTGCAGAGGTCCCTGAGAGTGTGATGGGAGTGCTGGCTTAACATAGTAGGTAGCTACTTTGCTAAGGTTAACTTAAAACAAACGATGCTATTTACCATTTATATTATATTGCTGTGATTTTGCTCCTGTTAGATTTGTGCACCAAAGCCACATGAAGAAAAACATAGCGTTTTGGCTTAAAGTAGCTAGCTGTTTGGGTCAGGGTGTAGATGTGTAGAGGTCTTGTAAAAAAAAAAAAAAAAAACAACAAAAAAAAAAAACATCCAATTTTGTGGCAACAAACAGATGACTGCCCTTGAAAAAATGTTTGGTTTATAGTGTGTATAGTGTTTTAAGGTCTCCTTAAAAAGGTATCACAAATGTTGGAATGCTGGAATCACAAAATGCTTGGCAGAGCTGATTGGGGCTGATCTGCTGGTAATTTGCTGATACCTTCCTTTATCTACATTTCATTATCCAATGTGATTCAATGGTAGACCTAGAAATGAGCATTTCCTTTATATGCATTCAGTATAAGACTACTTTTGGTGGCACCTTTAGTGCTATCAAATATAATATTATAATTCTGTATTAGTGTATAATGTTCCCCACAATTGTGAAGTGAAATATCAACACTGGTCTGTGTAGGTGGTATATTGTTGCCTGAAAAGTGCAGATGAAAAGCATCCTGTGTCGACGGGGTTTAAAAGTGGTGGCTTTGTGAGGCGGCAGTAGTGGTTTTAGCAAACTGCTAATGACAGCATGCTGACATGCTCACTATGAAAATGTCAATGTGGCAATCTCAAACATTTCTGGAAGCGGCAATTGCAGGTGTATTTCTGGACCTCACTGCTTCCCAGAGATCCAGTTGCCTGTGTGACGTCTGTCAGTTGTCAGTTGTCATGCCTCCATAACAACACCACTTGAAAGAAATTTGCATTTTTTAACTGATATTTATTTACATGAAAATCTTTTTATCTTTTAGATCATTACGATAACACCCCAAGTCTATCCAAACTGACAGACGTCTCACAACTTGTGCAGTATCTACAATGCTTTATTCACCAAATGTTTTCAGCTATCACTGCTGCACTGACAGCATGTTTAGAAACGAATTACTAAATGGTTTAGCATGTTAATATAATACATTCTGCTATTTTGCACAATACACTCAGCAGAGCTGAAGTCCCCAGCAACAGCTCCAGGCTTTATGTCCCACTGAGCAACATTGAATCAACAGGGCCTCGCTCCTGACGCTGTGTCCAGATTTCCCTTATTAGATCATGGTATATCTAAAGAAGATGGGCATGTTTTGCAAGTATTCTGTCATATATGTGTATTAAATGTCAACCTACATCATCTGGCAAACATAAACATGTGCATGACAATCCATCCAACATTTGACCAAGTTTACTCACATTGGACAAAAGTGCTGGAGAAATCCACCGGTCGTTGCCAATCTCAGAGCAATGCTTCTAGTGTGGTTACAGGAGTGCACTTGCCCTGAGAGTTTAGAGATGACTGACAAACGTTTGACATGACGTCTGCCAGTAGAAGGGCTGCTGTCTCTATTATGAACATATGTTGGTCTCTATCACATCATACCAGGCTTTATTATTCTGCACATGGAATCCCATCTACTCTTCTCATTTAGAGACTCTATTGTTGAGTCAGGGGGAATTGATTATCATTAACTGAATGGAGAGAGCCAGACTGGCACCACCACTTGCATGCACTCATCGGCTGATTATATTGAGACTCTGATGCTGCGATGAGGAGACTGATTTGAAGTCAGGGTTGTTCTGTCAATTGTCAGTGTTGCTGCCCGTCTGAAAGAGTGTTTGGGATTAAATGGTCCACAGGCATTACCCCGGTGCTGTTTTTCGGTGTCTTTTAAGTCCACACTGGCAGGGCACCATGTGGTGAGGGGACACTTAGAGAAATCAGTCAATCAATCACAACATCTTGTTCTGATGGGTGAGACACTAAACTGGCCATGTAGATTTAAAGAAAGGTGGACAGATACAGGTGCTCTACACCTTTTTACATTGCCTCCAGTAGTTGTTCAATATAATTTAACTCAACTTCATCAATGTCAAATATGATTAATGCAAACCTAGGGGGACAGAGACACTGCTGTAGACTGACCATACTTCTTCTAAGTAGGGCCCTATGAAGTCCATCAAATCCTCTATCACTTAGGCTTTTACACCGATTATGCATGTGGTGTTATTTAAAGTCTCTGATGGTTCAGTGCTTAGGGCTTATAGGAGACACTGGAATTGAGCTGTAGACTTTTGATAGCAGCAGCTCTCTTGAATCAGAAACCTACTTTCGAGCCCATCGCAAGTTTTGTTCATAAGCCCTGGCTGCCTTTTAAACCTATAGTAAATAAAGTGAGTATTAAAAATGAAAAAGCCATGTTTAACCCAGTGGTTTTGAGGGATGCCTAAATCAAAATGAAAAATCCAAAGCGAGTCTGTGGGTCCCCAAATACTTCTGTATCACATCTGGAATTCCTCTCAAACGTTCCATCAGGGCTACAGTCTGTTCTGTTTTTTCTTTTTTTGTTGTTTTTTTCTTAGAGTATTGAGATTGCATATCATTCTTCCTGTTGCTCAGGATAATTATAGCTTGGTCATTTCGGTCTGCTTCTGCAACGCTGCTTGAAATGAGGTACTGCTCTGCATGGTGAAGGGGGATTTGCTGTAATTGGCTCCTGAGAGTTTTGTAAAGATGGCAGCTGAACATGTGCTTTGTTCGCTTGGCTCCATTAGCGTAATGGTCCATTTGTACCCGTGATGTGCTGAGGTGAGCAGAGGCAAAGTTTATGGAACATAACTTTTTTTGTCTCGTAGGCAACAACCCTCCATCCCACTCCTGTCATCAAGGGTTCATACTGTATTTGTTTTGGAAAGAGAGAAAGGTAGGGAGAAGAGGCAGAGTGATGATGAAGGAATTCTGTCAGAGGTGTAGAACGGCTGGCGGAACTAAAACAGTCCATCACGCCAACACAACAACAAAAGGACCTACCAAGATATTAGTCAGGAGGGACATTTTCTTCAAGGGGCCAGAGTAAGCCAGGTCTCTGTTATTCAGGCTGCATTTCTGTGTCAGATTGTATTCACTGCATTTGTATCATGTTGTCACAGTAATATTGTCTGTTGTAAATTTCAAGTCTGCTGAAGGGAAGCAATGCTGATTTTAAATCTATTGATTAGGAACTTCGCATAATGGTAGTGAAAGGAATCCACTGCCCACTGTTTCACCACTCTTCATTAGGGTCAGAGCATAGAAGGTACTATGGTCCAGATCAGAGGTGGATGAAAATAATTGTTTTTGTAGAACGTGTTAATTGTATGATAATGATAATAATAATAATAATAATAATAATAATGATAATAATAATAATTGTTATTATAATAATAATAATAATAATAATAATAATAATAATAATAATAATAATAATTATTATTATTATTATTATTATTATTATTATTATGGAGAGGCTTGTAGCCGATAGCACCCCCTACAAAATTTTTCAATGAATTAAACTGCAGCAAAATTCAATTTTACCCCACAAAAGAGGGAAAGATTGTCACTCAAGTATCCATTGTCCAGTTGCTCCAAACTACACAGGCTTGATGAGAATCCCTGTCTTACAACACCTACATGCTAAAATTCAGTTATAGCCCCTAGTGCCCAGGAAATTGTTTTTCTTTCTTTATATTATATACTGGAAATGTTGCTATGGCGATGGTGACGTGAACACTGTCAAATCCAAAGTAAATGTCAGGTTTGATAAGAGTGGAGGCCTGAAGACATCTACGTGTCAATTAGGAGTCACAGTCACTGAGCCACCTACTGGCAGCAGGAGGTCATCCTTAACCACAGTCATCTTTTGATTAACATGAGGTTTACTTAGACACCTGAGTAGTTTTTATGATATAGCCACTGGAACACTGTGTATAATTTGTGAATGTCCGGTGGCCTAACAAAATTGTCAAAAGGAGTTACAGTGTAACCAAATGCTTTGTACACAACAGGCCCTATTTAAACAATCAATGGTGCTTGGTCGAAATCGCAAGTAGGGTATGTCCCACTCCCTTTTGCTAGTTAAACAGTGTGTAATCTGGGTGCAAAGTGAGGAGCACTGCGCAAAAGGGTTGTATTTAAACCCTTCATTAGTCATGGACTTGTTTTGGGTGTAACGTAAATTAAACCAATCAACCTATCATCTCCCATTCCCTTTAAGAGCCAAGTGTCCCAGGACCTGGTGCATAGTTACTAGGCGTTAAAACTCATCTTCGCTGAGGGACACATATGTGATCCTCAGCGGCTGGACACTCTGCACCATTTTTTTAAAATCAGCTGTCCCATCATAACTATATTTGACTGTTCATGAAAAAAAAGGAGGAGGAGGAGGAGGAGGAGGAGGACTGCTGCTGCGCATCCCTCTGTGTGTCATGATGTACAGCTCTCGGTCCATGGATCAGCTGGGACGAGTCATAAAAATCATCATCCGATCAATAACTGGTGGGATGCAGGTGGGGGGAATACATTTTTAATGAGGGAAATATTAATGACATTACAGCGATCCTCCGGCAGCAGAAAAGATATGTGTATCTCTACATAAACACGCGCATTTGTGCACAAGAAACAGCTGATAAACTCTACACATCAATAGGTCACACACACCGTCCAGATTCATACAGTAAAACAGTTTGAGGTGAAACATCTGTCCTGAAGAAACATGAGATCCTGACTAAGAATGATCATTTAGAAGCTAATAGTTTAATTCTATTTCCACCGGAGAGTGTATAACTACAGCTTTAGTTGCTAAAATGTGCCACCAAAATTTGCTGCTGTGACAGAAATGACTTCATGAAAGATCAACATGGCCAGGGGGGCAAAGGTGGACACAAGGACATTTGCTATTTACACATCATGGGCGCTGGGCATGAACAACACAACAGCCTGTCTGAAACTAGCAATGACACTTGCGCAGCGCACCGCTTTGCACCAGGGTTAAGATAGAGTTCAATGCATTCAAATTAAAAGTTGTGTTGACCAGTCTGAGTTTGGGCAACACGCAACAATAGTGCATCTAATTCTGCTTTTAGCAGCACCATAACATTGTTTTTAAAGCTATGGCCATGATGGTTCCATAACATTAACCAATGTGATTATTATTAGAACCATAATGATTTAACCAATAATGAAGCAAGAACTTTACCAGCCAAACCATTATCTTTCCCTAAACCTAACCATTTGTTTTTGTAACCTAACTACAGCATTGTCACCTCACTTCGAAAATTGATCTTTACACATTTGGGAGGTGCAGACAAATGTTGCACTAATGATATGGGTCAAATTAGAGTATGCTTGTATGTGTTGATCTAGAGGGCATAGACAAATGATGCACTTTGTTCTTTTAATCTATTTTGAGCTTAAATTATTGTTAATAAAATTATGCACAGAGATGGAGGGACAATTTTTGAATGGATATATGGCTTAAACTAATAAGATTTGATAGAACACCAGACCTATGCCCAGGTAGAAAAGGCCAAGTTGGCATAAATGCACACAGAGTTTTGACATCAAGTCTGAGATGGAAGAACTCAAGTCTGTTTTGAAATTTCATGATGGGTTTGTGAAACCTTCTTCTTCAGACACCACATAGTGAAGTAAACAATCCAATCCTCTCTGCTCGCTCTGTGCTTCCATGACAAATTGGCTACTGTGCCCGTCTGTATAAACATGGACATCACATTAATGGACAATGCATGATGAGATCATGCTTGTAATGGGGAAAAATGTAATGTACCTTGTTTGCCTGAATGTGGCTGTTTGTGCTGTAGTCAGGGGCCACTGGAGTATGTAATTTTATGGTCTCCATATTCAGACATTTAGGGACAGCGCCAGCTGGCGCTGCAAATAAATTTGGAATTTCTCAGTTTCACATTTATTTGTTGTCAAGTCACCAATTTCATGGTTTGTGATTTATGTTTGTGTGTAGATGTGCAGAAATCAGGATTTCTTTCACCATTGCTTTGTTGTTCCCCTTCTGATAAGTGGTCTGAATCCAGGAATGCGACTGTTGACAGCCGCTCATGAGCTTAAGCTTGCAGACAGTATATGCTCAAAACTGTACGCATCAAAACCCTGCCAGGAACCATGGCTGTTATGTCCAGGGCTGGCAGGTAGTGGAATACTAGGTCTAAATGTAGAACATCTGTGTACTGTGGCACCGTTCAAAAACATGCTGACACAATAATTATGATGCTGCAGTAGGTTTTGCCTGTGGGCGGTAATTTTGACATTTTCTGTGGGGGATAAATTTCGACTGTTCTCACCACATCGGTGTGACATCTATTATTTAATAGACAAATGCCTGTATAGCAATGTATTTATTTTCCTAGTGAAGTAGTTCAACTGGAAGTTCAACTGGAAGTTCAACTATCTATCTATCTATCTATCTATCTATCTATCTATCTATCTATCTATCTATCTATCTATCTATCTATCTATCTATCTATCTATCTATCTATCTATCTGTGTGTACATGTATTGATACATAAAAAGAAAATACTTGCCCTGGATGAGACCTCAGTTGTTTCAAGCCCCATCAGACAGGATTTACGTTATAGAGGGAAGTGGGGAGTGATATATTCACTGTGTTCCTCTGTAATTTAAGTCATCATTCAGACAGCATTTTAACCATCATAAAATTACAGGGTAAGGGTTGTAATGGACAGGCTGAGAGTTGAAGGGGAGGTTCTGAGGGAGACGCATGAGGCGAAGAAACTGCGTGAGGTGAATTCGAGGCAGAATTTCCCTCTTCTCTGAGTTACAGCTCAGTCAAGTCTCAACACACAGACATGAAACAATTATTGATGTCATTCAGTGTGACTCGGACTTGCAAATAAGATAAATATTCATTCACTCAGACTCAAAACAAGTACAGTAAATCTGTACAACGGACAACAAAATGTAAGCAGAAGCTCTTTAATTTGACGTACAGAGACACCAAACTCTTGCGTGGTTATTACCACTGCACTGTAATTACTGTAATTACCACAAATCCACAGCACACTAAAGGCGTAAACATCCAGCATGCAAAAAATGGTTATTTTTTGCCATGTGGCTCTACAGCTTCAAATTGCATTTACTTAATGTGGACATTACTTATGATTAAAAAGTAAAGAATCAACAATGATCACAAAGCACAGCCAAGCATAGAGCAAGTACAACAACACAAGATATAGCATGTTTGTTTGTTTAGAATTTTTTTTTTTTTTTTTTTTTTTTGTTACACAGTGTCATTTATTTGTCGACAAAATGCAACACACAGCAAACTACCTCATGATCATAGGTGCAGTTTGAAATTTAAGCCTGGGGATTTACAAAAAGAAAATCTAGAAGAACATTAATGTTCACGCCCACAGCTGCAGCTTTGCATGAAAAATGAATAATCGGGATACAAACAGGTAGATCACATCCCAACTAATACAGTATGTCCAGTGAGTGTGAAACATTGTGCCAAGTGAACTCACAGTAAACCCCATACAGATTCATGAAATGCGAATTTCTCCGGAAAAGGTTTTGTTTAAAAGCGATCATCCCCTTAAACTGACTGCTTTAAAGTCAGCAGACAGAGCAGGTTATATGACGCAAAGTCATGAGTTAATAATAGTCTAATTACCAAGTGTAGGCCTAAAAGAAATCATTCAGTATAGCCTATAACTTTAATCATGTAAAAGTCAATAATAGTCAGTAATGCACAGGTCACAGTTATATCTACGGGCACTGTGGCTAATCCACGGATTGGGCAGGAGAGGTTATAAAAATTAACATTCTGATTAATAGCAAATGGGCTGCTGGTGGGTGAAATAATATATCATTAATGTGGAAAATAGGAATTGCATTACCTGCAGTGATCCACCAGCAGCACGAACAGAGCTGCACTCGTTTACAAGGCGCAGCGGCTTAACTCCATTGATTATATAAAGCTCCCGACATGCCGACAGGATTGGTCAGGATCCAATCCTAATGTTCTGTGTTCTTCTACACAACTAAAAGGTCACACACAGTTCAAGTTCACACAGCAAAACAGTTTGGAGCGAAGCAGCCTCGTGATCAATCCCACTTTCCTAGGAGCTGTTTAAAAAATATATTTATTTCAGAAGCTAAAAGTTGAGAGTTTCCTCTTACAGTCAGAGGAAGGCATTGTCATCGATTGTTAGTTGTGTAGATGATAATTAGATGCATGCATTTTTAGCTACAGCCATGAGGGGGCTCAGTGGACCCCATGAACCAACACAAACCGGGCCTGTGATTGTAATTCAAGTCCATCAGCAGGAGGTCCAGCTCTGTGTCCGTCTTGTAACCTTTTATTTTGTGAAACTCTCGCCAACAACTTCAAGCAAGACTTAATCTTGTCTATCGCCTCTGGCTCAGTCGCTCATTTTGTTTTTATTAGAACATCTTGTTTGGTCTCCGTCCTGATGTCCGTGGAAGCTGCTGCGCCTGGTTCCGTTCTCTGTTTGCCGGGTTCCAGTTCTGGTGGCCAGTCTGGCACCTGCTACCCACCAGCATTCTCAGCTCCCTGAGCACCTCCTCATCCCAGTGGTCCAAACTGGTCCAAAGCTTCTGTGTGGGGGCACTCCCCCAGTGCTCTGATCGCCCTTAAACCATATCAAAGCTAGAGCTAGCCACATAATCGGAAACTTGGTACATGGGCATTGCGTATGTTGCAAAGTAAAAATCATTATAAAAAATGAACTTAAAAAATCTATAAGCTACTCACACATTTACAAGCTCTCGTAACACCCAAATCCAGACATCCACAAGGGAGCAGCTGAATCGAGCTGGTAATTACATTGTTTCAGAGCACGAGCATCATTGTGATCATAGATACTTTCGAAGACTGAACTCCCACTCCTGCAGCAGGCGGTGTCCTCTTTCCTGCCCTACACGCCACACCTACTGACAGCCTGTGTGCAGCACAAGAGGAGGGGGAGAGATCCCGGCCGTGTTGGTAGAACAGCAGCATGCCAGGGAATGCAACCTATTTCACTATATTCCATGTCTTCTCCCAGAGGGTCTGAATAAGTCAACAAAGTGCACCTTACTCCAATAATAACCTGTAACGTAACTTTTTAATTAGCTTCCCTGTAGATGCTACCTATATATTATATGCATTTTTTTCAACCCCTGCACTCATATAGAGAGAGTGATTATGTGATTGCAGCAATTTGCTCAGAGCTGTACTTCAAAAATCCTGTGATTTCCACTCAATTACACCCTTCAATTGGCCCCTACACACCCCTCTTCACCTTGTGAGGCTTCATTCAGTTTAACTTACTATATTCTGTAAGTTCAGATCATTGAAACAGTGTAAGATCCTGCTGTTTCCCCTTGAGGCTTCAGGGGTCAGGGAGGCAGCAGAGCGTCCCCTCTGATCCAGGAAGGCGGCTCACCATGGGGATCTGACAGACTGACCTGCCTGGCAGCTATGATAGATACACTGGGACTGGTCTGACCTCTCTGGCTGACATCCACAGGCTCACGGTTGGCCCCGGTCATCATCTCTGGGTTGAAGTGCAGGATTGGGAATGGTGGAGCAGCAGCGGTATATTCTGCCCCATTTCTGCTGGACTGGTGAATCACCTCTTTGTCCAGCAGAAAATTATATTTGCCATGAGTATTTCAAAGTGACTGAGTATCCCTGTGCTCAAGAGCCACAGAGAAGCAATATGTCCTCTCCAGTTCTGTGTGTCCCAGGGTAAAATGACTAATAACCGGGAAACATATACTCTGAAAAATGACATTAAGACGAGGCCAGACCTCAAGTAGAGCCCATAAATGTCACTCAACCCTCTTTCACGTATGTTACTTAAGACTCCATGGTGAAACTCAGTCATGTTCTAAAAAAAACTTTTAATTGACATAGTTACCCTTTCAGTTGGTCAGTCCAGACTGAAAGATCTTAACTAATCAGTGGATTGATATGATATTTTAAACAGAGATGATTCCCAGACAGTGACCCTTACTGGCTTTGTTGATCCCTTCAGCACCATTCTCAGATGAACAGTTTAGTTTGTCTTGGGTTTGTGACCAAAACATCTGCACAACTGATAACATTCCCATCAGCCTCAGTTAGCCTATATGTTGGGTTTATTCAAGCAATATTACACTGTGAATGTGCTTAAACATAAAACCTAAGAAAGCGATGTAGGTGGGATAGAGGCACTTCTACCAGCTAGACAAAAAGTAAAAATGAAAGTTCATTGGTTTTGTGGGGCAATACACTTTTAAAAAAACGGTGATGACTGTATCTCTGTTTCCATGGAAATACACATTCTGACTAACTACTTGCAAACATTCAGTCAAGTGGCTAGACTCCTATATGAAATGGAACCTAGTTTCCTAAGACAACAGAACAACCTTGCAACAGAGAAGATTCAAGTCCCTGTTGAACTGCCCTTGCTTACTAGAAATATGGGATTTCCCAGACTGCATAAAAAAACCTCACATACAAACACAAAACTGCTTAGCAAGCTCAGTCTTTGTTATAACAAAGATATCCTCTGAGAAAAAAAGCATGTAACTAATGCATCTAGATAGTGCTAGAAGTAAGCTAGCTGACAGCCTAGAGAATGAAGCTGCTCTGTAGTCTGGTGGTACAGCAGCAGATACTTGTGTATCTGTTGTCAGATGGCAGCAGGGTGAACAGAGTGTAGCTGGGTGGGTGTTGTCTTTCAGTATCTTTGGCCTCTGTGCAGACATCTCACTTCACTGATGTCACTAATGCTCTGTAGATGGTACCACTGATGTTCTGGTGGTTTTAATCAGCTGTTTTCTGTTGCTCCTCTGCAGAAGTTGACCAGAATCTTGCTCTAGCATGTAGCCTTCCTAAGTTTCTGTAAGAAGTAAAGCCTTTGCTGTGTGCTTTTAACCAGGGTGGTGATGTTTGATGGCCATGATAGGTTCTCTGTGATGGTAGTTTCAAAGAATCCCTAACTGTTCACCTGCTCCACTGATGTAGACAGCAGAGTGGGTCTTTGCCTTCTTTATTTTAAAATCAACAATCAACTGCTTAGTTGTGCTGATGTTGAGCAGTAGATTGTTCTCTGTGCAACACTCTGCCAAGACTGTCGGTTTCCTGGGGCGGTCATAGTGCTTTCAGTGATGTTTTGTTCCACACATCTGGCTGGTTGCTCAGCAAATGCCGCTGGTAGAGATCCCCTCACAGTCTGCTGCACTCAGTCCAAACCCCGTGTAACCTTTTCTGATGTCAATAGGTGCATTTCTGTCATAGGTAAATCATGCTTCAGAAAAAGGGGGCATAAAGGTGAAAAATATGTAAAAAAAAAAAATAAAAAATAAAAAAAATGTAGCAACTCATTGGACCACTGTGGTTCAAGATTTATTCATGAGTAAAAACATTTATAAAACTGCCTTTCATATAGCAATAAATATACTGCTTTCTGCTCCAGCTCTGGTAGGTACAATGTTGTCATAGTAATGGCGGTGTGATATTTTTAGTGCAAACATTAGATCTTTATCCTGTTCATTAATAAAACCTCAAGTCGACAACGGGGAGCTCCAACATCTGAAGAGTTTACGGGTCATCAGATTCTGACCCACATCAGCATTAAAAAAAGAGCATCAATTAATCTGAGAAACACTGGCAGAGGTTGATTATTTTTTTAACCCATAATGACAAAAAAAAATAATAACTCCATTTGCCTCCATTTCAAGTAGACTGAATGACTGTAATGCATAATTCATTCACATGTCTTCTGAAAAATGTCCAACTTTAAACTTCAGTGGGATTAAACTCTGCTGCTAGAATGCCTTTAACAACAAACAGCAATATGTCAAGCCAGTCAGGCCGGGCGCTTTTAGCTTCCAGTATGTTTAAGTATTGATCTTAAAGCTTTATAACTCCACTACAAAACTTTAAATGTGAGTTCATATTTCGGAGTCTTCTTTTAAATGCCGTATTATGCACTCCTCAGATCATCCCTGCAAACATACTGGATCGGTCCAATGCCTTCAGAGAAAAATTTAGAATGTGGACTTCAGGATATATTTTATTTTTCTTAAAAATCAAGGCTTCCTTTAAAAAAAAAAAAAACAGCTACACAGAAAATCCAAAAAGATCACGCAAACAAACCACAAGGACTAGACAAAGGCAGCTTAATCCAAAAACATGGTCAACAACATGGGAAGTCAAAAACACACAGGGAAGAATGTTTATTACAGTGACTCAGACTATCAACAAGGGATGGGGGATGAGAGGAGAGTTAGACACCACAATGAAACAGGAAGCAGGGAATGCTGGTACAAAGAAAGAAGAAGCTAAGTTAGGTTTAGGTACAAAAACTACTTGGTTAGGTTTAGTTAAAGATCTGTTACAGTTGTTCCTCATATAGGTTATCAAAATCAGCTTAATATTCATCCATGACATCCATGAATTTCTTACTGGCGGTTCCTAGGTAGGTAAACATTTTCACTGTCATCTTCCTGTTACAACTCACACTGCAAGATTTCAGAGTGATACTTCCACAATGGATCTCATTTTTTAAATAAAAAGGTCTATATCATTTCTGTCTGAATCATTTGTATAATGCTATATAAAAGGTCTGCATTTAAAATAACAACCTCAGTCTGTCAGCGGCAAAACAAGTACTTCTAGTGGACCTGATGTGACAGTCAGAGTTGCCCTAAAGGGCAATGTTACAGCCACTGCAGCCATGTCTTGGTCGGGCTTTGTGTATGAATGATGTTTCTACTGTAATTATTATGATTAAATGATACCGATTTAATGTTCTTTCTTTGTTCTCTCTTCCCTTTGCCTTGTCACTTTAGGCTCTGTGGGATGAAGTGAAAATGATCGAAATGTCAATAGTGGCTTTCTCCAGCATGAATTCAGGCATACGACACCCACCAGCATAAGGTGTGCAGTCTGTCAAAAGCTTTATTTCACAGCACTCAGTGCAAGAAACACATTTATTTTTATGCATCAATTAATTCATATTGAAAACTTCAATGTTATGTAGGTTTAAAAGTTAGAAGACTTCCAAAAAGGGATATGCTTATTTATTGTATATCTAAGTTCAATCATTGAGAGTTACTTTTGACTAAATAGTGCAGCCTATTATAAGAACGGCAAAGCATGCAAAAACGTGTAGTCTTACCCGGTTTTTAAAATGTACAATTCATAGACAGAGGGTTTGAGGCCTAAGTGCAAAACAGAGTCACTAAAACAGTGACATTGTGACACCATGGACAGCACTACATATCAAACAAATAAGACTTTTATCACACGGGTAAGGTAGTAATTTTATTATGTGTATTTTAAGCCCCCAGTGTTTTTAACTTGTAACATTTCTGATTTTAATGTGTAGTTTTAATTGTGTTTTTTATTGCATGTAATGCACACTGGGAGTGTGTTCTTCTATTTTGTAAAAAAAACTTAACATAAATACCAGTGTGTATCCTGTTAAAGTATCTGTTGATTCTTGGTTTTAGCAATTGCTCTCTCACCTGATTTTAAACCTCACAATGAGTTTTAACTAAATACCTTTTTTAATCATTTTAACTTTTTAACACACATACACCATAAACTCCCCCTTGCGTTACACTTTGACTATGTGCAGCTCAGGTGATATTTTATTCCATTCTCTCATATATCTAGTACTTAATACTAGCAAACACACACTGACAAAGACGCAGATGTGAGATGTATTGGTTTTAAGACATGAACAGCAAACTTTTGTTGATTTGGTCATTTTTTGTTTTTATACAATCAGGAGTCTGTACTGAGTGATTCATTTTGAACATTGACCGGATGCTCTATGCCTTTCTTGTGTCTCTGACTTCCTGCCAGCGAGATCTGCTCTGTGCAGTTTGTTGCGGCTTTCATCAAAAAATAAACCGGGCAGCTAGATCGCAAAGCAGCCGTGCGCAGCTTGACTCCACTGTGCATCGGAGCTGATCGCAACCACTTGTGATTTGTAACACACTATCTGCTACTAGGGGATGGAGACTGATGGCAGGTTAACAAGGGGGATGCGTTTTGGTAATTTTGCTAACAAGGGGGACAGCATCCCTCCTCATCCCCCCTCAAATCGTCTACTGTATATCTAACGGTTGAAGATTCTTGTGATGTGATTCCACCTCCTGAGTGACCATTCTCATTATGTGAGCTTTTCTTTTGGGTAAACCACTTTATGTCTATTTCCTCAGAGGATTACAACAGCTAATACTTTAACCAAGCTAGCCAGATGCTGGCTGAAGTTAAGATATTCCCTATACTCATGTTACAAGGAGTTAGTTAAAAAAAAACAAAAAAACAACACACATAGACACACATATTTATATCCAATAACAGTTGTGAAAATAACAGCAATACGAATTACTCCTGATTTCTCTAGGGAGGAGTAAATTCCTGGACACTGGGCCTAGCGATGCCATCCATAATTCCGGGTATGAATACACAGAAAGGCATGCTCCTCCCCACAGAGGAACCCAAAGACCCCGAAGTAACAGCTTTGTTTGTAGCACACCTCATCTCACACATGCACAATCTTAAAAGTATTGATTCAGTCAGTAAGTCAATAAAAGACAGTCACTTCTCCTGCCCCTATTCACTTAGCTGTCAGCAAAAGTTACTGTTGCTCTGCTGAAATTGAAGTACCATCGGAATGCACTTGTATGAAAATGTATTCAAAAGTAAATAATATAAACAAAGGTTGACATTTACAGAATTGTGATGACTGCTTACCTGTTTTGGAAAGGGATGCAAAGAACCACTTAATGTCTTTGATATACGAACTGTACCTTGTGATTGTGAACTTATTTGGGGGAAAATACTCCAACTGAGTTTGGTATGCTGGAGCAGGGAAAGGGCAAAGCAAAATAAAATCACCCAAGGAAACACAGCAATCTGTGATCAATCATGTCATCCACAAAAATGCTTAAGGGTTTTGTTACTGTACCTGCGTAGCCTAATTATGCGATTGCATGTCACCTTTCAAGATCCACGTCTCCAGACTGTGGTAAGGATACCCTTTTTTTTTGGCTGCTTTAATTTACTTTTGCCTGACTCATATAGCTCCAGTTATCTTTTCACAGTCTGGACTGACGCTCCTGTGAAGAATGCAGGGACCACTATAGTGAAGCTGCAGCTGCAGGAGCTTCTTATTTCTCTCGTGTGGCAGTGAACACAATACCCCGCCTTTCAGTAACAATTATGCTGCAAGCTAAGCTTATGGACACAGCTGACTAAAGTAACTTAACCAACCGGAGCAGCATGCACTTTTCTATGGCAGCGGCAATGTGCTTGTTCCTCTCTCACACACTCACACTCTTACTTCCCACAACACACACACAAGACTAAATCACACAAACAGGTTAAACGAGCCACACCTTCCTTAAAGGAGAGGCTCGGCTGGAGAGATGAAATCAAAAACAAAATTCAACACAGTGAATCTTTAGCTATTTGAGTGGGTGGCACAAGTGACCCCCATAGATAGTGGCTATGGTCTCCTGGCTTAAAGTATGAACCACTTAATTGAATTATGACCACGCAATGCATTCATTAACACACTCTTCCATCACATGTACAACTCATTGTCACAATTCCATTATACAGGAATACAGTCAGTGCATTCTCCCATTCCATGAACAGCCCACACTACTGCCAACACTACTGCCCTGTCTGAGCCAAAGGGATACATGTGTTCAGGTAAGTTTTGAAAAAAAAGAAAAAAAATGACTGCAGTGAGTAATTTTGTTCTATATTTGTATGATATTTCAGTCCATCAGCAGTTGGTAGCTAAAAGCAAAGTTTCACAGTTTTTAACTTTCTGTTAGAGTTCAACTCTGAACTGTTGATTGTTTTCATTTCTATTAAAAGGGTTTACAATTATGTGAGGTTATGGTATGATAAATGGCCTACCTACACGTGACACAGTGAAAGCAGTCTGAGAACATAACCCCTGCATTTCCATGTTAAATTCAATCCCTTCTTTGATTGAAAGTTTATTTTTGTTAATGATTGAATAACATCTCAAGGTCTTTTTTATGGACCACGAGAGCCATTCAAAAGCTCAGGAGAGAAATTAAGTTGGTTAAGTTAAGTCGGCCCTTATTGGGATTGTTTTTTGCCTCAGGTTCCTGTGAACTTTCAGGATTCACACTGATTTTTTTTGCTTGTTATTAGCTGTCTTGCTACAAGTATAATACAATTCATATTTCAAGTTGAAATCTGAATATCAATTTGAACAAAATACCCTTGAACTTACCTTCAACTTAACTGTCTATGCCTACATAGCACAACATCTTTTCGGGGTTTGTTTGAGCTCTTGCTTTGTTTTTTAATCCATTATTGATCACACAGTCCTCTCAAACTGTCAGAAAGTCAACATAGGCATCTCCGGTCATGCACTTAAGTGGTTCATCCACTATTTAACAGTTCTCAGTCAGCATAGGTGACTCTGTGTCGTCCTTAGCTACGTGCCACTACGGTATCCCCAAGGGCCAATTTTATGCTCCATCGTGTTCTCCACCTACATTCTCCCCCTGCGTGATATCATACCGAAACACAACATTCAATTCCATTCGTATGCTGATGACACACAAATCTTCCTTTCAAACCAAATAACCAAACCTCCCTCCAAACACTTCACAACTACTTAGCAGACATCAAAAATTCAAAAGACACCATCCTCCTTGTGCCCCTCCACATCGGGACTCAGTTCAATAATGACCTCCTTGCTCTGCTCGCCTCCAGTGTAAAGCACTCAGCCATAAATCTCAGTGTTTTAATTGACTCAGATTTTAAACTACAAGCATAAGGAAAAAAGGCTGTCCAATGGTGTTTTATCAGCTATGTAATATTGCAAAATCAGGTCATTTCTGTCTTTCAGTTCCCTCTCAATGCCCAAAGATCGTCAGACAGTTCATTTCTATCAATTCCAGAATTGTGCCGCAAAACCAAAGGTGACTGTGCCCTGTTTGAAGAGAGTCAGATGACAAGATTTAGACCACTCTTGTATTTTTCAAATATAGTGCAACAGCCAGCAGCAGATTTTCTTAGTTCAACTATTCACAAAATGAGTGGAATTTAATTGGCCTGATTATAAAAGAATATATCTATCTTTAAAAAACACACGTGTTGTATAACAAAAGTGAAAAACTGAATATCAGCTCCTCAAATTCTCAGCAAAAAATGATAGCCACAGCCATGATGTAATGTAAGGAGGCAGTAAGAGTGTGACCTCTTTGTGTAACAGAATGGATCAAAACAAATGTAGGCAGAAAGCAGACAGAAGAAGAGTCTGTGTCTGAACAGAAGTGTGAAGGTCTTGTCCTCAGCCACTGTGTATTTATTCCCTCCCAGAGATAACATCAGCCATGCTGCCATTCTGTCTCCCTCCTCTAATTCTCACCTCCCACACTTTGTAAGGCATCCAAAGCATAAATACTGCTTTCTAATCCGACAACACAGATGTGGAAGCAGCTCCTGGAAAATCCACTGCAGAAATTAATTTGACATCTGCACAGGATCTGCAATTAATGTCAATTTATTAACTGTAATTATCATAATTTCTCTGCATCATCCGTGTTGGGAAAAACACCAAGTAGTCAAGAAAGTGTTCTCCTGTCAACAGGGTTAATACATTTTGATTCACACATGGTGCTGACATAAATATCTATTTAATTTCTCTTGTCCATAAGATTGGTTGAGTTAAACTCTTTATACGTAATAAAACTGACGCTGGTCTTGCAAGTCTTCAGGGAGGGCAGCTGTTAGCATGGGTGGGCAATTTCTTAATGGACTGTAGAAAGACCAGATTAGTTCATTGACATGCCTTACTCACTCTCTTAAATTCAATTATCCTCTCTCTTGAATTAAATTATCACCTGCTTGTCAGGACAGATGTGTTGCTGCTGTAGATAGAGGAGGTAAAGTGTGCTTAGATGCACTGTGAGTGTGTGTTGGTGGGGCAGGTGTAAGTTGGAATAAATTTGAACAAATTGGAACAGAAAGCTCTGTTTTTTCAGCCACAGTCTGGAGGCTGATACCTCAATGAACATGAGAAATGACTCCATTCAGCTCTACACTGAAACTTTTCAATTAGTCTGGGTTCAGGCAATATTTGTTTAAGACATGGGCCATCAATATTTCCTGCATAATTAATCGTATGTAATATAGGCAATTTTTTTTATGGAGGTTACATTTGCATTTTGTCATTTTCTCCAATGGAGCGCCATAAAGATTGACATTTGAGCAGCTGTGACACTCGGGGCAGTGATGGAGTGGAGCCATTTGTCTCTGACTGCAGGGACAGTTTACAGCCTCAGACTCTTCCTAACCTTGTAAATCTATGAAACTGTGTAAATTGCATACATTTTGTATAAACATTTAATCCCTTTTTGCATTTGTTTCTCATCGTATTCAAATACCTGCTGACTAACCATTGTCCCAAGGATGAGCACGGGGGCTAAATGGATTTATGGGGGACAAGGTTTGCCTTTCAGGGTAGTAAGATATACAGTCCAAAGTCTGTGACCACATTGAAAATATGATGAACAGGGAAAACAAATAGTATCATCAGTAGAATCTGCAATTACTGCAAATCCTGTGGCAAAAGCTCTATTACCAGATGTGCACACGTTGTTGAAGTTATTCTACACCATCCCTGTATCAACTGCCACTTGCGCTGCTGATGGGCCCCACCAATTTGAAATGCAGTCTGCAGTCAATGAATGAAGGTGTTAGACACCAATCAGCAAAAGTCTTCCTGTCAGAAGGCTGTCCTGTAGCATCTCAGAGGATGGGGAGCTGTTTCTAAGCCACTTCTCAGGAGAGAAACAAGGCCATCACTAGAGGTGGGCAAAGAAATACCTGAATTTCACAGTGGATGACTGAGGAGAGTCTTATTTACTGATGAATCCAAGTAATATATTAGTGTCAGAAACAGATGGGCGTATGGAAGGAGATGAACAGGAGAGAGAATAATACCACAGTGTTTCAAAGTCACAGTGAAACATGGTGATGGTAGATTCAAGTCTGTGGCTGTTTTAAGACTCATGCAGAGAAACGTCTCCACCCTGACTGAGAGGAAGCACCACTCCATTCTTCAGAGGCATGCTCCACCCTTTGGTTTGGTCTTTGTAGAGCTTTGACACAACTGCTTGAAGACCAAAAGACAAAAGGGTCCGGAATGTCATGGAATTTCCTCCACAGTCACCTGACCTCAACTAGTCTCTGCAGCTCAAACAATAAAATCATTTTAATTTCTGCCTCGGTGTAGTTTTTCCATATTTACACCCTCAACAAACTTTGCAAAAACACCATTCTATAGCTGACACTTCAAATCACACAAATCTGACATAGCTGCTGACTGCCTTTGGTTCCTAGTTATTTCAGTGTATAAAAATCAATTGGCAGAAACTTTGTTCAGATGAGTAATCCATCACTTCTGCTCTCTTCTGTTTTTACTGTCAAAGAATCTCAAATCACAATTGCACAATGGGACATTACGGAATTTTAAAATCAATCTGCACTCAACTCAGCAATAGCACCCTACAAAGGTAAAGCCTCCCTCAATCACTCCCTGGAGAAGCAACTTTCCGTTAGTGAACTTTTTTAATAGCTGAATTGATATTTGTTTACCTTATTTGCCCTAAGGTGACAGTCACTAGCTGGAGGTGAACGCTTTTTCACACCAATGCTAATTGAAAAAAAAACGTTTTAGAGCAGTCACGCTTTTATCTAAACTGACAAACAGGCTGATGGCAGGTTCATATGAACACATAAAAACGGGGTTGGGGGGGTATGGTTGTTGGCAGGAAATGACTTGCCACAACTGTCTGCTCTCCACCAGTGATTTATGTCCCAGGATATCACTGTGCCACATGATGAATCTTCATTTGATGGCGGGCTTCATGACTCATGTTTTACATGGATGCCCAAACAGACGATAGGCTGGGAGAGATCTGGTGCAGGTCACATGGAGAAAAACATATCTCTGAATGAATTAATTCAAGCCCATGGATTGTTTTTATTTTTTTTTTCATTTGAATATGTACCTCTAAGGGATGTTAAAGACTTCACAATATTGTTTTACAAGAAAAATCCAAAGTATATCCACATATCTCTGCCAAAACCATAAAAAAATGCATTAAATTCAAGCTGCTCATTTAGATTAGCTGCTCGTGTCCTCACAGCTTTCGCTGTTTATTTTTCTCGGCATCAGGACACACAGTGGTCAATGTGCACGTCAGTGATAGGAGCCAAAGTTGGCAAGCATTGGTGAAAAAAAAAATCCAATATTGCATCATAACTGCATGGAAAAGCAACTATTTGTGTTTTCTCTTCAAAAGGACTGAAGAGAGTACAAGGTCAGTATCTGTAGGCGCCTTTAACCAAAAATATTTTATTGTAAAATCAGATAGTACAGAGGTACTGAAAAATGAGAGCTGTTGTGAACGTGTACTCTACTTCTCAATGAACATGATCTGCTTTTGTTGTTGTCAGTGTTCCTTTTTTGAAACGTACATGCATGTGCAGATTGAACTGAAAATGAAGGCTTCCTGGAAGGTAAAGAAAAAAGTTATGTACATGATGTTACTTCACTACATAGGTAAGTTAAAAGAACTCACAGTTGACTCTGGACATGAACAACATCTTCCTAATTGAATGTGAGTTACTTAGGTTACAGGTACATTGTAAAAGAAGTTAAAGAAGTACCAGTAAGTGATATTAGCCCAAACCACAAGGTCTTCCTAAACCTAGCCAAGCAGTTTTATTACCTAAACCAAACCACTTGACTTTGCCAAAAAAAGGTCTGGGACATGCATCGCTAACAGTGTTGGGGGTGATGCTTTAAAAAGTTTCGTAGATTACTTTTTTGTTGTATTAAGTTTTGTCACCCCAAAAATAAAATAAAATCCCAGAAGCATATTTGCACAAATTATGTGTCTCTCCTGCTGCTCGGCAGGCGGCTACGTGCCAGCGGAAAGGTAAACCTACTGTTGTGTCAGCGCATGTGTAGCTAGCAACTTTGCACTGAGATGGCAGAGAGGACAAGATGTGCTTTTTTTATTCTTTCACTGACACAACTGTGCCTGAAAGTCTAATATGCTGCTGCCTAGTTCGCTGTCAGATTGTTGCAAAATAAAGATGTTAATGTTATATTGCATCTGTCATTCCTGTTATAAGGCAGGGTCACTAATTGTGGGCCATAAAGACGGCTACGAAATGACAGTCAAATCAAAATATTTGAAGGTACATGTACAGCTGGCCACACACTGTCACGACAATATAACTCATAAAAGTGAATCGCAACCAGGTTTGACTGTTATTTCCAGCAACTCTAAAGTTAAACACATTACTTTCGAATGGCAGTAATCTTGTACAGAACAGTAATACATGTTGTTTTGGAAGACGCCAATGCTGTTCAGTTGTTTATATATGATAGTGTGTTGTGTAATATGTTAGAAATGGCCAGAATTCAAAGGTAGCGCCAGCTAAGCGGCTTTATGCTGCTCATAATACTACATGCTATCTTTGGCTGAAGCACCTATCTGCCATTAGCTCAGATAGCCATAGAGCTGAGTGGAGGGAGTCACCACAGCCAACAGCGTTCAACTCAGCCAGCCGAGTTGATTGTGGAAAGACAAACCAAGACTGTTTTGATGTAAATTTAGTTTAAATAAAGTCAATTTTACAGTGTGATAACAAGGCATAAAAGCTTGTCTTTGTCGTGTCAAAGAGATAAACTTGAATGTATTTTTTCCATTTAGTTATGAAAATAGGTGTAAAATGTTTCATTTTGTTGACTTATTAGACTGAGTGGCAAAATGACTCTTGCGGTAGGTGATGATGCTAACTTTAGTAGACATTTATTTACCATGGCAAATAGACATCTTTTTTCCCTAACACTCTGTTGGTAATGTTGGTCTTTTTTTTTAATTTATTTATTTATTTTTACATTTTTAGCTTAAATTTAGGCAGACCATTCATGTAAAATATTGTTATTGTCCTTTAAGTGAGATGTACAACAGAGTCGTAAAATGTGCAAAACACCCAAGTCCACATTTTGATAAAAAGGCTAGCATTAAAAACAGTAATTTATTATCTCAGTGCCTCCCAGATGCTCCTTTGAATGTCACCTCATCGCCTCCCCTTTTTTCTTTTAATCAAGATAATGTGAGCCGTGCTTGTTCAAATTACAGAGAAGGATTCAAAGAGGGGGCTGATGGAAAATCCACAAACATTCAGCCTGTGGCTTCAATGCAGTTTTGTGTATAAAGGCTTCTGCTTGTGGAGAGATTGGCAACTCTGCCTCTTTGACTGTGGATTTTCTCCCTGTGTGATTGAGTGCTGATGTAAGATGGCAAGTCAAGAATGAAGCCTTTTGCTCTTTTGAAAGATTTGCTTTTGAATCACCACGTAGAAAAGCTTTCAGTAACATTACCTTCAGAACAAAACAAAAAAAATTATCTGAAACAACAAAATATGGACAGACAGGTGCATCACCGGGAGCTGTTCTGGTGTAATTCGTATAAGCGGCGATGTCAAAGCAGACTACATAAGTAAAAGAGATGAGAAATCTTTATTGCAATTGTAAAAAGGACTGTGTCAGTATAAGAGCTTTGATCTCTATGAACAAAAATACTGCAAATATTCTGTTCCTATTTGGAGAGACTGTGTTTCTATTTGAAGACGGTGCTGAGTGCAGTCCAGGAGAATATCACCATTTGTTGTGTGGAATGGGTTATGGCTCTGAGTCCCTTTTCTTCATCTTTATTGTAAAAAGGTCACACCATTTATGCCATTTGTCATGGCATTACAGCATCAGCTTTAAAATGGAATTGAACAATATTGGATCTCGTGCAGAGGAGCAGAGACAGTGGGACTGGACTCAATATAAAATAGGTAGATTTGTCAATTTGAAGAATAGCTTTGGCAGACGAAGATGTTATGAAATATCTCCTCTGCAGTGCTGCAGTGACACTGCACAATTTTTACTCGTGTAAGTAGAAAGAATAAGGTCTAAATGCAGCTCAGGATGTATACTTTATACTGTGTCTCTGCAGCACCAGAGGACATGAAAGGTGAATCTCTGACTTATCAAGCTGAAATGTGATGCCTTTGCAAATTTGAAGAGAAAAAAACTTGTTGAACATATCAGTCCAATAGCCTTTAGAATGACTTCTTATTGGATTTTACAGCCTATGATTTACATCCCTCACCAGTACAGGAAGTAGTGTGCCTTTTATTAGCGAGCTTTAAAGTAAGAGGTGGTGGATAATAGATGTGTGTAGCGTAATGACTTTTACACCAGAGAACAGAACGCGTCTTCCATCTCAGACCAAAGATTAATGTTGGGTTTTACAAGCATAACCACAATCTTTCCCACCCTTGTCCTTACCCTAGTTGCACGCATCAATATCCTGTCTGGTGGTAGAGTTCACTTAATCTGTGGTGCTTCTTTACCATTCTTTACAGTTTAATGCCGTTCAGCTACTTAACAAAGGGTTTGGCCGTGTGGCTAAAAAAGCCAGCATAATACAGGGATGAAGATGACTGCTTGTAAATATTGATGTAAACAAGAAAAATGCATAATATCCAAAAAATAGGCTTTGCAAATGTTTTCTAATGAAGATAATGCATTAGAGATGTTTGTTAGGCCTCAAGGATACACATAATGAGTTTAAGTGAGAAACACTGCATGTAAACATAACTGTTTAAAAGGAAAACTCCACCGGGTACCTTTTAATTTGGCTTGTTTGGAGAGATGCCAGTTACAGTATATTAGCTGCAGTGAATGAGCAAACACAGAAACTGATATGAGAGCAAAATACCCAACAACACAAGAGTTCATAGGCTGATAGAGACAGATGGCCAACACACTGAACCCAGGCTAAGCCTGTAAATGTACGCATCACTAAATTAATCTTACACCCACTGAATGTCATGACACTATTACTGCATAGGTTTTTGTTTTTGCCATTTCATTCATTTAATGCTTCAAATGTTATGGTAACGGTATTGTATTTCCCTTTGTAATTTCCCACCTTCTTCTCTTCTTCCATTCTTTCTTCTGATTTTATTCATCCTTTCTTCTCTCAGGCCAGAGGCAGTTTGTTTCAGACCGCCCGTCCGTCCCATTCTAGCCACACAATAATTCAGGAACACCTGCAGGAAATGTCTTCAAATCTGACACAAATGCCCACTTCATGGTTGTCACGATATTTAACTTGTTAACTTTCCCCTCTTTTAGTGGTTCCCTGCGGTATTACAGTCAGCACCACTGTCCTAAAGACAGCGTTGGCTACATAGCTACTGCTAGCCACCTGGCTAACGTCCAAAGCAAAAAGCATATCTAGGAATCCCAATTTGACCTTATAACCTTGATCTCATTGCCCTTAAAAGGCAGACTTAAAAACAAATGTGTATTAATAAGTAGGCGGTCATAAGTTGTTACTCACTGATGTGGTAGAAAGAATGCTGGTTCTGAACCTCCTATGTCTTGGTGGTAAGGACAAACACATCAACAGGGAGCAGACTTTGACACAACGCACCATAATGCCCGTCTGTTAACTCCTGTTGCACTCTCCCTGCTCACCGTCTCGATTGGTTTTCCACAGTCATTCCAGTTGTCGCACTATTACCTGGGGATAGAGACTGGGGAAAACAATGCCTCTTTCTTATTCAGTCCAGCCGGTTTGCAGGCAAAAAGCACAGTCCAAGTGAGGTTTATAGGGAACCAATCTATATGCTGATGATGTCATCTTTCTACAGCTACTACACCATACAATCAGTGTTTAATTCATAATGAAAAGTTACAGCACAAATGTTGCATATTGCCAGTTTAACAACCTGCAGTGAATACATTTGTAATACTGATATAAACATGATACTAATCTGTTCAGTCATGGGTAGAAAATCCGATGGTAGATTTGTTTTTCTTAAATAGCGTCTGTGCATTGGATACTAGCAAATGTAGATATCGACTCATGGTATGGACAAAAGTATCAAAGTATCAATAGTTTTGATAACCTTAGCCCACTTAGAATTAAGGATGGACTGAATAGAATTTGGTGGTCAAAGGTCAACGGTGGCAACATTTCACACAAATGTCTGAAAGTATAAAATGATCATGTGATTTTGTTTGCAATGGTGGAAGGTAATTATCACCATGTCATCAAAATGTGCTGCAAAAACATTTTTTTTATGAACATTAAACACCACTACTGTGGAAGAGAAGTGGGGATTGTGACCATATTTCACTTTTGATCAGATACTGAATTGGTGCTGGTGCTGATTGTGAACATGACTGCAAAGAATCCATGTCTAACTTTCTGTAGCATCTTTGCAGCATCATCCATATGTGAAGCACCGTCAACTGTCATGGCAACAACACTGTGTTCGATCAGGATCCATTTTTGGGCCAAGAATGTGAACATCTACAAGGGATTTGACTTCTTCACATGCAGCACTCAAATCAATTCTAAATACCTTTATTTCAATTCACAACTTTGCCTTGGGAAGTTTAACAATCTGTACAGCTATCTGACCCTCATCTCTGATGAGTTACAACTCCCATTTATTGGCAACGTTGAAGAATGTTCAGGAGGAGCAAAAGGGAAAGATCCCTCTTCCAAGACAGAGAGACGTGCAATAGGTCTTGTATGAACAGGGGGGAACAACATTACGATGATATTGAACTTCTGGTGATTGTTGCACCATGTGACGAAGCTCTCCATCAATCCTCTGTTGTCTAAGTAAAGACGACATGTTTCTCAGGGGAAATTACTTACTGGAATCCTTCACGTCAATATAGCGCCAAAATACACTTACTATATTTCATTTAATTCCTTCCGAGCAGTTCATGCTGCTGCGTCTAATTTCACAGCTGATTAAATAATAAGTTGATGCTCCCAGCAATTAAATGTTTTTTTTTCTTCCAAAATAGCCTTTTCAAGTTATTATTAATCTGGCAGGATCCATTTTTTTTTTAACTCTCAGTAAACAAACTCAATTTTAGTTTCCATTTACAAACACTGGTTGAGGCCCGGAAATGTGTGTAAATCCAAATTGGAGCAAATCACAAACGCTGGCTGATGGTATAATCACAGCATCTGTGATACCCTGAAGTTATCAGGTGCTGATGGTGCACTACACTATCAAACCTCAGTGTTTACAGTACCTGCCTCAGTAAATTACAGTACATAGACAGGCCATCAGGGGAACTGATGATCTCCACTGGTGCTGTTTCGTTTTTCCCACCATCTCGTGGAAAGGAATCTCCTGCAGGATGAAATGATTCTTTTTCTTTTTCTCTTTTTTTCTTTCTCTAGATTTTAATTATTTAGCTACATTTCTTTTGACATGCTGTGCCTTTGCTTGTTACAGTAAATCCATGAATGATTAATAGCAATAAATTAATTATAGAGCTCTATTTTTAGTCTTTCAGTTAGTCGTCCTACTCAGATCACTGAGCTGTTATCTCAATTTCTTTACGTCTTTAGCGGGGAATGCATTTTATGTATTTATACAGTTGCCATGGTCACGGAAACACACAACAGCCATAATGGATTCTGCAACCACGGTGTAAAAAAAAAAAAAAAGAAAAGAAAAAAACACACATGAAAAACCACAGTTAGAATGGTAAAAATAGCCACTGAGCAATCTTTCCACCTGTCCTGGTACTGTAGAAAATGAACAAAGCAGCTCTGAGGTCCTGCTTCTCTCCTGGATGCTTCGTTGGAAGAAACACAGGAGTGAGAGTGTCAGGATGGCTGTTAATTCGGTGTCTGGATGCCAATATTAGAGAGCTGCATTAACATCCCCTGTGGATGCAAGTAATTGCATTTCATGGGCTGAAAACACAGAAGAGCTTCCATCCAAACACAAACACACTGCCATAAATCCTCCAACAGCTACAAGGTCCACACTCAAGGGGAAATCAATTACTATGCTTACAATCCACGCAGGAAATGCAGAAGTTGTCCTTGTGCAGAGAGTATCTGTATGTGCAGGGCACTAACTAAACTATAGAATAATGCCATTTAAATGGAAATGTTTTGCTTCTCATGTAATGTGAGGAACAAAATGAACGTTTCATCATCTCCACTAGCAACCAGAAAAGCAGAAAATGTTCTATATACACAGCATTCACTGGCGAACAAAGCTCATCAGAGTGATCGGACTGAACATCGCTGCTGCTTCTTTACTGAGGAGCATTTGTCCAAAAAAAAAAAAAAAAAAAAAGCGGGTTTCATGAGGTGGAGCGAGAAACTTTGCATCAGTGTGGCTTGAAGCTCAGGGAGCTGTTTAAATCACAGGTAACACTTAGTTCTTAGCTCTAATTTACTGACGCATATACCTATTGGTGAAAACCCCAAACAGCTCCACTCACAGCAGTGTGACTAAAAATAGCACAGAGCTGTGAAAAGCTTGTTCAGAGCTGTGCGCTTTGCAATCAGGACCTGTGATCTGTGTAACAATTTGCAGATGCAGGATTTGTGAGAAAAAATACTCATTAGTGTCTTAGAAGTGTTAAAACTTCCGTTCAATTATTACTTTCCGTTGGTACCAAAGTCATCTGCTCACAGTCAGACCAGTCAGCCATGGCTGTTAATGCATGTGTTGATATTCAATTTCATCATTAATGAGTGTGATATTAACAATTGCTCCTCATTCTGTGTAATCGCTTTCTGGATATACACCTAATGTGCTTTTTTTCCACCCTACAAACTGAGACCTGACATCTGGAGGAACAAACATTATAGGTATTCAGTTGAGTGTTTGGCCACAAGCCCATGTAAAGCCACTCAGAAGGAGTCAGGCATTGCTGCAAAAACACTTGTCCTTCCATTCATTTGAATAAGGGTAGTGTTTCTAGGCTACAGCAAAAACAACAACAACAAAAAAACAACAGATGTAACAGAACCTGATGTCAAGTTGCGGGGGCCAATCACAGAAGCGGGCAACCTGACTAGCATCATGAATGGAATGTATATGCACGCAATTTGACCTCGTGTACCAGTTTAAAACATTCAGATCAGAGGCAGATCAGAACGGGTCAGTTGTGAGGGCGCTAGTAGTGTGGCTAAATGCTTCAGTAGGAAACACGGTGCACTTTTTTTTTTTTAGATGTTATGTTTCACTTTTAATCACACAGTTTGGTCTCATGCCTGAGTTTTAAACCCACTGTAATGACATGCCTTGCATCCTAGTTCTCTGCTTCTGTTTTTTAATCTGTTGATGTGAACAAAAAAAATCAGCAGAAGGACCAGCATACTAGTAGCAGAGCAACCAAGCAAATTCTTCTTCTTGCAAACTGATCGGCAGGGGGTCTTACTCCCACATCTCTGCACAACCTGTGCAGCTAAAAGCTTAGCCCTGGATTCTTCCTCAGTGAACCCTACATCCAATAGCTGCACTACAACATGCTCTTGCAAAAAAATGTTTTTTGTCTCAAGGGCCACATTTACAAAGTTAATGGTACCTTTTGTATATCCTCGCAATTTAGAGTCAGGCCATCAGGCCTTTTGTCCATATTCAAGACATTCATAGGTTTACAAAAGAATATATTTCGGGCATTAAATTATTTGAATATGAAGATATTTAGTTAAATAGTGGAAAACATTTATCAAATTCAGTTTAGAGCTTGTTATATCCTTGTTGCAATTCTACATATCTAGGTTAGGGTAGAAGTCAAAATAGCCTGTGGAACTTACACTATACATATAGGCAATGCACTTCTCACATGCTCACATACGGAAAATAAATAAATAAATAAATAAATAAATAAATAAATAAATAAATAAATAAATAAAAGAAATGAAATGTGTTTGACAGTCCACCATAAGTAAATTCTAAATGTAATTTCTCTGTTCAAATTTTACACCAGAATTAGAATAGATTAATCAATAATCTCTGGTTGCTGTATTTGACATATGAATTGCATCTTATCTGTTAAAATAATGCAATCTAACTGATCCTGGTCTCTTTTTCTGAAGAGGTTCAGCATTAATTTGTGTTAAAATTATTTAGCCCTGAAGAAACTTAGCACTTGTCCACCACACTGGCTTTTCAATTCAGGTTATCTGCACAGTTTAATACTCATATGAATTATTTCAGATGATGGGAGCCTATCAAACTGGATCCCAGGGGCATCTGTACACCTCCCACTGGATGTACGCAAGGTGCTAATCACACATTTTCCAGACAAGGAGGGAACACTGCAATCAAAGATATACCAACATCAGATGCAGGAAGTGTATGTTTGTCTTTAGTTTTCAGAGAATAAGAACTGTCTCTTGGACTGTTCCTGAACATGGCTAAAAACCTGGGAGATAGATAGATAGATAGGTAGATAGATAGATAGATAGATAGATAGATAGATAGATAGATAGATAGATAGATAGATAGATAGATAGAATGAAATGGAATGTAAATATATTTTATCTTGTGCTTTGACTGCAAAGATAAAATTATATTTAAAAACGTAAATCAATGTACTACCATGTTCTTGACTTATCCAACTCAACATTATTATCCCTAGTGTTATCCTAGCTAAATCATCTCTGACAATATAAAAAAAAAATATATCAAAAAATATTTTTCTGATAAAATGAATAGCTCCATTAGTGTTTGATGCATGTGTCTGTTCTATGGGACTGTATGATATTTCAGGTCTAACATGATTAAAGCTAAGGTGGTTGCAGCTTCCAGCAGTTTAAGGATGGAGCAAGCTGCATGTAGAAACAGAGACAGAGATACTAATTGACATCAGGCAGCTACCCACAGTGAAGCCATTTGAGAACTGGGCTCAGCATATTGCTGAACAATAGAGGGTAACCATTTGCGGGGAAACTTTGATTATATATGACTGACTTTGATAAAAGTGTCAAACTGAGCACAGTACGCGAAGAGACAGAAGGCTTATATCAACTGTTTGTTTTTTTCAGAGAGTTCAATCTATGTTACTGCAAGCGAGCTACAACAGAGGGCTAACTTGACTCCTTTGTTGCATGGGGATAGGCTCTTACAGAGAAGAGAGACTGTAGTTCAAGCTGGCTGCAAGAACTGTTAATTGACCATGTTCAGCAATACTTTTCCCCTGCAGTGGTTAATGGAGATAAAAATTGAGTCCAACCCAGTGTGCCTGTTTGCATCTTCAGGATCATTTTGGTTTGCTGTGCAGCGTCTAATTCAGGTGCACTTTAGGTGCTTTAGTTGCCATAGTGGTAGGTTGGGTCAGGTAAGGAGACTGTCTCCACGGGCAAAGCACAAGTGATTTTTCAGTGGTAAGAATACAAAATGAGATAGGAGAGAATCCACTTTAATACAGTATGCAACCTGGTATCAGGCCAAGCCCTGTAACGGACACAGTGGTCCACCATGACACTGTCTGCTTTTGAACTCGCCTACCAGTGAAAACATCATGGTTTGGTGATCAAGTTAGCAAAAGCAAGTATGCAACATCCGTTTACACTTTCTAAATAAAAGCACCAAAACTAATTGGGTTTACGCACAAAAACATGGTTAACTATAGGGAAAAGGTGTTGCCTAAATGCCACTACTTCCTTAAAACAATCACTACTTGGCTAGGTTTGGGAAAAGATCAAGGCTTTACAATAATTATATCCTAAAAATAGTCAACATTAACTACTGGCCTCACACAGGACTGATAAAAGCCCTGTGAATTAACCAGCCGATGATCCCTGACTTCCTCCTGACACAGACATCGTTGCTCTTCGCTCACATTTGCTGTTGTTCCTGTCATTATCGCCCCCAACCAGTACTGTGCCAAAGTGTCTATTACACACTTTTCCGTGAGACTGAGCTGTCATAACAGTGTTTGTAGAGCTGGTTACACTCGTGGAGTTCTCACTCCCAATGCACCAAACGGCAGCTTGGTTTATGGCTCAGTGGTTCAAAATGGACGTGTTTCATGTGGTATTAATGTTGGCCACGCTCGCACAAAGACAGCATTAGTAAGATGGCTGATGCTAGCGAAACCCTGAACCCAGTGCTGTGGAAAGACAGAGAGACATTCTTGGCTGTGTTGATATGTTGGCACATTTTGTTTTGGTTTTTTTTTCGAACCATCTTAAGCAAATCACGGTGGTAAGAGGAAACACATGTCAGAAAGGGGAGCAAACTCTGCTACAACTCTGGAGCTGCTCTCCATCAAGTGAAAGCCCATTCATCCCTCTTGTTTAACCACCTCTATCAGACTTGCTTTTCAACTTCTTTGCCTTCTCCATCAGCGGGGTTCTTTTTCTTTTGCAGTGTAGATTCCATAGTTAGTCAAGTTGTTCGTCTGATACCTGGGGATCGTGACCAGGGAAAGCAAAGCCTATTCCTGTTTGGGTTGAGCAATGGCAGGTGCGGTTCCTTTGTCCTGTTATAGATAAAATCCAGCCTGATGACAGGTCGAAGTAAAAGTGAGGCTTGTATGAAACTGATCTACCGTATATGCAGATGGTGCCCACTTAGCACAAACAGGTCGTTTTTGTTGAAATGTGCCTTGTTGAAAGTTTTTGAAACATCTTTTTTAGTCGCCTCCTTATTGTTCATTATTGACGTCCAAGTGACATGCATTTTTGAAGTCATTTTTGGACATCTTTTCAGCGTCAGTGGAGGACATCTAAAGGACAGCTGCTCATTGAAAATCTAAATTTTCATGATGTCTCTCACTGACTCACTCTCACATTCCTTCCTTGGAGCTTCTTTCATCTGTAGGATGCTTTATCAGTAATATAATGATGTTGACTTATTTAGATGTCCAAGCCAGCCACAGTCAGACATTCAGATGCTAAACCTGTTTTGATCGTCCATATAAGTCCAAGTTGTTCACTAGCCAGATGTTTAATGCTGAACCTGTGTTGCATGTCCACAGACATCCAGAAAGGGTCCAAATATTAACAGATGCACAAAAGTGGGTGGTGTTCAGAGTGTCTCCCTGATTTCATGTTTGCTGGGTGTCATTTTCTCTACAGCCATTACATTATTATTATTGATTATTATTAAGTATTTTTCTTTTAAGCCAACCCTGTTTACAGCCACAACTGTAAGAGACCAAAAGTCTTTTAATGCGAAATGTTTGTGAGCACTTCTCATTTTTAAAGTCTGAGTGGACAATGCATTTTTGTAATTGGCAACTTGACCGCAGAGCCCTGAATGTGTGAAGGTGACACTAGAGGGGTACCTACAGGATCACAGTTTGAGGCTTAGGGCCACTGATCAAAGCTGCCGTAGTTAATGAGTTGGGAGTGAGAACATGTTGTCATGGGCAATCACACCTGCTCCTTTCAACCCCTATTAAAAGCAGTCCTCAGCAAGCCTGACATGACTTGAACTGACAATTTGGTGATGGAGTGGAGAGTCTTAACCTGCCCTACTAAAACGAATATTCTAACCTGGGACGTACAAATTAAAATTTATGGACGATGATGAAAATCTGATGATCCTCAGACGGCTCTAACAACATAAATTCACCAACCAAAAGTCCAGGACAGCTTCAAAGTGCAGTGGAGCCTGGACTATGGTTTTATTTTGAACAAAGCATATTATTTGAGTACAGATGTAGCTCATTATGTTTGTTTATGCCGTTGTCGTGCGAGGTTTTTTTTTTTTTTTTTTCCCACATTACGGCTGAGTCATCTCTGCCAGTTGTTCTGCGGGGTATTGTGTATACTGCAGGAGCGAAATGCACTTAGCTTCAAACATTCTGTAGTTTGTAACAAGCTAAAACTCTGTCGCCTCACATGGGCAAAGACCCTGTCACTCTTCTATTTCGGTGACAAACGGGGACATGCACCAACACACCATCTGTGCTGCATTAAGGCGCTGTAGAGGCTGTCATGATTGACAAAACTGGTAACAGCGACACCTATTCCAAACTCCTGTCTGGCTCTGGGACGCTAGAGATGAAGAGTGATGGCCTGTCACTCGGGCTCACAGCATACGACTGGGGGACGGCTGCAGACGGGAGGGGGGGAAACAAGCTCATCTCTGGTGTGGATGAGGATGACAACATGCCACATGCTTGATAATAGCCCCCTCAGTTTAGGGAATAAACAGAGGGATGTTTATAATGAGATTGTGCTGCAGGGCCCTCTGATGGTCCCACGCTCCAGGAATCTGAACACACCATTTAGTTTGCATGCTTGCACTATAATATACAGGCCTGAATCCTTTTGAAGCTATTTATTTATCTGCACAGGGAGGAATTAGAGGGAAAATGGGAGAAAGTATCAGGGGATAACATCAATCGAGGGTTGCAGGTAAATAAAGACGCACGGTTACAAGTACTGAATGTCCAATGCAGACTTGCAGCTTTGCCATTAAACCATCTTCATGCTGAGAAAATGTTTTTAAAACAGCTCTAAAAGTACTGAAAGAGAAGACATGGGAATTTGTACGACTGGGAAAGCAACTGTTACGGGAGCAATGGGAATTGCCAAATATTTTAAACATTTAAAACATAATGGGAATAGCATGAAATATGCATCCTAGGTTTTATTTTAGATCACAGTTGAAATGTCAAAGCAAACCAAAGATTCACAACTTCCAGTCTTCGCTTCTGATTTAAACCTGGGTCTTATCTCTGTTGCTGTCCTCATCGTTATGATTACAAAAAACTCAGGTTAAAGAAAAAAAAATTAAATTGTTTATTTGTATCATAAAATGGAAGTAAACATTAAAGTTATTGTGCACAAACTGTCAGCTGAAAGAGTCGTTTGTCATTTTGAAGTGCAACACTTTGCTGTTTGACAACGATATGCTGTACAAACTAGTCTTCCTGCAATCATTTTTTAGTGCAAATGATGATCATGGCGGACATTTCAGGACAATAAAATTGATGACTTTATTATCTCCGCCATGCTGTCGGCTGAGTGTGTGTGCACACGTGTCTGTGTATGTATCTCTTTGCTGCTAATCTCAAGTGCTACTAACCCATCAGCCTCAACCTTTTTCTTTTATTATTTAATCACATTTATGACTGAAGGCTTAAGGACCCCTCATGGCTGCTGTGATTCACAACCTTTGAAAAACCTATTCTTTTTGAGTGCCATAACAAAAGCTTCTTTTCAAAAAACTGAGAAATTTCCACCCTCTTACTAGAATAAGTGTGATGGAAACCAGTTTGGAATTCCTGCCAGTAAACTCAGAACAGGTCCTTGTGCCTGGACTTGATGGGGGAGCAGTCGTCAGATGTCACAAAACAATAACAGCACCTGTGAAGAGGAGGTAGGATGTATTCGTAAAGCACAGTGTTTGTATTAAGCTATCGAATGGAATATTGAAATCTCTTCCCAAGTTTAAAAAGCAGCCTGAAAAGAAATTTATAATGCTGTCTGTTACCTGAAGTGTTGTTTTCTTGTCTTTTTCAATTACTGTATATGTGAGTGTGAGAGGGCTGCACTGCTGAGGGTTAAATTGTGTGCACACATTTAGTTACCGCCGGCCGAGGTTTTCTTTAATTAATTTATGGCATTGTGCATCTGGAGCGCTTGGAGGTTGGATGTTGATCCGGACAGCAACATATGGATCCTACATCTGATGTAATCCCTTTCCAGCCCACCGTGCTCGGTGTAGATGCAAACGATGAATAGATTAACGAGCGCGGCTGCCGTTATCTCTCAGTCCCGTGGCTTGACACCATTATGATGCAACTTAGAGGTGGAGCTTGAACTTGAACTCATTAAGGTATGCTGTGTTTATGTCCCGGCTGCACCGGTATGCCCAATTGTTTATTTGTTAAAATGAGTTAAAGCTTTATTGATTTGTCATTTTACCAGAGAGGGGTTGTTTAAGCCGCTATGTAAGAGAACGCAACAGAACAAATGACTTTATAAAGTTATAAATTGGAGTGCGGAGGATCAAATTGAGGTTATCACAGTCTGAGGATAGAAGCTGCTCCACAGCGTACATGAGGACGTGTCAAATCAAATGTGAGTTTAAAAACATGCTCTGTGCCTCTTATTGGAATGAGATTACAAGCTCACAGTATAAGCTTTGGCCCTAAACAGACAGTATACTGAGGCTGTGCTGTTATTGTATTGAGGGAGCTGTAGAGGCAAGATCACACATTTCAACACAATCTCGGAATTACAATAATACAGGACGAGTTCTTCCAAAACAAGTGCAGTGATGGCCGCTACATATGTCACTTCCTGTCACAAGCAAAGAGGAAAACAGCAAACCTGTATACCTTACATGTATGCCTAAATATATATACTTTATTGTTTTTTTTTAAACACTGCTAGTGTGCAAAATGCACAATGATGCGGTAAAAAAATAAAATGAAATCAATTTCAAGACTGACCCTGATGAGTCAGAATCGTAACTGTGACAGACATGAAGAATAACTATAATAACTATATGGAAAGAGCCAGTGCTTTCTCTGATGATCTTGTCTGATTATATAGGTCATATGAATCAGTTTTAAATAGAGACTGTTTCGCAAGCAGTTCAAAGTTCCTTGCAGTACATTTAACGCTGTCATTCTTGTGTTGAAACCTAACAAATGTTATAATAGTCAGATCAGTAAACATTTTAGAAAAAAAAAAAAAAAAAAAAAGGTTATTTTGAAGTGCATTGAACAACATTTTCATCCTGCCAGTACCAGATCAGAAAACACATACAATCCATTTTATTCTACATATTTGAAGCAGCTGCTGGAATAATTTTTTTGAACCTTTTTTTGCCAAAACTATGAAAATGGATTGTGTCATATGCCTTCAAGAATTACGTGTCACAGGCTGGACACACTGGCTATGTGAGCAGTGTGTGTGCATAGTGGAACTTCTTGCTTGTCATTTCGACGTCCGTGTTGACAGGTTAGTGCTGACAGGCAGCTGGCTTGGGTTGCACAGCTCACAAGAGGGGCTGCAGTGACGCGTCAACTAGAGATTGAAGAGTCTTGCCTATTTTTTACCATGCTGTGCATTCGTTTCTTAAGAAAAATAAAACCTGACAACGACCTGTAGACAGTCAAATAGAGATCATAGCAGCGTTTTATTCCTAGTAGTGAGTATTATTAGTCTCAGTGTCTGTTTCTGTGAAATATGTTACAGATATGAGGACGATACATGCATTAGGTGAAGGGCAGCTTTTTTTATTCCTGTGCGCGTCATCATATTTGTTGATGATTACTAAAGGCAGGCTCCATGTAAACAGACAGAGCAGGCAGGTCGCCTGTGTGGATGCACACACGTGAGTGAGCAGCAGCAGCTCGGCAACACAGCCTCCATGCACTTCACAAGCAGGCAGTGGACAAAGCGTAAGACTGCCATTATGCTCACGCTGCATGTGTCCTGGCAGCATTTCATTACCCTCACACCGCTGACTGTCTGACACATCATGGGTCATTGTTGATTCCTACTTTTTCCTCCTGATGTTACAGTGCCCTTTCAGAGCAGCCATGTTTGTTTTTTCCCCTCAGTGGTGGTCTTTGCACAGCCACCATCTGATGTATGATAAAACATTGTGCAAACTGTTGAGGTTTTGTTCAATCAAACCAGAGGAACGAACAGTTCAAGTCAGAATTAGCTGCAGCTGTACTGTAAAGGAACGTGTTGAAAGTAATAGCATAATCTGAGGGAGCGTTAATAGAAACCACCATGCGTTGGTTTGTTCCCGTGAGGGTTATTCATGTTCTGTTTACAGCATCGATATCGAGTAGCTGTGTCACAGCGGGTCTCCGCTATTTCAAACCGTGTTGTGAGAAATGCCATATGCACATCTCTCTGCATATGAATAATGAGAAAACATGTAATTACATCACCGAGGCGCCTTGGGACACACCCTGCACTTGTGTTTAAATTAATTCCTCCGATGCCCTCTGCTTGACATTTGTGTGAGGAGGCTGGAACCCCATCAAGCTACCACTGTTGAAACCCCCCCATGGGGCAGAACAAGCCCAAAGCAGAATTTCTTTCCACCAGCTCATACCTGCTTTTTCCTGTACCATACCCCTATGAGCAACCCCCCCAAGGTGTCCTTCTCCCTGTTTACTGACAGACTGGAGGCCTCACATGATTAATCATTGCTGAGACACACCAGTTCACTAGTTAAAACAACAGCAGCTCCCAGCTCCTTCACCTCCACCAAGGTTAATTAGCATCAGTGTCTCACTCTTAATTACATCACTGTTTCCAAGAAGCAGATAAGAATAATCATAAAGATCTCTGACTGAGCCACTTGCTTTTTTACTCATTTACAAATGAGGATTGCCTTAAGAAAACAATCAATTATTAAGGAGACTACTGGTGGTTCAAATACTTTCAAAATATAATTAATTGAGGCAGCATATAATCAAAAGTGATGCAGTTTCAGTCCTCTTTGCAATACAGCAATTGTGGCTTTTTAGTCATGCCAGGACTGAGGCTGTAGACAAAGCAATGTTGTGGGTCCACCACTTTGGTCCAAACTGACTAATCTTTGCAGCTATTGAATGGATTGCCATGATTTTGTACAGACATTCCAGGTCCCCAGACTTTGCACCACTAACTAATTGTTTGTGGTTCACAGTGGAGTTTCTCAACAACTGTTGGATGGGTCACAGTGGATTACTGTGAGTTTTGTGATCCTTGCTGGTCCCCTGACTTTTCCTATTTCCACTGAAGGGCTCCACAGTGAAGTTAGCAATAATATGTAATATGCAAGATCTGGTTATACTTTCAAAATTAAGTTTGCTCACAAACATTCCACATATTATGACTTTTGTCAAGCGTTCATGGTTTCGATAAATTCAAGCACCAAAACTACTAATTTACATACACCAGCTTAGTTATGTGACATTATTTAAAAACATCTCCTGTTTTTATAGGGAAAGTCCACTGTTTCAACCAGTTAGCCACCCCAACCCCATATGTTACATACATAACTGCAGTTATTCATGTACATGAAGTAACTTAAGTATGTTAGTTAAAAACCGCGCCATTCGATTTTTGTTTTAAACTGAACATGAACACTGTCTGTCCCACACATTCATCGTTGAATTCCTCCCTTTGTGGCTCCTTATACTACATCACCTGACTTCCTCCTTTGCTGTTGGACAAATAACTACAGCCACTAGGGGCCGCAACCTACCAAGAATCTTAAATATGAGTCATAATAAGCGACTTTCAGTGTTGACCTATATGGTTGTTTCTCTGTTGAGGAATGAATGCTACTTCACCATCTCTGAGAAGCAAAGGGAGAAAAAGGAATCCATATTCATATTGAAAAAAAAAAATACTCATTTTAGTTTCCTTTGATAACTCACTAAATCTATATTTGACATTCATCGTACTGAACTTAATTGTCTGGAAACTGTAATTATGACTGGATATAGTTAATTGCCCATTAATTAGAGTATCATTGCTACCACCAACCCTTTCTCCCTATGCTCATATGACCCCTGAGGGATGTTAGACTGGAATAGATTAGAAAATAACTTCTCTCTGATCAGAAACAGCCAACAGAGCTGACGTCTGCCACATAGTTTAGGAATCTCAGTTAAATGTGACTCCTGGCAGCTACCTGCTCTAAAAATAAGCTTCGCTTGTTCCCGCTCTGTGAATATGAGATTGTCATATCACTACCTCTTCCCATAACAATTAATCAAGTGTAGCTGTGCTATCCTCAAATGATGTTAGCCTTTCCCCAGGAATCAGAATGGCTGACGCTATTGTGAGGAAATTGTCTTTTGAGAAATGGTTGCATCCCCTGCTGCAATATCCGAGTTAGTCCTAGGAGAATTGTTTTCTCTCTGCAACCGGATTGTGCCAACAGTTTCTTGTAGCATTTTTAATAGAAGGGGCCTGTTCATCCAGAGTGATGTTATTTCAGGCTGAGGGATATATGTGAGCTGGCAGCTTATTCCCAATCAGTAGAGAGGAACAAACACCAATGAATCTGTGTTATATACAATCACTGCCATTTAATGCTTTACTGAAGCATGTATCTTTTGATGTCTGTTTTCAACAGTTAAACAGCAGCTAATCAGACAAACAGCTCTGTGTTACCATGGCAAATTTCATATAACATCTGTGCAAGAGGGCTGTTAGCTGAAACAAGAGTATCGTGACTGGCTCTCGATTTGGCAGTCAGTTAATTTTGCTGCATTAGATGAATGTGTCAGTCTTTTTTTCCTTAATTAGCTGCTTTCCTGAGACAAGCATCAGTCATTTGAGCAAGGGCCCCAAAATGACACGTTTACGTCCAAGTGACAAAGCCCTATAATTATAGTGGGATTAATTATGATCGGAGTAAATGAGGAAGCAAAGTGATGTAGAGGAGGGCAGGGTGGATGGATGGGTCAACAAAAACATCACTCTATACCATGGGATATCACTGTTTGATTCCATTTTCCTAAAGTCACTATATATCTTTAAAAGCATGACCACGATTATTCCCATGATCACATCTTTATTGTTGTCACCAAGTAGATCCTCCCTCCCTGTCAACATTAGGCTGTGAATAAAGGGAGGTTTTCTGTGGTATTAGGCAAGTGGCCAATCCTCAACGCTCCAGCCCCCATAAGACCCTACACCACAGATAAGTAGAATAAATACAAGAAATACATTTCCGTTAGTCTTTGATATAGAACAAAATAGCAATCAAAGTCAACAACTAACATTTACATCTCAAAAAATGTCTTATAAGTGCAAACATTGTGACAGTGTGTGTCTGTGTGTGTGTGTGTGTGTGTGTGTGTGTGTGTGTATATATATATATGTGTTGAGCAGCCATCATTGCCACGAAGACAAGATGCACTTCATGCAGGGTGGCAAACTCACCTCTGCATTGGTATGGTTGCCAGGTACCATGACAGACATCCCACACCAATTTGATTTCCATCCATCAATCCATTTTCTTCTGCTTATCCAGGGCCGGGTTGCGGGGGCAGCTGTCTGAGCAGGGACACCCAGACTTCCCTCTCCCTGGACTCTTCCTCTAGCTCCTCCAGAAGGATCCCAAGGCGTTCCCAGGCCAGCCAAGTGACATAGTCACTCCAGCGTGTCCTGGATCTTTCTTGAGTTTCTCCTTCCGGTGGGGCATGCCAGGAACACCTCCCAAGGAAGGCATCCAGGGGGGATCAGATACAAATGCCCGAGCCACCTCAGCTGGCTCCTCTCAATGTGGAGCCAGCTGAGGTGGCTCTACATTCCACCCTGCAGAGGAAACTTAGCAGAGGGTCTCCGACCCTGTACCCCTGGATCACCTCCCACAGAATGCCGCGAGGGACACGGTCGAATGCCTTCTCCAAGTCCACAAAACACGTGTGGACTGGTTGGGCAAACTCCCATGAACCCTCGAGCACCCTGTGGAGGGTATAGAGCTGGTCTAGTGGTCCACGGCCAGGACAAAAACCGCATTGTTCCTCCTGAATCTGAGGTTTGACTATCAGCCGAATTCTCCTCTCCAGTACCCTGGAGTAGACTTTCCCAGGGAGGCTGAGGAGTGTGATCCCCCGATAGTTGGAACACACCCTCCGGTCCCCCTTTTTGAATAGAGGGACCACCACCCTGGTCTGCCAGTCCAGACGCACTGTCCCCGACTGCCACGCGATGCTGCAGAGACAGCCAAGACAGCCCCACAACATCCACAGACTTGAGGTACTCAGGGCGGATCTCATCCATCCCCGGTGCTTTGCCACTAAGGAGCTTCCGAACTACCTCAGTGACTTCATCTTGGGTGATGAATGAATCAACCTCTGAGTCCCCAGCCTCTGCTTCCTCTATGGAAGGCGTGTCAGTGGGATTGAGGAGATTCTCGAAGTATTCCTTACACCGCCTAACAATATCCCTAGTCGAGGTCAACAGCTCCCCACCTCCGCCGTAAACAGTGTTGGTAGAGGGCTGCTTCCCCGTCCTGAGGTGCCGGATGGTTTGCCAGAATTTCCTCGAGACCGCCCGTGCTGCCACACGCTTGGTCTGCTGGTTCCCGGCACAGCTCAGCCCCTCACTTTACCCGAATGTCCAAGACAGACGGAGGTCAGATGACACGACCACAAAGTTGATCATTGACCTCCGGCCTAGGGTTTCCTGGTGCCACGTGCACTGATGGACACCCTTATGCTTGAACATGGTGTTTGTTATGGACAAACTGTGACTAGCACAGAAGTCTAGCAATAGAACACCACTCGGGTTCAGATCGGGGAGGCTGTTCCTCCCAATCACACCCCTTCAGGTAACACTGTCGCTGCCCACATGAGCATTGAAGTCCCCCAGTAGAATGACGGAGTCCCCAGGTGGAGCACTCTCCAGTGCCCATCCCAGGGCCTCCAAGAAGGATGGGTACTCTATACTGCTGTTCGGCCCGTAAGCCGAAAATGTAGTGAGAGACCTATGCCTGACCCGAAGGCACAGAGAGACAACCCTCTCGTTGACCGGGGAAAACTTCAACACATGGTCGCTGACCTGGGGAGCTATAAGTAAGCCCACACCAGCTCGCCACCTCTCACCACGTGCAACTCCAGAGTGGAAGAGAGTCCAGCCTCTCTCAAGGAGTTGGGTTCCAGAGCCCAGATTGTGCCTGGAGGTGAGCCCAACTATCTCTAGCCGGTACTGCTCAACCTCCCGCACTAGCTCAGGCTCTTTCTCCCCCAGTGAGGTGACATTCCATGTCCCCATGGCCAGAGTCACCGTCCGGGGATTGGGCCGCATAGCACCTGGATGTTCTGAACCTTCCTGCGGGTGGTGAACCTACTGGAGGGCAGGCCCACGTCACTCTTTCGGGCTGTGCCTGGCTGGGTCCCGTGGGCAAAGACCCGGCCACCAGGTGCTCACCTGCAAGCCCCAATCCCAGGCCTGGCTCCAGGGTGGGGCCCTGGTAATACCATTCAACGTGAACGTCCTTGTTTTAATGTCTGTCATCAGGGGCCCAAATATTTGTAACACTAAAAAATTGAGAGCACAGCACTGGACAGAATCAAATACAGATATCAGAGTATACAGAGTATCACGAAGAGCAGGAGTGTTGGCAGATATCTCAGTAAGCAAGGAATATTTGTCTCTATGAACCCTTCATCTGATCTGCTTTGGACAGTATGTTGCTGAGGATCGAAGAAAGTGCAGGGTCATATTAGGTGAAACGTGGACATGAGATATATCCAATTTTTAAACTGCAGGTAGCATTATTGCTGTTTTAGCCAACTTCTTGTCTGTTTTGTAGACACTCTCTACATTACCACATGAAAGCGTAGCTGCATTCACCAGACAGTAGCAAACACGAAGATCCTGCTCTCTGTGTGTTCACAAGCAGATTGGAAACCTCTTCATGGAGGTCTCTGTCCTGACTGGATAATGTAGGCAGGGATATTATAAAGTTTAATTTCGCCTTTATTTCATGAGCAGGGGCAGGTGAGATGCGTGTTACTGACCAAATAGGTTACTGTTTGAGTAAAGAGCTATATGACACTTGAAGCTAACAACAATACTAGTTTGTGAAGAAAAGGGGGCATGGCTTTGAGCACTCTGGCTCTGCAGGCTGAAACTAGGCTCATAGGACAGGAAACCGGGTTGCGTCACACATATCAGGGAAGTCTTTAGTCTAGTCTCTCTGGTCTTAAACATGCACACACTACAATGTTTTAGAAGAGTGGTCCATTACATACTACACATAAGGTTATCATACCAGACAAAGAAAATTCACTACCCCTCCTGATCTCATGGGGAAGCAGACATAAATAAACTGGAAATGAGCATGGTAAAACAACTTGATAATAATCTGTTGCTATTAGATAAAAACAAAAGCCTATGATAACACAAGTCTGGATGAGTGGGGATATATTGTCAACATGGATTTTCTACTCTTCAGCTAGAATTGGAGTTGACATTTTAAGTTTCTGTCAACACTAATATTCCAGTTAACATTAGCCTCAAGGGCTGGAATGTTGCCTGGAAGCACCGTCAGCTGCTCCGGGATGCCTCTCTCATTAATATGAATATAAATATTAAACATGTTTAACCTTACCGGGGTGCCCCTGATGAGTCTGTTAGCAGGCTTCAGACTGGATCTGTAGACCCTTCACATGGGCTGCCAGACAGTCTGTTTTCAATGGGCATTACACTAGTGTTTTGAAGCCTGACCATGTTCTATAACTCTAACTAAGGATGTCCCGATCAGGTTTTTTTTTTTTTTTTTTTTTTTTTTTTACCCCGATCCCGATCCAATACTTAGCCTTAACTAATATTTTCCTGGATAATACAGCTGAATTAAAAAAAGAAAAAAAAAAAAGAATGCCTGTTTTGTGTGTTTTGCTGTATGAGACCCATGAAACTATTGTGCATACCGGCACGTAACTCAAAAGTGGAATCAATGTAATATCATGTCAAGATGGTAGGGCATACCATGGATTCAAAAACTCCAGATGATGAAGAAAACCAAAAAAATCCTCTACCATGGAGATGAGCTGGTTATCCAAAGCAATTAAATTAATTACCTTCTCAGTAATATTTCGTACCAAATGAGTAGTATTAAATGCAGCTCTTGTTTTACCTCCTCGCAAAACAGTCGTATTGCAGATTTTACATGTTGCCATTGGACTGTTTTTACTTTCTACTGTAAGTTATTTGCACACTGCAGACATTTTATTCAAAGGTTTGCCAGAGTACTATCACATGCACATCTGCGTTCTGCCGCAAATTATAAAAAAATTCAGATCAGTGGAGAAATGCCCATATTGGCCACAATCCCGATCCCGCAGATTGGATTGGGACATCCCTACCGCTAACATTGAGTAGGGGTGGGCGGATCGATCTAAATATCGATAGTATCGATACCAACTCTGTGTTCTACATATTTGAGAGACTACGTGAGCAAAAGCACTTTGCCTTTTCGAAACGAGCTCATGGTTGGTCTCTCACTTGATGCCTTGAGACCATTTGACTTTGACAAGTAACAAGGGAGGTATCATCTGAAAAACATGTATCTGTTTTGAAAGTGATCCCCCTGGATTATTTCTGAAACCAACTGCATCTTTTGAGGCCTAAGGTAGCAAGCTAGCTGCTGTGTCAGCACAGTGTTAGCCTCAGTCCATTCAGTATCAGGTCCTGAACCAAGCACAAGCTCTGCCACCAGCTCTGTCTCAGCAATGACTCCTGCTACTACCTCACGCTCCCCTGCAGGTACTTCTCCATCTCCACCTGCAGCACAAGGTGGGGTATGGGCAGAGGTTGACACCCAAATCCTTGAATTCCAGCAGCATCGCACAAGTGGCACTGATGCCATCATTGAAATGTGGCGGTACTCAGAAGAGAAGCCAATAGCACAGGATGGAGACCCACTTCTTTGGTGGAAAATGAATGAATCAACGTTCCCCTCTCTCAGCAAGGTTGCAAAGAAATACCTGGGAGTAACTGCAACCTCACTACCTGCAGAAAGGATTTTCTCTAAGGCAGGACATTTAGTGTGTCAGAGCAGAATTACAAAGGCAAAAATATGAACATGTTATTGTTTCCAAACAAAAACATGTAGTTGTGAACATGGAAACAGGGCCTAAAAGGGCACCTCAAGGGATAATTCCTTTGTGAGCAAAGAGCCAGGTTCGGTAGTAGTTTGTACTTTATTGTTATATTGATATTATTACATTGTTTTTGTATTAACATATTTTTACATTATTCACAAACAAAATATTTTATATTTAAATTTACAATTCTCAGTTCTCCTATTTTGCAGTGTTCATGTTTGCAACTTGTTTTAATAAATATTATTTTTTTTATGGCTAAAATCTTTGTCCTGTGTTTTATCATTATCATAATCATGATCAACTAATTATAGGCAAAAGTACAAAATCATTTAAAGATCAGGAATTTTTAATTGAAAAGTGTCAGTATCTGCAACACTGGCCCTCTAATTACTTGGTATCGGATTGATACCAAAATTTGCAGTATCGCCCACCACTAACGTTAAGTAAGTAGTCCTATTTGAGCCCATACCATAATGTTTCCCTTCCCTTAATAAAGTACTTGCTTGAACCTAAACCATGATCTTTCCTTAATGGTAATCAACCATTATGTTTTCTGTCTAAACCTAGAACTTTAAGCTGAGCATTGCAACGTCGTAAAACAAATATCCTTTTCTGTAGTGATTTATAAAGTTTTGAAATGCACTGACAAATGATTTTCTCAGATTGTTGTCTGGAATCAGACAACCCTTCTATGTTTCACTGATGAGGTCAAAGAAAAAAGAACATATGCTGCTATTTGATTTAAAGGACCTGTTCACTTTTCCTCTAAATGATATCTCTCACTGAGCATTATTCCATTAGTATTTTATCAAAACTGAAACATGATGCTGGGGTGAGGTAAATGAGTATATTACGGTCTACTAGACTTGTCATTACAATTTGCAGCCTTGATGAGTTTAACCCAATTAAAGGATAAGGCTGGTGTTTATCCATTTTTTTTTTTTTAAATATTGTCAACAAAGTGCATGGAGGATGAAAAACAACATCGTGTCTATCAGACTTTATTAGACATCAGCCTCTCTGATATAAATCCCCTAAAAACAAGTCACTCATACATTGTTTCTTATTTTGAAATGCTAAATAATGCACAATAGTAAATGTTACTCAGACAGGAGTAAATGTATTTGTTAGAGACTTATTTCAACTGCTGATTTACTGGGCTGTAGTAAGTGTTTATGGCAGCAGGAACATGTCACCCAGTGAAATGGTGAAGTTTTTTGATGTGTTTCTCATAGTTTGTGGAAAACATGGAGGTCTATAGCAGAGATGAATACTATTCATTATGTTTTGGCCACATGGACACTACTTGTTGGCAGGCTCTTTTCATTGTTGTGTATTTTCCTGATGGAATCTGTTAAAAATATAGAATATAGGCAGTCTAATCCTTTAAAGCTGTAGTCAGTGACTATTTTATGTTAGTGTAAATGCTAAAATTATGCTCTGACAGTAGAATAATATTAAAAATTCACTGTCTGTGGGTCTTGCTAGCTTGCATGCTAGCTCCAGTGTTTAGCTTTGTCTTTATGGCTACTGGTTAGCAAACGTGTCTTTCAAGTGGCAGCTTGAAACTGCAGCTTTAAATAACAAATACTTTCTTAGCACATAAAAGAATCATTCTGCTTGTCTGGAGTTACACTTATTAGCACAACTAATGCTTATGCTTAGCTAAACTTAATAACTGCTGGCTGTAGATTCATAGGTACTGTGCAGGCATGTGCCTGGTATTGATCCTCACCTCTAACTGCAAGAAAGTAAGCAATTGTATTTTCCAATAATCTCTAAAACACTACACACACAAGAGTGCATCATTGAAATCTGACAAAAAAAAAAAAAAATCTTCACTCAAGGTGAACTTACTGGCTTTTCGCAGAGCATCCAATCCCATTTCTCTGTCTTCCTCTGAAGATGGAGTTTGCTTGGTGGTCATCAATGGGGCCTGGATGACTCACCTCTCACAGCAAACAATTACATCTGAGCCATCTTCATGACAACTGAGCAAACTCCATCCACTCATGAAGACCACAACATGTGTATCAAAGCTCCAGAATGAGCTATTAAGAAGACTAGGTTCATTTTCTTTTCATTGGTTACAGCTGTCATTAAGGTTCACTCAAATGTAAGTAGCTACTTTTGAGTGAGTTAAGATTGAATCAGAAATGATTGGATACATTATGAACAGTGAATGCAAAATTCCTGAAAAACTGTGGTTTCAGGACTATAATGATTACTCAGGGACAGACTTGGAGATTCTTTATTAATGAATCATTAGGTAATGATTAGTTCATAAATATCTCATCCAAAATCTTATCCTTTTAGCCATCTGAATCCACTGGTAAGCCCTTTCTTCATGAGTTAATCATGATTATATGAAAATGCAGCTGAGTGGTACAAACTAGTGAATACATAGTTAATCATTAGCTGCTTTAAAGCAAAACTCTCGCCAAAATGCTTTTTTTTTGTGAATGTACCGGAGTGTATAAAAGCAAAATTACGACTAAAGAGGCACTTTTAAGATTTACCGTATTTTCATTTTCAGGTCAAACTCATTTTCAATGGGAGTGCTGCGGGCACTTTTACGATAGCATCAAAATCACTATTTTTAAAACACTCAGAGGGCTCGACACACAACATGAAACTTTGCTCGTAGTATCACCAGGGTCTCTACACATGAACACGAACATTGACAACATTGTTTGTGTACATAGAGTTTACAAAAAAGAAAGTGGATGTTGACCGCTACTATCTGCCGGCAACATCATGCGATATCTCACGTGACTTTTCTGGCTTTTTATTTTAGTGTTTAGTATAAGGCTCCTTTTTCAATTTCAAGGTCAATATTGTTTTTTGCGACAAATGACAAAACAACAAATTATCTGTGCATTTATATGGAATTAAACTTTAGGAGCGGTCCACCTTAACTCACCTCCATGTTAAGTCACATTCAGAAATTGATAGTTCTGGCTGGCAGGATGGCGGCTACCAGAACAAGCATGTGCTAACTTGAGTTGTTCAAAAACTCCCTTTTTAATAAACTCTGTGTACACACACAAACAATATTTTACACGAAGGTTTGACTCATATACATTCACAAAAAAAAAGCCTAGGTTGCATTTTGGCAAGCAATCCTCTTTAAGTAACTATTTATAGTATGCTTTTGATAGTTATGCTATGCTAATGCATACATTGGTAGTGGACGTGTACAGTGTAATGTGTAGATATAATTTAACATTTTATCTTCAGCCTTTAAACTATATCTTATTACTATTATTTTTCTTCATCTTACCAGCTATACGCTAAGCGTTTGAGGGCACATTGGATGCTCTATGTATGTGATAAATAAATCACTATTCTGCAACACTGTTACTCTGTTTGTGCCCACTCAAGAAAAGTGATCTATAATACTGAGTAATTCAAGGGCAAGCAGCAGGTTCAAAGCAAGGTCAGCTGTCACCGAAATGTATTTTTAAGGCGTCAGCTTCACTAGTGCTACAGAATATGACTTGCATGTGAATATTAATATGTATGTGGTAATATATAATATATATGTTTGAGAATCTTGCTGTCTCTGATCTGTTAATAAGGAACTATGCGTTAACTTCCAGTAAAAGCTCAGCTGCTATATTTCATAATTATGAAATAAAGAGGGACTACTTTATAACCAGTGTGATCTACTACTTTACTAAAGGGGGCAAAAAAAGAGCAACTAATTATCTGTAATCAGTAATAAAGACTCAACTTGGCAATTGCTCAGTATTATATTTCACTTCACTTTAAGAAGTGGGAATAAGAAGCTTTTAAAACAGAGCCAGCCCAAGATTCTATGGGGCCCTATGCAGAATATGACTTGGGGTAACAAAATAAACCAGCAGACAATGCATTTACTGTAAATTATTGTATTTATCCATATCATGTATTTCACTGTAATTCACACGTATTCTGGTGCACCATAACGGGTGGCTTAATACTTTATCTGGCTATAGTAGCATGAGGTAAAATCGGTAGGCATATGTTTTACAATTTCACCCAGAGGAAGTGCCCCAGATCACTTTTCTGACTATATTAAAGAGAAAAAAGAAGTATGTAAATTGATTTAATGACTTATTTATAATAGCTTGAAAAGCCTCTTAAATGAAAATAGCGGAGAGTTGAACTGCAAGGCAGTCCAAATATAATGGGTGTGATACCCATGCTTGAAAATGCATAAAAACAGTAACTAATGAATAGGTAATAAGTAATAAATGAGTCGTCACTGGTTTGTGCTGCTCTCACCGTGATTCCACAGGGGTCTCTATTATGTTGATGCGCAGTGTGGTTTTATTCCATCCTCCATGTAGAGTCTCTGCATATTATCTACAGATCAGAGCTGCTTCTGAAGCCACTGTGAAACCACAAGCATTTTCTGGGGAAGCTGCCATCAGCTCTGGTGACCTAGAACAATTCATGAAAGTAGTCAGTAAGTCGGTTCATAGATATTTGCTAAATAATCATTACCTTATAATTTATATAGTATTTCCCAGTATGTTCCTTAGTAAGTCATCATTATCACAGTGATTCAGGGATTAATCATTAATGATGAATTAATGATCAAGTTGTTCCTGATTCATTCATCACTCACTCCTTGTAACCACCAACCTTATTAAATAACTTTAATTCTAGAGATTGTCTCCTCTTTGTCACACCTTCTGCTGCATCAGAAAAGGCTTACTATAAAAAATTGTGATGTAATGTTACGGTTATGTCCAGGGTAATGCACATTCAGTATTCCCACATTTACAAATGTAACTGACGTCAAAAAGAGAAATGATGTAGTGGAGAAAAATAATCAAAGACAATATGAGAGGCTGTCAGCAGGCCAGATCTCTAAAGTAAACAGTTGCTCTGACAGTAATTGAGATGCATCAAGATGGCTCTGTGAATGATATGTCACAGATTGGATATGGGGGTACAGTATATGTATCACAAAGGGACAAAGTGGATTCCACATTTCCTCCTGGTTTAGTTTGTGAATGCATGGAGCTGTCTTGGCAGTCAGCAATTTTCCATCTAAATGAGTTTGCTCTCCTCTCTGGGAAGCCAAATCTATAAAGCAGCTACTTTGGCATTTAGAAAATCCATTTACCATGATTGAAACTATCCAGCTGAAACCACTACAGTCAGTCTTTTCATTCTCAAGTGCCAGCACATCTCACATATGATTTTTTCCAATACATTGAAAAGAGAAGCAATCTCCATATCAATACAAAAAAATGACATCCACACTATTATGCAAACAGAGTATTTGAATCTTTGGTACATGCATGAGGCTGCAAGAGTGACAGCAAGGTTTTAAGCACATGGAATAGTGGCTGTATTGCCACAGCAAGGCTTATTCAGCAGGGGACTGACTCTGTAATCACATTTTTTTTTTCTGTTTTGGCAAGCATTCCCTCTTGCACAAAGACACAACTTTATTATTGGTAGTGGTTTAGTAGCAGATTCTCTCCAGACTGCTTGCTTCCAATCCCAGATTATCAGAAAGTTGAAACTGTTGGTGTGGCACACTGTTTTTCCTTTTTTCAACCTCTTTTCTTCAGCTGGATTTGACATTGCCATGTAAAAAAGTGGTAGTGGTTGGAGAGGGGTGTTTAATAATATGTTAGGAGTATCAGTGATCTTACAGACTGAGAGTGTTAGAGTAGATGACAGTGTAAGAGTGCAGTCAGAGGACAATGTACCCACCTCTTGCTCCTCATGCAGAGTTCATCTGATTACACTTCAGAACTTGGCAATTTTTCATGTCAGCCAGGCTCAGAGAGAAGGTGAGATCGACATCTCATTCAGAAAACAAAAATATTGTTCATATACTTGTTCATAAAATTGCATAGTGAAGTAATATAAGTAGCAGAGAGGAATGGTGCTGCTTGCTTGTAAAAAGTGCAATGACACTACAGTGTTCTGTAAGAAGCTGTAAAATTAACAATCTGTGGACTGCTGCTGTTAGACTGTCAGCCACAGTTTATGTTAGCCACCCTGCACACAATTTTCTCTATCCCCTGCTTTCATCCACAACATATAGAGGCTGTTATATTGTAACGTAAACAAGGACTGTCTTGGCTGACCTGGCTTTTGTTGCAATGGAGCATAAAATACTTCCCTAAAATCCCTCATTGTGTTTGAAATTATTGTGCATTTTGTCATCTCACGAGTCTCTACTTAAACTGGCTCTTCTGGATCTTAATTTTTGTTCAGATAGTATGGTAGGGGCATTCGTGGCAGATACCGAGGGCCTCACTGCCACCAGGGGGCTCGGACTGAGGAGAAAAGTACAGCAACTGCCGTTATTAAAACCATTCATGTCAAGATATTTAACAAACAGAATGTCACTCAGTAGTACACATACCTTCTCCAAGACCCAACATTCCCCTCTTGAAAGGTCAAGTCATTCCTTGAAAAGTTAACTGTCAAAATATCTTGCAAAGTCAGGAAAAATCCTAGAGCTGTCCTTCTATCCAGATCGACACCAAAAGTGAATGGGATCTGTTCTGTTTTTTTTTGTTTTTTTTTGTTTTTTTTTAATCTGATTATTTATTAACACTGTTAGCATCAAGGGAAAAGTGCATCTGTAAATTTAAGTTCTCCATGTTAATATCAAAATCTGAATCAGCAAAGAGACGCATTCAAATGCAAAGTTAAATGCATATACTTAATATGTTAATATAAGGCTATACCTTCCTATAAACATGGGACAAACCAATTGTATCACATTAGTTGTATTCTATAGAGTACCAATTGGTAGTCACACCTCCTCTACTGTAGTGGTGCTCAGCACTGGAGCCCCCAAGGGCTGTGTGCTCAGCCCCTTCTTGTTCACACTGTGCACCATGACTGACCTACCAAGTGTTGGGAGAACTCTATTGTATGTAGACAGCACCACCCTCACCATCCGCAGCAATACTAACAACAATGAGACTTCATATCAAGAGGAAAACAACAAACTTGCAGAGTAGTACACAGAAAACAATCTACTACTTAGTGTCAGCAAAACCAAGGAGCTAGTTGTTGATTTTAGAAAAAGGGAAGCAAATAATTCAAAAGGACTAAATCCAAAAAAGAAGCCTTTCATTGTGTTTAAGGAAAGAATCAAATATGTGAAACAAAATGTATAACAAGATGTGTTTTAAAGGAAGGCTTTATGATCAGTCTTAACAGAATACAGTGATGGTATATGCTTATTTCCAATGCCTCTTTAATGATGGCATTGCATCTGAAAGCTGAGGTTTTATACTTCAGCATCTAAGTCAAGTGTTTACATCTTACAAAATAAATACAAGGTCCTCTGGCTAGGAGTGCAGCTCAAATGTAATTAACTAGTAGCAGAAAATAGAAGATGGGGGGACTTAAGCTGATCGTGATGTTGCTTCAAGTCACTAAGACAATAATGATAAACCTAGAAAGAATTTTACTTGCAGATGTATTTTTTGGTTTTAATCCTATTCTTACAGGGGGTTTGGTATTCTTAAATTCCATAATGTTGTTTACAGCATGACCAGGAAAGCGAGAAGCGTGTGTGTGTGTGTGTGTGTGAGTGTGTATGTATGATAGAGAAGGAGAGCGCATACATACTGTTATCGCTGCTAGAAAGTGAGTTTTGATATTATCATATACCAGAATGCAGCAACAATTCTTCCTCAACGAGTTTTGCTCGAGACTTTAAATCTATCAGTGGCATTTTGTTCTCTTTACTTGTTCTACTTTACTTGGTAAATAAAAGCACAGAAATGTCTCTACTTCCCCAGAAAACTTAAGAAGGCTAAATTCTAGAGGCAATTAATTGCAAACTTTTGAGCAACAGAAAGCACCCTGACCGTGCCATCACAGTGCCATGACACTGGCATGGTTCATCATGGCCCAAGGCAGGAAGGTTCTACAGCGGCTGATTAAAACCACCAGAACATCGCTGGTACCATCTACAGAGCATCAGTAACATCAGTGAACTGAGTTCACTAAAAGACAACAGCCACCAGATGCATTCTACCGTCCTGCTGTCTGACTTCCTGTCTAGATCGATTTGCTCTGTGCAGATTGACGTGCTTCTATCCGCTTCTATCAAAATCATTAGCCATAATGTTTACATTTTTGGAGAGGTGATGTGTTATTTTGTTGACATGTAATGTTAAATCTTGCCAGTTTATGTCATTATTAAAGAGTCATCTCTAAAAAGTTATAACTGGACCAGGTTTTCCAGGTGCAGCTGGCAACAGTCCATGCTACTGAGCTCTATGTTGCCTGGAAACAGGAGCTGTTACATCCAATAATGTTTTCATAGTTTTGCAAGATGTGTTCAACCTTTAGCTGTGTGTGACCATGCAGCTGGGGCCGAGGATATAGCCTGGGCCAGTCTCCACACATCCCCCAGACCAAAGTTTACCTTTATACCAGTAACACATGTTTAACTTCATAAACAAAAAAAAAGCTTTAGTTCCGCTCTTCCTGGATAGCATCATCATTAAATGCTGGAAGCTCAGTGTAACTGCAGCTAACTTCCACCTGACAGAGAGGGTATGGCTCTTTAATTACAGTATTTTTTTTTATGCATATGCATCCCCTGCTTTAGCACATAACACAATTAAGTGCAGTTGCCATTCATTAGTTTGTCAAAACACATCTCACATATATGTGACCATCAGGAATTCTCTCAGTGCTCCCAGTGACTGGACCAGGTCTGTGTATAATGAGAGCAGAAGAGTATTTCTTCTCCCAAATGAGGTGTATAGAAATGCTGCACAGACCATTAGAGAGACAGAAAAAAAAAGAAACAAAACTATTAAAAAAAACCCTAAACTATTAATTGTGTAATACGAAGTCATCTGAAAAAAGCCTGTCTCAGAGAACTGGACTTTCTGACAAACTTTCTTTGTGTCACAATTACAGATTTTCAACACTCCTCACTATAGAATAATGACTTTAATTAAAAATAAAAGTAGACTATAGTACAGGCTTCTAACTCAAGGCCCACACAATAATTTAAGATCTACTATTTATAGACCATTGGATGTACATTCTGCACTCTAAATCTATCGGGTCTCCTACTGAAAATGTAATCGTGTTCGGCAGAATGAGCAGGCTCTGTGCAAGATGTGTCGCAATTTACAAAAAACGCTGTTGTGACGTGACACTGATCAATTGCTCATTCATTCCCTCACTCAGCAGTAACTAGAAAGGAGCATTTAAAATATTGCAATAAGAGTGAAGTCCAACTTCAGGTGTTTACAGGGACTCCATGGGGGGGAATCATTGTATCAATGAATTAAAGTACAATTTGATGCAGACTCTAGATCTGGTGAGTTTTAAAGGTCCCATATTATACTGTTTTTCATCAACTTCACACAGCTGTCAGAGTTCAACAACAACAACAACAACACTGTATTCAATACGCATTGTCCCATCCATGGTCTTGAATTTCAGCTGTCTAAAAGTCAAAGTGAGCTCCACTGAGAGTAGGCTGTTTCTGTGCCTGCACCTTTAAATGGCAATGAGCTCTATCTGTCAACACCTGCCTTGCCTGCTACACACCCCTCTCAGGGAGAGGATGCCTCTTACACTAGTGGTAGCAGTAGCAGGACATTTCAGAATGGTTAGTGTGTCTGAATAATGTTAGTTTTTTCGCATGTGTTGTTACAATTACCACCATGTAGCTAATGGCTAACAGCTAACGAAAGCTGTGTTTGTCTCCAACACAGTCTTCAAAATCTTGGACAGTATTCGCATCATCTCTGTCTCCAGTCTGCACGTGTCCAGACTTTTTACTGTGACAACCAAGCTCCATCGTAATATATTAACATTAAACTCAATTCAGACGCCATTGCATAGCGGACTGAAGCTAACTAGTTAGCCAATTTCCAGCTGACTTCACCACTCGTAGGCAACTGTAAATACTATCAAACCGCAGCAACACTTACCTGTGGCTCAGGTGCAGTTGCTGGGTCCAGTATGGTTGGGACTGATCCTTTTATGAGGGTCAGTGTCGAGGCAAAGCCAGCTTTGTACTGACCCTCAAAGCAGTCTGATGTGAAGACACATACACATACAAGCTAACACAAACCACAGCACGACACATTGTCGCTAAAAAATTAAACACAACCACTATCTCTTCTGTTGTTCTGTAGCTGGGACAGAATATAAGCACTGATGTTGATCTTTACAACCAACAATAGAGTAATTTGCGTGTCTAACTCTGAGCGACGACAGTGCAAAACACTGCTATCTTACAGCTGGACACACCAAACTTCCCCCTTGGAGATGGACGCCCCCCTCTCGGATATCTCCTATCATTGTGCAGAGGAAGCCTGTTTATGTAAATGACTCCTTTCGTTACATAACGAAAGGAGCTGAATCTGAACAGCCTGTAGGAGCACTGTTTTACCAGTGGGTGGGCTGCAGAGACCATGCAGGACTCATTTGCTTTCCTCATTCTGGGAGTTGGCAGGCTCAGGGAGGACCAGCTTATATATGTAGAGACCAGAGAAAATGTGTTTTTCATATTGTGGGACCTTTAAAGTATGATATGTAAGAATTCTGCATTGAAATTTCTAAGAAGAACTAGACCCTTGTGATATAATTTGAGATGTGTACTTAAATTATCCCAATTGTTTTCCAGCAATGTTCAAACTAGAGAAATACATGAGATTACTGCAGCTAAAAATGCGGTGAGCTTGGTGTTATGCGTTCATCTGCCTCATACAGCCAGATTACTTTACTTTACACTAGCTGTAAAATAATGTTAACGAGCAACACTTCTCTACTCGCTCCTCTCTGGACTGTTGTAAAGTAAAATAAAGTACATTTCCCTTGCAGCTCCTGTCAGAAGTCAACATTACAGAGCATAAAAAACCCAAAACATGGGTTTAGTTTCAGTGTCCCTGCAAACATGATTTGTTTTGATAGTGAGCACTCGAGCAGCATACGTTACATTTTGTAGGTTTTAATTATGGCTAAGCAGTAATGGGTGGTTAAAGATGATAGAGGGCTTTTGAGTTTGATATTGGATTAGGCTTGTCTGAATTAGTATGGATGAGGGGGACTGTTGGGCCTTGATGGAGGTATCCGCCTTTCTGTTTGTCACTCACTAGCTTTTTGTGTATTCCATTGTGTATTCGTTATTTTCTGCTGCCCAATCTGAATCACTTGGTCTAAATGGGTCACCCAGGGAGAGAGGCCCTGTCTATCTAGGCTGTGAATTATTTTTTTTAAGATGACCCCCTCAGTGATTTAGTTTGTCACCCCTGGACTGGAGTGTGTTTTTGTGCATATCATTCTGAGAACCAGCACTAGCTAGGTTTTATTGAATAACTGAGAGAATTTCTGGCAATCGCCTGTCCTTGGATATAGCTGTGGTGACAGGCATGTATTTCTGTGAAGCATGAATCTCCCACTTTACAACAAGCCACCCAACTTTATATGAGAAGCTATTTTCAGAGGCAAACTGTACTGCAAGGGTAAACCCAGACGGCTTTTTAATATATTTGAATCCATTTCAAACAGATTACTGTCAGCTGGAATTCAGGTTCGAACAGGTTCATTGTGTATTGAGATTTGCTTTTGTTTCACAATCTCAAGGTGCTAAAAGTATATGGCGTAACTTCCACATAGCCAGGATTTTCTCTCTATGTAAAACTTGTGTTGCTCCTTTGATTATTTTTTAATCTATAATAGCCAAAATGAAAATATGAACTGAACAAATGTAGCTAATACAGATAAAAGGGAAGTGAAGAGACATTTTGAGAGGCAGCAGCTTTTGACACTTTCCATGATAAAGTTCCAATACAAATGTTTTCAGACTTCAGGTTTTAGGATTACCCAAAGTAAAGGGCCATTGTTGCTTGAAAGTCAAGCTGCTGTCGGTCGCTGTCAAGTTTTTCGAATGTGATTTCCTTTGAGCAGCACAAATACATATCCTTACACCTCCACTGTATGGTCATGGTGGCAGAAAATCTCACAAAACAACAACTTAAAATCCTCAGAATATAAAACTATCTGCTCAGTTCACCCTGGGCGTATCTGAGAAAACATGGTGCTTGTTATGTGACCCTCTCATAGGCAAGAGGAGCAAGAGACCAAACAGCTGCAGTAGCCAGATTAATGCACATACAGCACATGACTCCTCTGCTGCTAAATTGGATTAGTAATTGCAACTTTCATTCTGACAGGAGACGTACATGACAGAGCTGAGCTCCTAATAACCTCTAAAAGTGCCCTCAGTGGATTAAGTGGTAAATATGGCAGATGAAACGGAAGCTGACAGCCCCTTTCTCTAATTGGCTGGGGAGAAATCATCAGTTATTCATCCGCGTAGAGGAACTTCCTTTAGCGTTGGGTAATCTAGCATGTCATATGTGGTTTATTTAATTTTTTTTTTTTTTTTTTTTTATGATAATTTGTTTATTTATTATTATTTCCATGCCTTCACTTGCCTGTGGTGCACACCCTCTACAGACTATGACCACCGATCTTAGCAAAAATCCAAGCGGACTCTCTTATTAACCACAGGCATTTCTGAGTACTCACACGACAATGACTTTTAGGAGAAACTGAGTGGAGCTGAAATGACAGTTTTACAGTTTATTAATGGTAAACTTTTTAAAGATCTGCCTCCTTAATTTGGCTTTTGATTAAATTCTGTCTCTCTTTGTGCTCAAGTGATGTCTGTATGGCACTTGTATACTTAATTTCTAATAGCTTTTTTCTGTTTTTATTGTTTGCTTCTTCATGTGTTTCTTGTTTTCTTTGTCTTCTCTTTTCTTGTTTGCTTTTCTTTCAGTGGTTGGTTGGGGAGAATAGGACAGCATGCCTCTGTTTTGCATATTTTCGGGTGTGACCATGTCTTTTTTTTGTCTCTTTCATAGCAGAAAATGGGATGGATATGGCATTTTGGGCGGGGTGGGGGGGTCGGGGGGCGGAAGCTGAGTCTCTGGGGGTGTTGTGCATGGGTCTAGAGGTGTCTTGGTGTTTGGTGTCCGTCCATTTTTCTATGATGGCGGCGTGCACTCTGCCAGGCTTGGGCACTGCAGGTTTGTGCGTGGCCTGATGGCCCGTGCTGTCCTGACACAATTTGGTGGTGGATCAGGGGGCATCCCATGCTTTTGCAGGGTGCTTGGCTTTCTCTGTCTTTCTGCCCCAAGAAATTATTGCTTCTGGCTGTCCTGGGTGTTTTGACGCAGTTGGCCCTGGACCCACTGGATATTTGCGGGGGATGAGCAGTCTGTGGCATTGCAGGGATCTCCTGGTAACACTCTGGGTTGTGCTGGCGTGACACGGGTCACTGGTTTATGTGCAGAGTTGTGGGATTCGTGCCGGCTCGGGTGCGTGCTGTTGCTGTAGCGGGAGTGGGATGTGCAGGATTCTTGGATGACGTGAGATTTGTGTGCCCTTGTGCAGGGATTTGTCTTCTTGCTCAAATTGTTGGACCTTTGTCATCGTCGGTGGTGGAGAAGCTGGCGGTGCCCTCTGGACAGGTACTGGTTGGGGGCATTCTGGCTGGTGGTCTCAGGCTTTTTGACCCTACTGTACTGTAAATTATTCTTTATTAAATTTAGCACTCTCATTTAGTAATAATGAGTGTATTGTCATTTGACTGTTTTTAATCTATGTGTTTTGCTTGAGGTAACTCTTCCTCAGTTCCTAAATTCCTGTTTTATATTGCTTCCTATGTGTGTGTGTGTGTGTGTGTGTGTGTGTGTGTGTGTGTGTGTGTGTGTGTGTGTGTGTGTTAATTGCTTTCATGTTGTTTCACAGTTTATCATGTTAATTTTTCCAGTACAGATGCCTGGTTTGATGTCAAAGTGGAAATTACACATAGATGTGTGATTGGCAGGTGCCGAGGCAAATTACCAAGTGAGAGTTGAGAGAAGACACCTTATCAACTTCTTTGTAGTATGCAGGGTTCCCAATCTTTCCCAGAGATCATTTCCCAGAGTCTTTCCAGGATGTTTTCACTGACAGTCTAGCTGCTGTGACAGACAGGGATTGCGCTCATACTGTGACATCTTTCTCAGTGTGGCAATCTGATTTAAAAGATGTGAAAAATCTTACATTCTCAGAAAGGATGACAAATTGATCATAGAGTGATGCAAACACATCTGCAGATCCTACACCATTTCGCTCTATTACTTTAAACAAGTGACAGTAATGGTTCGGGCATTCATAAAATAACAACAGTGTAAAAAACTATTTCACACAATGATGGTTACTTAAGTTAGTGTAGATTTTTAACTGCCACCTACTCTTAGAAGTTTATCACAACATAGTCTCAAACAAATCTTCAACAGGGCTTAACACCCACACCACGAGACAGTGCTACAAAAGTTAAACATTTCATGTAATGTTACCATCCATCCATTTAACTGTAATAATGCGACATTGTGAAGAGACAATGCTAGCAAAGATAAAAAATAAAAAAAATAAATTTTAAAAAGAAGCATTAACCAGTGTTTATCCAGCGTTTTGACACACATACATTTGGGCTGCAGTTCATAGTTTTAATCCTGGCATCCCATCCATTGTTATGAATCTCTGTGGACAATGCCCAACACACACTTGAAAACCATTGCTTCTAGCCAGAGAAGAATCACAAACCTTAAACCTTTGTAAGCAAAACAAGCTCACAAGAACAACAACTTTAGAAACTGAACCAAACTAATCAAATAATTCACCATTATACATAACTTAGATTACTTGGAAAATGGGCCACTTAAGTTGTAATGTTAACATTAATGTCATCCAGCCTGTAGCTGCCATATATGGGGTGCGTTCACACCATGCAGCCTGTTCAAATTACTCCTGCCCAACATTTCCATTTGAATGTTTACACGATAACTTAGTCCTTTCAGGTGACAATGTCATCAGTTTTGTGGAGCTCTGATAGGATAAGAGTAAAATGGTTCCATCATTTTCCTGAACAATGCAAGATTTTCCAGGAAATGTTGCTTCTTCTCTGTTTTTCCATGTGTTTCCCATGACTGAGAAATTGGTCAACTGTTTGCCAGATATTCCAGGACATGTGGGATCCCCGAGTAGTAAAGGTTATGACTTTGCTTGACAAGAAATCAAATTAAACCGAGGAAGAAATAAATACATGTGCGTGCAGTGTGAATTTCAGTCGATCTGGAAACAAAGCCAACTGGGCTGGTTAACAGGGTTTGGTGAAGGAGGCCAGGTGGTAGCTCTGTTGTTGGCATTTTGAGGCGCCCAGCAAAAACTGTGTTTCCCCACATTAAGTGTAAATTGCCACAATTCCAACTGGAATTTGTTACTTATACTTAAGGAGGGATAAATCTGAAGTGTAGAACAACATTTACTGAAGTGAGGAACAGAGAAGGACTTATGTGATTAGACACCATTGATGTGGTGCTTTTTCATTAAGCATAGACCTATATAAAGATAGAAAATGGGACAGGATTCCCCAGAGTCTAGTGTTGGAGTAAACCCAGCAGGTTGTTGATGGAAACTTTAAGATGGAATTCCTGGAGGTAAATAAGTCAGATGTGGAATAATGGCAATATTTATGTTAAAACTTAGAACATTTGATACCTTGAAAGTTTTCATTTCTTTATGGTCAATTTTTCATCCCAGTCCACACTGTAAAAAGCAATGTATAGAATTTACCCAATAAATTTGAGGTAACAATTTCCATCTACTTTTTTTGGGTAGATTTAATTCCACAGTGTCAGTAGAAAATAACTGAAATAAAAAGCTATGAAATACTAAAATAAATTGGGTTATATTTACCTCACATTTCAACAACTACTTACTCATTAAAATTGGGTAAAATTAACTCTTGATTGCTGAATAGGTATTACCTATGTATTATAAGTACTATATATCGAAGTATTACTATTCAAAATTAATTCATATGAGTCACTAAGAATTACTTATTCAGAGAAGGTAAAATTTACCCCTAATAATTACTATTCAAAAATAATTATTATCAGTTAGTAACCATTACTCACACCATTCCACCACCCAAAAATGACATTCACATGATGATCATCACAATGTTTTTAATCAATTATCAAAAACACAGAATAAAGTGCAATAAACAGCCTCACAGTGCTTTTCAAGGTATAAACATGTTTCAAATCTCACTGAAGTAACAACTTCATGTTTCTTGATGACAAATGCATCTTCCCACATCCAGCTTGATCAAAAAGAAAAAGTGACAAGATCAGAGGATAGAAGAGAAGTGGAAATGAATGGAGAAGTATCAGGAGAGCAGATCTCCAAGGGATGTCCAGTAACAACAAGATTTTTTTGTATCCAAACTCGTGCCTCTTTAGCTTTACAACTTAACACCAAATCTGCAGTACAACTGCATTTATACAACAACCACAATACAATACAACAACAAACAACAAATAACTAAACTGCCTCAAATACAGACAACACTTTCAAGAGGTGACTTATATTATATTTTAAAAGTCAAAAGCCCACACATAAAGTCTGCCATGTTCCTGTGCATATACTCTATCAAACATTTAGATGAGAATAGAACAGGTGAACACCAACATATTTAAAACAAACTGAGGGTATTGACAAAGCCAGCCACTTTCTATTGGTGTTCCTTCTCTGTTAATCTGGGGAAATCAGGCAGCAAGGGAGTGGGCTGAGGCTGCACAACATACAACTTGTGTGTGTGTGCGTGTGTGTTAGTGTGTGTGTGTGGTAGGGAGGAGAGCAGCAGTGAAGAAAACTAAAATCACACTCCATCACAACTCTGTGTACAGATCCTCTTGGAACAAGAAGGGGAATGTCTATTGCATGAGCTTACTTTTGAGGCTGTGGACCTTCTTCTGTAGTTTCGCTGCGTCAAGCTCCAAAAAAAGTTTTTGAAATGTTTCAAACGTGTTCTTCAGCTGCTGTGGATATTCGAGGTTGAGGGCATATATCAGTCCCATCAGCAGAACACATGCCTTCGTTCGACTTCCACATTCTTCCATCACGGTGTTTCCCTCAATCACAACAGACACATCTGATGGATCCTCCTCAGCCATGACACTGTGCTGCACAATCACCTTCATTGTTTTGTCTGTATGGTCCTCACATTCCTACATGTTAAAAAGAAAGAAAGAAAAAGCATACATATTTTAATGTACATGTGTTATTGAAGATGATGTTCCAATACTTTTCAGTTTATCTTGCAGAGTAAAGGAGAGAAGAGGTGAGTGGACAGAAGACGAAAGGAGAAGGGGAAAAGAGGAGGTACTGGAAGAGAGCCGAGTAGAGTTGAGAAGGAGAGGGGAGAGCAGAGGAAACTTTCACAGCCACAGTGAGCCGCATACAGCAGAGAGCTGCTGTATGCGGCTCCGAAGCCGCGGGTCGCCAACCGCTGCACTAGACTCACTCAGAGTGACAGGAAAATATTACTATTTCCTCAGGCCATTAGACTCCTGAACCAGATTATTAACATGCCCTAAAACAAAACATAATGATTGTTCACGAGTCCCAAAACACGAGTCCGAGTCGAGTCTGAAGTCTTTTGAGCACGAGTCCAAGTTAAGTCTGAAGTCTCTGTGTGAGACTCGAGTCCAAGTTAAGTCTGAAGTCTCTGTGTGAGACTCGAGTCCGAGTCGCAAACTCGAGTCTCCATCTCTGCCAGGATGCTAACTGTTACCCATTTGAGTGAGAGTAGGGGCCCAGGTTGAATGTTGTGTTTCCAAACTGCAACGAAAAAAACCCCAGACTCTAACTATAATAACAGAGACTTACTGTGCGTGCACACGGCGCGAGGCAAGTTTTTCGCATGATAAGATTAAAGTCAAAGTGAAGACGCGAATGGAATAAACACGCATATTTTGGCCACTCGCCGAAGGTCAAAATATTGAACTCGAGCACAAACAAATATTCCAGCGGGCAAACTCGCGCGAGGCGAATATTTTACTCGCGTCCGGTGTAAACGCACACCTGTCAGGTACACAACATGCCGGTAACGCTGACCATATTGTCTATAAACGGACCGCTGCATAGACCGACTCTAGCTGTGCTAGCGGAGTAAACAAACAACTACATGTGTGAGTAATTTCAGACGTTGGCGACATGTTGGTGTGTGAAAGAGGTAAAACAATACAACAGGTCCATAGCTTACCTTCCTTTTTGCAGTCCGGTCCGTGAGCGCAGCGGCAGATGGCGACGAGCAGTGGCAATGAGAGGAAGTTAACGGTCCAAGTCCCGCTCAGTTTGGCGCATGCGCAGTTCGGAACACGGGACTCAGCTTCTGGGTATATTTTACCCTATTTCTCTATGCAATAGTTTTTACTCTTAACAAAGAGGTAGTAAGTGTATAATTTACCCGTTACTTTATAATTCCTTGGCTGACAACAATAATCAAGTACATTTGATACGATTTACATAGATAATATTTACCGCTCCCCAAAATCGCTCCTTACAGTGCACAGAATAAAATGTCGACCGTCTTGGTAGTTTCTGCAAACCCCTGCTAGGTTCACATTTTGACACAAGACATGTCATGACCTGGCTCTCATATTAGCAGGTTGAGGGGATGGCGGTGCTGCTGACAGCGACAGCAGTTTGAGACTGCGTTTTAACATTTGTAAGTGTGAACACTCTGGATATTTTTAATGAGACCTCAGGACACCTCTAGGCATGTTTGCGGCAACAGTACTGGATATTTTAAGCCAAAACACGATTTCTTTCTTTACCTTCTAATTAACCAGACCATATGCACAGTACTGTCACCACATAAGAAAGAAAACTTGACCTTAAGAAATGTAAAGTTTCTATCTGTTCTGTGGTTCGCAGAAATGTACATTTCCAAGCAAGGGTTGCAATTATCAGTGTTATGTTATGTTATGCTTTATGTGACAATGCTGTGCTTATGCTGTGGTTTGGTCAGGTTTAGGCACAAGACACATTTGGTTAGGGTTAGGAACATACGTGGTTCTGTCGCCCTAAACACGATTAAAAATGTTATAAGTTTGCTACTACTAACATGGCTTTATAAAATGTCCCAAAGTCAAGTGATTTCACACTAACAATGATGACACACAAATCTCGATTACCTGTTACACCGCTACCACCCTCTTCATGTCCTGTCATAAAGTTCATACTCATGTAATCTGTAATTTTTCATGACAAATATTAAGGAAATGTTGCTATGGCAAGTATCAAATATACAACATTTTCTTTCTTTTGCACAAATTATTAGTCTGTTGACAGAGCTACAGTCGCACAACGGTGAGTAAAAGAATGGTAGAATTGAAAATATGTGTAAAAAAATAAAAATAAAAGCATCCATGGACTAGTTGTATTGAGGAAGGGTGGCAAGAAGACCACTGGTCTGGTTTGATGACGTCAGAATAGTAAATGCAGGGATTAGACTGTATAGGAAAGTAAAAGTGCTGGAGAGAAACAGAACAGGAGGAAATAGCAGGCTGTCACCTGCGGAGGAATAAAGTCAGACCATGAAGGAATAGGATGTCCTTATTAAAACTTTTGCCAAAGCTTCATTTTACTGTTGAAGCCGTGGGTGTGGGCGTTAAACAGCTTCGCTCTCCCTCTCTTGACCTCAAACACAGAGAAATGCACACCTTTTCTGCTGTTTATGCAGTTGTTGAATTTATTTTGTGCGTGTAATGTGAAGGCCGGTCTAATTCCTGTGGTATATTGATATTCCATCAGTGTTCAGCTGAGCAAACATTGGATTTCCATTTGTCTTCTTGTCGGGTTAAACAGGGTGAAGCTGCACTGTGGTATTATTAGTTCAGCTTCTTTAAAGCTGAAACATAAAGTTTATGGCTGTTTGCTTTCTTGGCTGCCTACACTGTGAGAAATCTCATGTAATCCTCTATCTATCTATCTATCTATCTATCTATCTATCTATCTATCTATCTATCTATCTATCTATCTATCTATCTATCTATCGAATCCAGAATGACATCACAGTTACTAATCATAACAACAGTATGTAGCATGTGATTACAGTATACTGTGTAATAACATGGGTTACATAAGTTGTTGACATTGTTGAAGGACATCCCTGAGGACACTGCAGACTACCGAGTGTTATAGTTCCCCCCACGATGAGCAGGATGAGACGCCACAGACCCCCGCCTCCAGCAGCAGTGGATGACAGAGATGGAGATCCTGAACCATCTTCCAACAGAAGAGACCAATTCCACAAAATTCAACACAGCAAAGCCCCCTAGTGCACCAGATCATATGTAATTCCTTGCCTTTTATGTCTGGTGTCATCTCCTCATGCTGTTATGATTGGCAGTCTCTTATATATTCATTTCTTTACCAATGTAGAGTGACAAATTACTTCCTACAGAGGGGGGGTGCCTAGAGATTTCCCCTGGCAGTCCAAAATTCCTTTAATTTACTGACGTGTCACCCTGTCCACAGTTAACATACTGTAAACAAGACATGCAATGATACATTCTAGCCCTCGAGGCTAACCTAAGCTAGCATGTTACAGAAATTTAAAGTCTCACCATCCAGACTCCCTTAACCATCCACTTTTGTTATTTTCTCAGTGCAACATGTTACTACAGTAAGTTTTTGCATCAATCTACTCTCCATTGTGTATACATTTACTTCTCCATCGTGTGTGAGGTCAGTTTCAGTCTTACAAGCCATGAAGCCACAGCCCCACAGCTTCACAGAGTGATGTTTTACAGTGTCATGTGTCCAATTTGCACTAAGTTAATCATTACAGTTCACTGGGTCCTCAGCAACAAACCTGTCAAGTGTGAAGTAGACTGGATGAACGCCTTCCCGGCTGTGTGAATTGTTAAGTAATCTGATTACTGTGGCAGAGGAAAAATAAACAACCCAAACAACTGTCTAAATCCTAACACTGAATCTGAACTTTTAATGTAATATAACTTCAGGTCACTGACCCTTGTTGTACACTGCGATGATCACATCCTTACCAAGGTGGTCTTCTAACCCCTAATCCTAAAACCAAGCAAGCTCAAGGAAAGCTGTTGTGGAGTTACATATTTTGAGCTATGCAAGCGCTGCAGTTTTATATACTTGTTCAAGCACAGGCTGTTCAAAACACAAGTATGAGATGTACACAGGGAATTCTGTAACCTCTTTGTGACACCTTAGAAATTAACTTCTAACCTCCTTTTTCTTGGTGAAGAAACATATAAAAAGCATGACACGAAGTAAAGCAAGGCTTTTTGGTCATGGATTTTGAAAGGTTGTGTTCATTCTTGGCATTTTCTCTCACTTGACATCTTTGATTCATTTTTTGATTTTGTTCACTTTTGACATTTATATTTTCCCTGAATTGAAGACCAAATAGAACAAGCCATAAAACTTTAATAAAACGGGGCTGTATATTGCACTTCCCAACCTAAGTTCTTTTGTTTGCTCCTCTCTCAAGGGTCGTCTGACTGGACCTTCGGTAAGAACTCGTACTCCCTGTGATAGGCCGACAGTAGGTTATTCAATTTCTGTCAAATACAAATGTTTGAATCTTGCCAAAGGTAAATCTTGTATGATGATTTAAAGTTGATTAGGAATTGAGGGGTTTAAATGTTAATGCTGGGTTGTGATGAAGTAATGGGGTGTATTGTTGTGGTTGAGAACATGACTGAAAATCGTTTGGTTTGGTGATGGTTTCACATATTGGTGATTTCGCTCTGGTAGTGATTACTGTGTTTACGTGGATGAATCTGAGGTTAGGGTAATGAATGGGGAAATGAAGGTACCCCTTTCAGAAACAGAGAATTCCTCAAGGACAGAGTGAGTCAAGAATTTTTACCTGACAAAAATAACACAATATAATTTAACATTATTATTATTTTTTATATTAAAGTAACATATTACAGAACGCATTAATGCATTTCAGAAGTAACAAGTATGCAAAACATGACTTTTTAGAGTAACCAAACCAACACTGTATATAATGTATTAACATTACATTTAAATGCAACTGTAAGACATTTGTCTTTCCTTTGTTGAAGGCTGATCATCAATGTTTGAATATCTAAATAAATGAAAAGCTACACTGACAATTAAAGCACTCCTTGTTTTAAGCAAACAACAGGGATGTGAACACATCTAAAAATATATATGAATACGTAAGCTTTTATCAAGCTAAGGCAGACAGATGGAGAAACTGCAGATCATTTCCCAGTAATTCCATTTCCAATAATGGTAGAGAGCCAGACACACAGACTGGGATTTAATGCTCAGGATGAAATTCTGGGCTCCTGGTGTGAAGTTCTGCCTCATCTATTCTGTGATGAATCCATCACCCGTTTCCTGGCTCTGTGCTGTCATCTGAATTCATAAATAGACAACATTAGCATAAATGTGCGAATAGGAACTTTAAAGGGTTCTGACAAAACAGTCCGCATTCGTCCGTTGAAAAAAAAAAAAGTCACTCCACATTCCTCCACAGTGATCTTCAGAAATCCAAAGTATTGAACAATTCCCCATCAAAAATCGTAGAGCGCATGGACACGGTGATATTTCTGTCCCGTTTCAGTAAATGAGCTGCTAATAATTCCTTTTCATGCTTTATAAGAATCCAATGCGATAGCAAGACTATCAGCGGGTACAATGTGGGAGCATTAGCAACACTGGTGCTGTATTTCTCTTGGTTCATTTTTTTTTTTCTTTTTTGCATTTGTGATGAGGCCTCCCACTGCTTCTCTTTAAAGCTGCATTTCCCAGCCATGAAGTCTCTCTCACTTGGAAAAATCTCTTCCAAGCCCACAGTGCAGCTCACTAAAGATTTGAAGGACAGCTATTTCATGTCCTTTATCGTTAGTTTTCAGGCTGCTGATACCCAGACAGTGAAGATTGTTCACTATTTGACGCTGTGAAACATGTTATCTGGCGGCCTAATGGAGCAGCGCACTCATCTTCCGCCGTTTTCTCCATGCAAGATGCTTTGACGGTGCTGTGAGAACACTGTGCTGCCTCCTGTGCTGCAGCGCGACTGATCAGGTTGCTATAATGGGGCAGAGAGGCTGAAGACAGCAGCCCTTTGTTATCTCTGAGCATGAGGACATTGTCCTCTGAGAGGATGTGGCTGCTGTTATCTCTGTCACCTGACACACACAAAGCAGCTGCGATACATCACCCTGCTTTTATCATTCTGCTTTTCAAACACAGTGGCCAAATCTGGCCCATCGCAGCTGTGAACAACACATTATTGTTTTCACAAGCAAACAGAATCAGATAGCAGAGGCCACCAGTTAGTGATTCATTACAGAAACATGGAAGCTTATCACGAACAACAAAAACATAGAAGCTTATCATCGACCACAAAGAAAATTGGAAAACAGAGAATATATCAGTGTTTACATGTATTTATTGACCTGATATTGATCTGGGCAGTTACCAGATTTCAGAGCACATACTTTTTTACATATGGCACATGTGTGGAAGCAGCTGCATGTGTGCAGCAGGCATGTGAAAAAAAAAAAGACTAACAAAAGGGTTCCATTTATGTCCAGGAGTCATTTCTGTGGAGGTTACAGTGTGTCCGTGAGATGATGGGTCATTAGCGGCCGCTGCTTTGATGCAGGCTGATGGCAGCCTCCACCTTCACAACCGGGAAAACAACAGCGTCCTTCACCGTGGCCTCCACCCTCCAAAGCTCTGAGACAGTGTTTCTGACTTTCACGGTGAGAGAAGGAGACAAAGTATTACATTCTCTTCACAATGGCATAAAGCAATAACTCCCGCAGTGTTATTTCCGTTTAAAAGTGGCAATTGACAAAGTAATTAACCATGTCCTTCCCTTGACAGAGCCTATCTGAAGAACGAGGTCAGCAGTTTTCAGGGCTTGTTTTAAGTTAAGTCCCCAGGAGTATGCTACAATACTGTTTGCTATGAAACTTCAGAAATGTTTTGTGGACATTTTCCCCTGAAAATTCCTTTTTGGGTGAACTTATCCTTTAATATACTGGTTTTGTTAAAAAAAATTAAAAAAAAAGAAAGAAGTAAAGAAGTAAAACATGTAAAATGTCCTGACAATGTTACAATCAGAAGTTTAGAGGTTTCAACAACAGCTTTTTGTGTTGCTGCCATATCTCTACAGCCACCACTTTCCACAATGAATGCTTCTACACATGAAACTTTAAAGTAGCTGTGGTTTGCAGCGACATTAACCACCAACATTTTACTCTGCTGACGCCTCAGGTGTTAAAGGGACAAAAGGAATGAGGAAAATGCCTGCAGCAATGTTCTTGCAAACCATGTCATCGCAGACAAAGACATCTTTCACAACAGAACTGTGAAGAAAAATCATACGGGAGTGAATAAAAATTAACCTTTTCCAAGGGAATGGTATATGAATGAAAGGGTTAAGATGCTGCAAATTAGATGTTGCGTCGTCACACTACGCAGCAATTTACTGTAATGATGGTTCATTTCGCTTTAGTTGTGTCTGACCTTTATGCATCTCAGCTACATCTGAGAGATGGGGGTGTTTATCACTGTAAATATGAGCTTTATGTTTATTTAAAGTTTCCTTATCATAGCATAATGACGAGGGCTAAGCAGGCTGCAGTTACACATTGACAAGGCCTGTTGTAGGAAAGTGAAACACTTAATGTGACTTCTGTTTTCAGGCTTGTGCTGTGTTAACGGAGCTGCATCCCCACCGTGCGTTGCATCACTTGCTTCAATCTGATGAGACACAGCTGTGCAGAAACAGATGTTCATACTGAGAATATAGTCCTCATGTGACAAGCCAAGTTTCTCATATAGCCAGTGATTAACATAAACACTAATGTCACGTAATAAAAACTCTGACGCATTACAATCAACCAAATATTGCTGTCACCATTTTTGCCACAACAGATTTACATTACATTATGATTTCTGCACCACTATTTTTCCCCTATTTGCAGATAAAATGACAGTTATGTCACACAAACAAAGACTATATAGCATAAAGTGGAAGGCAGGAGCTGCTGTTGTGTCTGCTGCCAAGGATTGAAATTTCAAATCGCATCAAATGAATTTTATTTATATATGCCAAAATCACAGCCACACTGCCTCTGTACAGTGAGCAACATCCTCTGTCCTCTGTCCTTAGACCCTCGACTTGGGTGAGGGAAAACATGCCATGTTGAGAAAAAAAACCCAAACATTTTTAACAGGGGTAAAAAAGATGAAAGAAACCGCAGGAAGAGCCACAGAGGAGAGTTCCCTCTCCCCCAGGATTGACAGACATGCAGTAGTCACATCTGCAGAACAGAACAACAAAATAACAGTTTACACGTTGCATTCACAGAACATCCTATACAAGTAATTATATAATACAGAAGCAGACATCCCAAACAAAGGCCTTTTGGCTGCCAGTCAACTGACAGCTGGTTCCCAGTCGATTCCCCCCCTCGACCTGGGGATGTGCCTAAATTCCACTGTAAACACGCCCATTCTTTCAATTGCATTCAATCATAAAAAAAAAACCAAAAAAAAAACATGACATATACCCTTTAAACCTAAACCTTATTCTTCTACCTTGTTACAGCTCAGAGGCATAGTACATTTTGATGTTTTGATGTTTAGTTAGCATTAGGCCGACTGGTTACTTTAATTAGTTTGATGACATCACGATATGGTAGCCTCATAAATATTAAATATGGTCTCTCTGTGATCGTATTTGTATTTGAAGTATTTGGTTTACAGTTTTTCTCAGTCACTTTGGTACATTTCTCAGATCAGAATTGAAATTCTCAAAGCTACTTCGATCTTCACATCATTGTGTCACTTGTGCACATCAAAAAAAGCAGTTTCTCATTTCTTTGAACAAGTTGCAAATGCTTTGGTACATCCATGCAAATGATTATGTACAATTCTCTGCTGTCTCCAACATTATCAATTGCTTATGTCATATTGATCAAAATGTATTATAATGGCCGTCTGTTCAATAGTCTCACCCCCACAACATTTAACATTAGTTCATCGCATAAGTCTTTACATGCAACATGGTAGAACAAGTTGTCATAATATGCCAAGCATATTTTCTATATATTTCCATTAGACTTTTTTTTTCTAAATCTGTCCTGAATTGGTAAATTGCTCCCAGGTGAATAATGACTTTCTCTAACGAAGAGAAATATGTGAAGCATTAGATCAACCAGTTTTCTGAAATAGCTCAAAGGTGCATTTCATGAACCATCAACTGGCAAGTATATATACATAGCTAGAGCACAACACAATGTTACAATGTCTGACAATGGAAGGACAGGGAATTTGACAGGGTCAACAGCCAGAGAGAAGAAGAAGAGGAAGAGGAGTGAGGCTGTGTGGTGGAGGAGCTGGCAGGCAAAACAGAGGAAGAGACAGAAGTGGCCAAGGACACATGTGCATTCCTGATGAGATAAGAGACACACTTGTAGACCAGGTTCTCAATCATGGGCTTACAATGGCCGAGGCTGGTCCAAAGGTGCAGCCAAATGTTGGGAGAACAACTGTGTCCTCAATTATTCAGACTTTTTGTCGACAGAACAGGTATGTAATCTAACAATAGGCACTGTACTGTAATACAGTATCCTTTCTGTAATGCTTCATACAATATTACAGTATTACACTTGCATTTTACAATATATAGCAAGTATACTTTATACAGTGACATTTTATCTTACTCAATTTTGTGTTTTGCATTACTATATTTTTTTCACATAGGACTGCAAGACAGCTTCACAGGGGTGGCAGAGGGCTCCTTTTCACACCTGAACAGGAGGAGGCTATTTGCAGCATGCTTGTAGAAAACAATGCCATAAGACTAAGGGAGAGAAAGAGTACCATTACAGAGGACAACAACATTTTTGAAAACATCAAAACATCCAAATGAATATGAAGCAGCTGTAAACTGTTCCATCTGAAAGAAATGGTGAAAGAGTGAAGGAGCTGTGCTGCCAGTATGTACAGGTAAAACATGTATGAGCATGCAGTAACTGTACCTCACAGTAAACAGTGCAACATCGTATAGTGGTATACAGTACAGTAAGTGTGACCCTTACACATTTGCTATGGCTGTAGAAAAGAAGATGCAATACGTGCTGTATGATGTATCTGTATCTTGTCCAAAATGAAAATGCATGTAATTCATAAAACTCATTTTGTGTATTCTAGATATGGCGTATAATGGAACTGGAGGCAAGTGAACCACCGCACAGCTTCATCTGTATGGCTGGCTTCAACCTAACGAAACGCAGAAGGCGTGGTCGAAATATCATCGGCCACAGAGCTGCAGCTGATGTGCCAGGCCAGCGGAGGCGGGAACATGACCATGGGTGCTGCTATCTCTGAGAATGGTGTGCTAACACATATTCCCATTATTGGGCCAAACAATACAGAGCGTCTTGTCACCTTTGTAGACACTCTCTGCAGGGATCTCATCCCTGAACAAGAGAGGGGTCCGATTGAAGATGACTTGCCAAAGTACGTGATAGTTTGGGACAGTGTCAGTTTCCATCACTCAAACATCAGCAGGTAATGGTTTGCGACCCACAACAGGATGCTGATAGAGTACCTCTCACCCTGCTCCCCATTCCTTAACCCCACTGAGGAATTTTTCTCAGCATGGAGTTGGAAAGTTGGATACACAGATGACCCCTCTGGCTGCCATGGATGCAGCGTGTGATGACATCACAGCAGATGCCTGCAGAGGCTGGATAACACACTCTAGAAGATTCTTTCGAAGATATTCGTTGTGATGTGGATGAAAATGTGTGGCCCAACAGACAGGAATGTCAGGAGGTGTAGGAAGACTGCACTGTAATTCCTACGGCATTGCATGTACAGTTTTCCCCAAGGAGATTGTCCTATGTTCACATTTCTTCTTGTGTTTTTTTTTTGTTTTTTTTTTCTTTGTGCTATGCAGTGCTGTATTGTCCTTTCTGTACTGCAATGACATGGTCTGTTAACAAATTGCAAACAGTAAAAAAAGAAAACTGTATCAGAACATCCTATGCTTATCTTGGGAGATGAGCACAAGTCAGACTTGTCATTAGCATGGCAGTGCATCTTTTTGTTCCTACTCAACGGGCACTGGCTGAATCACACTCTGTTATACACATCAAATACTGTATGCCTATGATATACTTAGAACAGCATCAACAGATACGATGGTGTGATTTCTCTTTATCCCATTTGAAAGAGGGGGAAAGAGGGAGAGAAAGTGAATGAAGTGAATAAAAGAGAATGAGCAGGAAAGAAACTGCGGTTCTCCCTCTCTTAATGTCTGTGACATTTAACAGACACAGACAGTAAAACAGTAGCGACCCACTCAGAGCCGGCCCTGGGCATAGGCAGTACAGGCATAGGGGCGCTGTCATCCGTGGGGGGGCGCCGGAAATGGGGGAAGGAAAAAAAAAAAATAATAATAATACAAAACTACTATTATTTAGAAATATGATATAAGCCCACAGCAACATATCATCATAGGAGAGACTATTAAATAACAGAGAGGCCTTTTTTTCTGGCTTCCTGGCTCAGTGCACCTTACCTGTCCTCTGTGAGGGGGGCGGGTCGAGAGGCCAGCTGCCTGAACCTGACTGGACCGAGACCCCAAGACCAGGAGAGAGAATTACCGATACTGTAGCAGAATTACAAGGTCCAAAAGACTGAAACCATCCAGCACCCAGTGAAAGAAAAGAAGGAAAGAAAGAAGAAGAAGAAGGAGAGATAATATGTTTGCGCAATTCCTCATGTACTGTATTTTATCACTTGTTTCTTTCTTCATTTTTACTTGGTGTGATATTTTGACTTACAAGAAATAAAATCTTGAATACTTACATGCAGTTTCTGTGTGAGTGTATGAAAACTGATTGTGAAATTGACTGCGATGCAAGGGGGCGCTGCCTGAGATCTTGCCTTGGACACCAAATTACTCAGGGCCGGCACTGGACACACTGGTATGATGTCCACGTGACCGTCTACAGTTCTTTTTCAGGTCTATTGTTGTGCATGTGTCGCAGTACAAATAGGCAAGACTGATAGATAGATGAAGCGATGCTGCAGCCTCGTTTGACACACGCGAGAGACGCGTCACTCATGTATCCAGTCCACGGCTCATGGTCGCTCCAAACTGTTAACATAGACGCCGAAATGAAAATCAAGAATGCCAAGCAGCAGTGCTGAACATGCATCCAGTGTGTCCGGCCTGTCATAAGTTCTGTCTCATGACTCAGGTGAGTTCTGTTGCATAATTTACGCAACTCACTGTATATACTTACCATGAGTTCAAAACAAACCATTCTTGACACTCGGCCACACCCAGGACTCAAACCTCCGTCTCCTGGGGCAAAACACTATGTATGATTCACCCAGCCACCCTGACTGGCCCCGCTGACATGGACTTTCCTCACTCTTTATATGACTGCACTGAAAGAAGTGACACTAGAAGGGTCTACAGCGTCACACTACAGCGTGAGGTCACTGACCATGCTGCTGTTTTTGACGCTTTGGGGGGGTGAATATGAGCTGACACATCAGTGTCCTCCAACCCTAACCCACGGAGAATATACTGAAGCGTGTTTGATGTCTTTCATTTTGCAGAGTGATAATGAAGAAGCTGCAGAGGGGCCAGCTCCTGTCAGATGCTGAGTGATTTACAAGCAGTAGTATTTGGCTTTTACACATAAATAACAGCACAACAATCGACTTCATGCAGCAACATTCTCTTAAATTTATTTTATATTTTTCTGTTTTTTTTTTTTTCAAGAGAAAATTGTAAAAGAAGTCAACTTCCAGATGCAAAAACATTTTTTACCATTCAAATCTGCTCCAACACATGTGTGGTGAATCAATCTGAAACCCACTTGATTGTAAATTGGAGGCGAGTGGCTGATTGTTGGTAATTAGCATAGGTAATGCCCACTCAACAACGTAAACACCTGATCTCCCACAGCATCAGCGCTGGTGTTTAAGGCGCGTCAAAAGCACAGCAATTGCAAAAAACATCTGTGACGCAGTGAACGCTGTGTCAGCGGAGGGACTCGCACTTACTGAGATCAAAAGAAAATGGAAATGGGAGCAAAAAAGGGAACTGCTCAAACCAGGCACTCCATGACCACAACTGGAGGAGGGCGGGAGGAGGGGACAATCTTGCAAACAGACAGAAGAACTAAAAAATAATTGGAGAGGTGGCACTGACGGGTAATTGGCCTAACTTTTATGGGTTATTGTGACATTAAAAAAAAAAAATCCAAGGGATAACATGTTAAAGTAAGTCAGTCAGACACAGATGTGTGTCCTTTTCTGAAGCCCCCCTACACAAATGAGCCACAGCCAGGCACATCAGGGACTCCAGCCCCCCACAGTGATGCAAACACACCAGTTGATGAGAGCTTTTTTTTTCTTATTTGCGGTACTCTTCAGGCTGTTTTGCTGTTTCAGTGATGCAGCCTTGTTAAGTTTACTGACCCGGGTTTCAGACACAGCAATCTACAGATCAGAACTAGCTATTATTAAATGTCAAGAAAACAAAAGAATACTAGGTGACCACAGCCCTGTGCTGATTAACCAGGAGGAAATTTAACAAGTGTGTACATTGAAATACTTAGGACTGTACTGTGACTCTCAGCTCAGATGGACAAATCAGGTAGAGCTGCTCAAAAATAAGTCAGCGTCTACACTTTTTACATAGACTCAGGCTGCATGGTGTTAATAAGGAAATTATCTTTTGTTCTATAGGGCTTCGATTGAATCACTTATAAGATACGGAATCACATCTTGGTTTGGTAACCTGCCTGTAAAACAAAAAGCACAACTGCAGAATCGGGTAGGACGGGCGGGAAAAATAATGGGTATGCCACCCCAGTCCTCTCTAAGAAATTGTGTTTTGTGATGTGCTATATGTCAACATGTGATGTTTTCTTGTGTCCAAAACAAATTTCTCTTAAGGGAGACAATACAAGCAACTAACTAACTAACAGTGAACATTCAAACATCTGCAGTGACCAGCTACCTTTCACCTCCAAAATGTAATCATCTCATCTTTGAGTCCATGTGTGGGCTTGTGCCAAATTTTATTAAATTCCCTCAACCCCTCTTAGCCCATTCAAAGCAGGTCAGTACCGCACATGAGCATGTAGAAGCTGTCATAAGGTTCAAATCCGTAATAATTAATGATTAATAATTTAAGTTCTTAGTCTGTAAATTTACAGTGATGAAAAAAAAACGTAAATAATAACCATAAAGTATTTTCCTAAAATTAATTAAGTTGTGAAAATTGTCCTGTGAGGTCATTTCTTTGTTTGCAAAACAAAACCAAATCTTCTTTTCGCAAGGAGACATGTTTTCTCTTCCTATGGACTGAAGTTGCTGGGCATGTTTGTTTTGCTGTCTCCAGCGTGAAAGTGACCCCATCCCTCTCTGTGTATTTTTCACCCTGGGACAGCCCCTGGAGTGCAGCAAGTGCTCCTGGCTTGAAAGGTCAATGGGCTCTGTCATGTGTGCTTCGCGTCCATGCTGGAACAAGGTGTCATCGGCTGTCAACCCGTCAGTCATTCATGCTTGTAAGCAAATAATTTTACCTTTCCAATGATGGTATGCATGAAAAATGAGGTTGCATTTGAACCAAGCTATGTAGCAAACTATTTAAATGCGTCACTTGCCAACAGCAACCAACAGAAACACACTTTTTGACAGCAATTTTCATCTTGTATACATTGTGCAGGGTAGGTTTGTAGTTGTATGGTTTCTTGTGTATAGTTTTACAGTATGTCTTTTGTATGTAGTTGTAAAGTATGGTTAGCAGGGTGTATAATTCAGTTTTGTGCAAGTTTTGTCACAGTGCACATCATTTTTAAATAAATAAAAATGACAACCTTGTTTTGAATTCAGTTCAACATGGTTTGTCATTATGTATCATATACTTATACCATGATGTGGGGGAATACTTTATTGTGATTGGCTGCAGGGTGTCCATTAATGTCTGATATATGGACACCTACTAAGTAGTTCCAGTCAAATTGCCTGTTCACCGTTCTAAATGAATGTGCTAGCTGGCGTATCAGCCTGTCTCTAAAATGAGTAACTATGGCAACGGGAATGCAGTCAAAGCCTCTGTTTAGAATTTATTGCAACACCGCGACAAACTAACAAAATTGAGTGATTTCAACATTTCTTTTAGCCTATTTTGGCTGCGCGTTGGACGTTTCTAAGGCCAAAGGATAATCCAGTTGTTGACTGTGTAAACAGGCTTTTTCTTAGTTAAGAGTGCTCTTGAACACTCTTACCAACAAGAACAAAAATAAGAAAACACGGGTGAATCCAAAATATCAATAGGTCCTAATAAATTAAGCGAACATCATGGATACAAACAAAAATTAAGTCAAAGTTTGTTCGTATATCTCTTCTCGCATGAGGCACAAATGTGTCAATTGAGATCACGTCTTTGTGGACAGGATTTGTATGATTTCACTTACTTACGTCTTACATGATTTGAGAGAAATGATGACACAGAGGATAGAATTATTAGTTTGAGACGCATCTCAGCAGAAAATTTGAAACATCTTCAGATGCATATGAATTAACTTCATACAGTATATATGATACAAAAAATAATGATTTCACGAGTATTTCTACATTAAATCACTACTTAAAGCAGCTGTTTAAGCTTTGAGTTTATCCATTTAACTTTACAGTGGTGCAACAATGACATTTCCCCCTCTTCTTCGAGTCAAGTATATTGAGGACTGCAATTGTACAATTTAAGCCCTGCCACTGAGTTGAATTGAGGTCTGGGCTTTGACTTGGCCTCTCCAAGGCAATGACATTAGAACCATTTCCGTGTGGCACTCGCTGCAAAAATAAATCTTCTCCCAAGTGGCAGATCCCTGTCAGGCTACAGCAGGGTTTCCTCCAGGTTTTTGTCGGCGTTTTGCTGCATTCATTCAGCCACCTTCACAATCCCTCCAGGGCTTGCAGCAGGGAAGCTTCACCGCAGCATGATGGGGGCTTTATCTGGCTTCATTGCGGGATTCTCTCCTTTCAGGCTTCAGTATTCATTAAACAAACCAGGTTGTCAGCAAGTTAGCATCACATGGAAAATGCATTGAAACCTATTTGTTTGAATGGTATAAGGCTTGAAGGTGGTGGTGGTGGGGAGCCTGCCGTCAGAGACCGGTGGAAACCAATGATTCATACACATGGGGATAATAGTCTGGATAGTCCGTCTGCGAAGGCTTTCATGGTGTTCCAGTTGGCTATGCACACAAAAGGTTTTTGTGTTGTTTTAGACTAACTTTAGCAACTGTCATCACGGGGCACAGAGTGGCTACTTTCACGGATCGCCTAGTGACAAAGCCACACCATGGGAGGCCGAGAGTTTATGTATGCTTTCTGAGTAGACTGATGCATTTTCATCATGTATCTTCCCAAGGTGGTTTGAACAATCAGAATTCAATTAGCAGCTTTGAATGCCTCTTGGATGCATTTATACTGAGCCTTTTTGTCATCAGATGCCGAGCCAACCCACCAACACCCCCGACTACAGACTAAACGGGGCCTTTGTTTCGACCCTCACTATCTTCTCACACACTTTGCAGCTTTACAGCTGTGAAAAGCTGGCAAATTAATTATGAAACTGTCAGGTGTAATTCTATTCATGTCAACACCTTCACAGGATGCAAATCTATCTAAACTATACATATAGAATGTGAGCAATTAAAACAAAATCATATAATAATGACTCAATAAATGTCCCTCATGCTTGGATACCAGATGCCAAATATAGTCTGAGGAGCAAGTGTTTGATTGGCAGAGCATTGCAACTCAATCAACCTCAAGGATGGCGCGCTTGTGTTTGAATATTATAAATGTGTTATACAAACAAGACAGATGACTTTGACTCATGCCTGCTTGTTACAGATTATCGCCACAGACCATATTATGACACTTCTAAAACAGGTGGCTGCACCTGTGAGGGTTTAGCTACATGACAGAAGGAGGTAAGTACTTACTTTTTATATACATTACTTCATGCAAGCGATGTTACATGAGTGTGTGCTCGCGATTATACAACAGCACAAAAAGACATCATCAAAATGTATTTGTGTTGTGGAGCAGTTAGCTCTCATGATAAAAGAAAAGAAGAAGAGGAAAAAAAAGACATTCCATTTCCATGAAAATACATGAGGTATGACCTATCTGTGTAACAATCAGTCACATCAGTAGACTCCTACATGTAATCACACCAAGTTTCTCACTGCAGCAAGTAGGGCGACCCTTTGTAATGACCTAACGGGCGATTTGCAAGGGGAGGAGGCGGAGCTCTGTGAGTGGTTTGCACAGAATGATGTGGACACGGTTGATGATTTTCCTTCATCACAAGAATGGACACTGAAACATTTCACTCGAATGATACATGACATAAAAAGAACGTTATCTCCGCTCTTGTTTCAGTGAAATACTTGGCTTATCGCTATGTAATAAACACACACACACAGTTCATTCAGCTTTCCTGTCATTGTGGGACCATTTCGGTCATATTTCCGTTCTCACTATCTACAAAAGCAGAAAGACTTTTGTGTAAGTTATTGTGGCCAGCAATAGAGCACCTCCTGAGTTGAGCACTTAGCTTTGTACAGGCCCTCGTATTAAAAGATATCCTGTGGCTTCATGCTTTACATTGTTGAAACATCATGGTCCCTCATTAAACCAATGCTGGCCAGCACAGCCAACAACAGTGCAGCTTACATGATGCTAGGACTAGCTGTTCATCATGCTGCTAGCTGTCAAGCCATGACGGGAGCTGCTCAGAATGGAGATGTTATAATTCAAATGAGCTGTTCATATCTGTTGACTGGCATGTCCAACGCTGTTTCGTCCTCCACGTGACTTCATATCCCCCTGAGCGTGTCTCAGGAGCAGATCGTCGTGCCCACCTGATGTTGTTGAACTGCTCAGATTTTATCTATTTCATAAATTCTCCTTGATTTTTTTTGCTGTTACCAGGGGTGCCACCTAAGCAGGGATTTTGGGCCCCATGACAAGAAATCTAACTGGGCCCTTGTATAGGCTGGTGAAGAAATTTGATGCTGTTTTATATGACACTACGCATTTTCAGGATGTTTGACTATCATTCCTATATTAGTGAAAAGAACAACATGACAGTTAGGTGGTTATTGCTCACTGTTTCCCCTGTAGTCCCTTATGCAGGTCTAATTTATCTCCACAACTATAGACTCACAGGTGGTGGCTTTGGATTTGGGGTGAAAAAATACCTATATGAGGCTATATGGTCATTGCAATATAATCTTCTGATTTCCAGAAAGTATAACCATTTCTCTGATTATACTGAGAGCTGTATTGAGTCACACAGTTTGCATGCACCAGAAATGTTCTGCGCTGTTCCTACAGCACAGCAGGAAGGTGAAACTACTGACCAAACATTCTACTTTAGTGTTTATTTTATAGGGGGCTGACAGACAGCTGCTGCTGATGCACTAGACGTAGCTGTTCGAATGACATGTTTATTTTAATTATACTCTGTCTCACTGATCATTATATGAGAAAATAATTTGTTTGAATTTCTGTCATTAATAAATATTTCATTTTCTTTTTTGCAATGGTAAAAAGAGCAGGAGAGACAGAGAACTCCCCACAGACTCCCTGCAGTGATGCTGACTGGCATGTCGTTGAGCACAGTGTTGCTCAGCTTCCTCACTGGGACAGGGAGGGACAGTTATTTAATTGTATTAATATATTTGAAATATATACTCAATGATGATGGTTAAATAATTTCACATTATTATAATTTTTTTTTTATTTATCTTTTTTTTTGGGTCAGTCAGGGACCCGTGGAATTGTCCTAACTTTTCCCCCCTACATGGCACCCCTGGCTGCTACTGTTGTTGAATCGGCTACATAATAAACTCATTTCATTAGTTGAGTTAGTCAATAGATTTGCCTCATATTCTCTGTAGAGCAGAACAGAGAGTCGCTTCTGGGACGCTGCTGAGGTGCCGTGGCGCAGCTGGTGGGAACGCGGGCGCTGTCGAGAGCGAGCCACGATCAGCTCCAGCGACTGTAACGAGGCTGTGACAGTCCCGGTGGATACGGCGGGTTAAGGTGGCCTGTAGTGCCACGCGCCCTGCTCGCTGGCACAGATAATGGTTGCAGGATACGTCAATGATCATGATGTTGGCGTTTCAAAAACAACCTTCTCAAATGTTGACAAACTGTTTGCTCGCCAGCTCGCTTGCACACAAGGGCAGGCACTCAGTCTGGCAGCAACGCGAATCCTATCCTTTAAACAAAGTGGATTTCACTTAAGTATGTTTGAGAGCTCCTCAAATGCCGTGGCTAAGTTCAAGTCTCAAAATTGTTATTGTTAAAGTTCATAATTATTCTTCAGGTTCTACTTCACTGCTGAAAAAAAAACAACTAACAGGAGTCACTCTGCCATGGTCCACTATGGTTTGATATTTATTTTCATGAGGAAAACATTTTTAAGATCACCCCACTCTTGGATTTCTTCACAATTCGCACCCTGTGGAGGCTTTTGCTCCAGCTCTGGTAGCTATAATGTTGCCATGGAAATGTGAGCAAGGTGTGCTGTCAGGCTGATTTGAACAAGCTCTGAATGTCTTGCTGTTGACATTGCTTGTCACATTGCTTGGTTGGAAGTACTTGTCGTGTGCTTGTATTCTGTTACCTCTGCCAGGGATGTGATGTTTTTGCTCACGAAAACAACTTAACAGAGCTTTGTGGAATTAGTAGAACATTCAGCCGCGCACAGGAAGAAGTGATTGGTTTGTGGTGCCAATACCTCGGCCCTGTGTCCTCACTGCTGGACATTTAGCAAGTTTCAAGGTTTGTATTTGTCGCTATGCAACAGGATTGGCTAATGAAATGCAGCTAGCCTCTTCCATTATACACACGCAGGATGTGTGAACGGATATTCAAATATTTAAATTTCAATAAAACATAAGCAGAGGAGGAGAGTTGTAGTGAATATATTAATAGTTTATTGTGTATAACATGCAGACATCCCCTTTCTTCCCCTCAAGATTGTCAACACCTCAGCACTTGGAAAGATATATATTAAATTCCATGTTCCATTCATTTTAATTTTATAGAAGATCGGCCAAAGAAATGCAAGAGTTTTGTTTCTCTTTTCCGATTTATGGAATTAAAACTGTGCCCAGAAGCACAAAAAACATTTTTTGAGCCACGACAGTTCTGTTTATATAAAGGTGCAAGTATGCAATGCAGTGAAAAATGAACCCATGAAATGTGATCAGAGCAAAACGTGCCTAGAAATTACCTGGAAACTACTTACTACTTCAGCTCCTAGACAAACATTTGCACATTGCACACCAAACCTGTATTACAATAGTGCGCAGACACAGACAGCATTTGTTTTTCTGTGTATTATTGTTTTCTTTTGGTGTTTCTGTTTCAATATCCAGGATTATGATTAGCCCAAGCTTGGAACCAATCACCTTGTTTGATGACAGTTTAGCCTCTTGGGGGCAACAGCCAAGGTTTCAGTAGCCAGCAGATAAATGGATAACTGATACCCGGGACAGGTTTCTTCTCCCAGGCTCCAGTTAGGTCAATCGTTAATGGCTGACAAACATCCAAGACTCGACCATCTACCTTGGTAACATTGTGACGTATTTGATGATGTTTTTTTAATTTTATTTTCCTATTCAACCAGCTTAGTTAGCTGAACCCAAGACGCCCAGTCACATCGCTGTCACCCTGCTGGTGTTTACATATTCTCAGCTTAGCATCCTGAGAATAGCTTGCCAGCCAAGTCTGCTTCAAGCTTCAGGGACTGAACACAGCTAATTGCAGACATGTGGTGCAGAGACAATCACAATATCAAACCTGGCATGTCAGACGCTCCCTCGGCAGAGATGTGCGATCTGATCTGCCTGCTCCCTTCAGTAGCTCGGCTGGGTGAAACGGTTTACGGCTGCCGTCGGCGTGACAGTGGGAGGTGTCTGTGACTGTAGCGGTGAGCTGGTGAAAACATTCTCCCTTACGGCAGCTCTGAGGGGACACGCTATCTCATGTCCAGATACACACTGTAAACCCACCCCCAGCAAACAATGTCGTCCTTCATCGCAGCATTTCACTCGCAACACTATTACAGGCCCGTCACTTCAACTAACAGGTTAACTTCATGTGAGTGCAGATGCACTTCAAAAAGCTAATGAAAAGTTTAACTGCAAAAGGAAACCAGATGCTTATATTAATACATTCTTATCCCTCATCTACAGACTCTATATTCATGCACACACATCTCCTATGACAGATTATGATTAGCCGAAAGATTTTTAGGAAAACAAAAAATGGAACGACACTCATTGATTTGTTTGCGGCAGTTAGACCTGGACTTAAGACTTCTGTCTGGAGAGTTCAAATGAGAAAAAAGAAGAAGAAAAGAAGCTGTCAAGTCAGGATCTATTTATAAAGTGGAGCCCTAAACCACAAGGCATATCGCAGAGGACGTTCAAGAGAACAAGCCCTCCTCGATGTGATTACAGGTGTGCGACTGAATGAACAATAAAGGAAAAAGATCACCGAATACCTTTCCCTTTTCAAGGACATGATGTTTAACTATGTGTAGTGAAAATGATTTTGTATGAGTTGATGATAATAATTAACAGAAGAAGCGGAGGCGTTTCCTAGCTGTTGGGTTTGACAGGAAAAAGAACCAGATTGCCGCCATATTATGCTTTAACACCTATGAACACTGCTGCCGTTACTTCACCAGGACAGATGGCGCCGTGCACAGCTCACCTCGCAGTGTCTGGGGTTTTTATTAGTGCCATTCTCCTGAACCATTCCTCGTCTCCTTCCTCATACCACATGTCCTTAAAGCACGGATGTCATTTTGCAGATATGATTTGTTTGTTATTTTCGAAGATGAACTTAAACCCTAGACCACATTAGTGCTCAATAAAGCTTCATTAGTTCAATGAATTAATCATCTAAGTGCTTTACTTCTGGTTTATTTTATTCCTTTCATTTCGTTCCAGTCCTTCATGTCAAAGGTCAGAAGGAAAAGTAAAGGAGATGACGTATTTAAGTGATGAAAAGGATCCACTCTTGGTAATTATCTCGCAGACAGTCCGACAGACTGCATGACTCATTGACATGCTAAATAACTGACTAAATTATAACTTTGCCTCCTCCTCGCTCCGGATATCAATGAGCACATCGCAGAAGTTTGTTGATGAAATGAAAAGGCCATTAATCTTTTACAAACAGAAATCTTAAACCGTAAATAAAAAGGATTTCCTGGATCTTGCGCATCCCTCGGTTGGTAAATCATACTTCTGTCTCACACTGTTTTTCTAATATATTTACCTTCGCAGCCGACAAAACATTCGGAATAAAAAAAACAAAAAAAAACAGAACAAATCCCTGGTGTTTTCCCTGTTTGTACAAGCACTGAACTACAGTATAGTACACTGCAGCAGATTCTGGCACAAACACAGACAAACAGAATTTTTGACAGCAGAGGAACCGTGTCATCACCTTGATAAAGAAGAGAAAAACCTGTCTGTTACCTCATCCGCCTCAAAATGGAATGCTAATGGAACCACACTGTGGGAAACACTGAAATATTGAGAGAACAAGTCACCCACACTGCTGGAAAGTGGCCTATTTTTAACAAATGTGATATGGCTTGCATCATTGACTTCATATATTTCAATCAGGCGACATGTAACATTTCCGCTTAATTCTATTATGCAAGTATCTCATTTAATGCATGCAAGTGTTTCTATCATGATGGGTTTATTTCAATGATTTGAATAACTTAGTCTGCTCGAATTAAGTGAATCCAATTTATACATAAGCGTTTAATCAATTCAACATAATAAAAATGCTTTGCATTAAATGAGATACATGACGCAGAGCTGTAATTGTCTGTTTTCAACTGTTTGTAAAGCAAAATGTTAAAGGTAACACTGCAGCTTTACACCTCCCGACAACGTGACGGCTTTCATGACTCCCCTTTGAGTATAATAGCAATTTCTTTTACTCAGGCTTATATTCCCATATCAGTCTGTATAAATCTGAACTCTGACTATATACTCCACTCTATTCTGAGTTATACCATGTAAAGGACCCCCTGATGCCTCGGCTCAATACTGTGGCCCGCTGTGTCAAGGCTGCGGCCAGTGTTGTTCAGGTTCACACTGGCTCAAAATCATGTCCACACAGATTAAAACGAACCAGTCCACGTTCATTTCTTCTATTCTTCTATTCTATTCTTATATATGCCCTCTGCTTAAAGGTGGTTCTTTAATCAAATTTACACATTACTGATAACTTTTCCGCAATATTGTAACATTGCGTGTATTATTGCTTCGCTGTCTGAATGCCCGTTCAGAAAGTAGCTCAGTGGTCATATGACTGGTGTTGAATCTTACATGCTTTTTTTCTTTGCAGTGATTTGATTCATCTCGCATGCTTTAGCTGATGTCTACATTTCCTGATTTGATCTCGATGCATTTGATTTTTATCGCCTGGCAGATCCCTAGTTATGGTTTCTTGTATAATTGGGTGCTGACCCCGTGAAGGCATCATGTGTGAAGGTGCACCGTCTCTGTGCTGATAACCCTGTGTGGAGAGGGAAGAGAGGAAGCGCTCAGGATTGTGGCTCGGTACGGGAGAAGGCGAAGAAGGTGATGCTGGACACGGACGTAAAGCGTTTCACTGCTTCTATTTACAGCTCTCCTTCATCATACAGCCCCTCTTAGCTCTGATGGTGGGCACATTTTCATTGTTGTTGCCATGACAGTAAATCACACGGTGAGAGTTGTGATTTCATAGCAAGATAAATTGAAGTAATTTCTAAACCACATCTGACTCATGCTGAACAAATACTCTTCCACCTTGTGCTTTTAAATAAGATGCATCTCTTTCATTTGTAGGCTGAAAGTTTAAGTGAGTTGCATCTCTGATTTGTATCATAGCTCATATAGTTATGATCCATGTTTGTTTGCTGGGTTGGTAACTTCTCCTAATCTTACTGTAGCAACAAGTTGGCTTTTCTCCTGTCGTGTTCAACATTAATCTCTAAAAATGTACTTTTGGCTACAGTATCATTAAATTTTGTCATTCCCTCAGAGTACAGGCAGACACAAGTGGCTTTCTTTCTACTGGTTTATTTGAAGCTTTCTCTCCAAATCCACCAAATGAAAGTTTGACCATCTTAACTTAAAGGGATATTCCAACGTAAGTTTAATCCATGGTCTAACACACCGTGACACCGAGTACGACCACCCCTCGAGAGATCAGATTTTCCGACTGCTTATGTAGTATTAGCAACCTCAGAAAAGACCGTACGATAACAATACACTGCAGTCTATGCCTTCAACCAAGAAACCGCCTTCAAAGAGCCACTCATAGCCACAAATAATGCTCAGAACAGCACCAAACTTCAGCAACAGTACTAATAGGGCCCCAGCACATAGTTCGAGGCATCAAACATCTGCTATCTTTGTTGGATTTCTACTGGAAAGGGAACACAGCGCATCACTCTCCTGCAGCAGCTTGCTCATTGTAGGGTCCATTTTATAAGTCTGATCGAAATATTATTTTTTTTCCTGTGTTGGTTTCTGTTTTCTGGTGGAGGAAAAAAAAAATTTCTACAAGAAAATAAGAAGAAAAGTTTCAAGTTTTCACAGATGATCAGGCAAAAATGATTCTCACTTGCCTCTGAGGGCTTCCAAAAATATCTGATCATTTCAACTGTATAAAATTGTTGTATTTGCATCGTCGCTACAAAGAAAGCTGCATTTGAGAAAATATTTTTGACTGATGTTCAATTCTAGTGTCTTTCTAGGACAATTAAACATGAAAATTAAATCGATAAACATATTTTCAACCCTGTGTCCTCAGTTATTCCTTTCATGCAGCAGATTGCACAAACAAACCCTGATAAGGTGAAGTGGCAATATATAGTGTCACCAGCTCAAGTTATGAAGATGCACATGCAGGTGATGCGATGCATGAGATAAAGAAAATGTAGACCCACTTTTAGAAAAAAAAAAAAAACAGCTCCCAGAGGTCAAGAAATCCTGAGCTGGCGTCAACAACAGTGTCTTTACCAGGATGATGTCAGAAAGGCCATCAGAATTATTGATCAGTGCAAGTGACATGACAGTTTTGAAGAAGAGTACACAGGAAGAAAATGAGTGTTGTTTTGATTCATTGATTCCACTCCCTGAAGATTTATGTCAATACACTGGAAAGCTCTTAGTGAAACAGTGGAAACCTTGATTGATCACTGTAGATATAGTCAATAAAAGACTCCAGAGCCGCCCTGTCTCCTAAAAATCATGTTTGTATACTACTATATGTTTCTGTCAAACCTGTCTTGGTGGAACTATAATAGCCTCCTGGATTTTCACTGCAAAAACTCAAATCTTACCAAGGATATTTGTCTCTTTTTGCTAAATAATATGTCATTACATTTAATATAAGACACAAAGTAACATTTCAGTGAGATAAATGAGACTATTTAATGTTCTCCATTTGTTCCATTGGCATTATTAGAAGCAAGAAACACCTTTTATTTATAGTGGCATTTTTTTGATTCCAGGAATTGTTATGGTGGATGGTGAGGGAGCAAAGAGTAGTTTGAGTCCTGTCCCACATTCAGTTCAGACTACTAAACACTTCAACAATAGGGAAAGGTAATTGTTTTCAATAAATGATGATTAAAGACCTTATTTTGCTCCATTCGTTGCGTAGCTTATTTTCATCTTCAGCCATTTTGTTCTGTGATCACTGTAGGTTCTCTGAACTAACCACACTTGCACAGAAACTGTCTCAATACACTCATATTTTTAAACTGTTACCCAGAAATACAAATAAAACTCTGTATGGGATGTGGATTTGGAATTTGATTTTGGATAATTGAATAAAACAAGTTACGTGGCAAACACAATCTTACATGAAACTTACATGTTTTGTTCGGTAAGATAATCTTCACAGATCTTTACACATTTGTGAATTTTAAATTCAATCGCCAGAGGTAAGAAGTTAATGTTAGACTATAAAAAACTACACCAGAGACACATACACTGTATTTTATGTCAAAGCCCAAAATAGGAAAATCTGTTAAGCTTGTACTAACCACCTAACTGAAAACCAATTTAAAAACCCATTAACTTGGAGACGAAGGAACTGGCAGTGCAAAAAATGCTAACTGATATTCCTGAGGCATTAGTCACGCTATATATATATATATATATCTATATATATATATAGATATAGATATATAGATATATATATATAGAGAGATATAGAGAGATATAGATAGATATAGATATAGATATAGATATATAGATATAGATATAGATAGATATATACACACATAAACACACATATATATATATATATATATATATATATATATATATATATATATATATATATATATATATATATATATATATATATATATATATATATATATATATATATATATATATATAGAGTGAGAGTAACAATACTTATTTCATTATTATCTAAAGCATCAATTACTTTTAATTAATTACAAATAGTTGCCTAATGAATGGTTTCATTTCATTGTTGACAGGCAAATAGAAATATTAACTAAAGTTTAATTAACTATATACTTTCCATTAATTAATGATTGTTATTAAAGTGCAGCAGTATAAACTGAAAATGCACTAACAATAAACATGATTATCATTACAATTCAATTAAGTACAAATATGCACATGATAACATGCTTTTGTTGGCATGGATGATGTTGAAGGAAAACCAGTGGAATGAAAGATTTGCTTATGATGTTACAAATGTCAAGACATGTTTGCAGAAACACTTGTGGATGTGGTGTGGATTGGACACTGATCAGAGCTTTGAGGCTGTTTGAAAACACCTCACACAGTCAGTCAGCCATAAATCCGGAGTTCTCTGTTGCCATGGTGTGAATTCATAAACGTATTTATGTAAGAATATACTGTACATTTCTGAAGCAGGTTCGCTGTGCGGCTGGATCGTCGCTCCTTTATACTGTCTCCAGTTCTATAGTATCACAGCTCTGCGGAACAAAGTGCTGTATGTGGCGGCTGTTGATTGGCAGACTCTCTCCTCCCTGCAGTTATCTGATCTCACAGGCCGGCTCCAAACCGTCAGCCAGTCAGCAGCAGCAGAGGAGGAATCGGCAAAAACCCAACCACTTTGTCATCCAAGACGCCTCTCTCAAGTTCTTCATCTTAATCACATCTTGTAGCTGGCGTTAGCGTTTCTGATAGCACATTCGGGATTCAACGCACATTCACGGCCATTTAGTACACACCAAAACACACGAGGACCAGACCATTGGTCAGGTCCAGTCAGCCTTGCAGGAAAGCCCTCCAATACTTAACCATACCTTGATGAGAAAATGTGATCATTAAGTGCGTTTATGTAAATGAAGCTGCTTTGTTAGAGTAATGGCAGGCAGGGATCTGCAACAGCATAATCAGGCATGTAAGGTCATGAGAAATGATGGAGCAGCAATTCTCTCTCTCTCTTTCCTCAACCCGAGGATGGAGTGTGCCACCTGGCTCATCTATCACAGCTGGAACTGCTGAGACGGTGAGGGCTGCCAATAAACAATCCTCACAAAAATGGAGCACACAGAAAATCCACTTACAGGCAGAGAGAGGCCCTCTGTGGATCCCATAACATCCCATGTGCAACTGACTGCAGTCATTCACAGCTCCATTAAAGCATTGCACTGGCTGTGTTTTTCGGTGTATCAAATAATGGCTGTATATAGATTTAAAAATGCACAATGCATTGCCAAACTTGTGGACATTCTTTCAGTCTTTTACTTTTGAGTGTTTTTATTGTGAGGCTGTGTTTTGTGGCTTGGGCGAGCCCCTTTATTCTACTTAGGAGAAATCTGAATGCCAGAGCATATTTCAGCCTGACTTGGTGGCAAAACTTTGGGAAAGACTCCTCTCTGTTTTCACACGACAGAAGGCAAAAAGCGGGGTCGTGAATGGTTTTCAGAGTTGGGTGCGGAAGACCTTAAATGTCCTCAAAGAGCTGTGATCTAAAGCCCATTGATGCTCGGGCCTTATCACCCAACACCAGTGCCCAACCTCACTAATGCTCTTGTGGCTGAATGAGAGCAAATCCCTGCAGCCACGTTCCAAAATCTTGTGAAAAGCCTGAATCTAGAAGAGTGGAGGCTGTTATAACAGCAGATAAATTCCCTTATGGAATGAGATGCTTGGGTGCCAACATACTTATGGTCATGTTGTGTATATTTCATTATATAATGAGGATGGCAGTTGTTACAGTTATGTGTAATAATTATTACAAGAAAAATACATCAATAGTATATATTTGAAATACTAGCAATTAACAACTGAACTAAATAATACTGTCAATAAAATAGGAGGAGGAGTCTCACAGCCTGAGGAATGAAGCTGCTCTGTAGTCTGGTGTTATGACAGCAGGTACTTGTGTATCTGTTGTCAGATGGCAGCAGGGTGAACAGACTGTATCTGGGTGGGTGTTGTCTTTTAGTATCTTTGCCCTCTGTGCAGACATCTCACTTCACTGATGTCACTGATGCTCTGTAGATGGTACCACTGATGTTCTGGTGGTTTTGATCAGCCGCTGTAGAGCCTTCCTGTCCTGGGCCGTGATGAACCATGTCAGTTTGTGATGTTTCCTGTCAGCATGCTTTCTATTGCTCCGCTGTAAAATTTGTAGTTAGGTAGTTTGGGGAAACAGGTGAACTTTGCCAGATGTATTCAATATGCCTAACCATTCTTAACCTATTAACCTATGCTGGTAGTGACATTATGTGCGTGCGGGCTTTGCTGAAATATTGTCTGATTTGATAAAGCAAATGTTCAACATTACACCGGGCACAGTTCACCTATTATGGCACAATTCACTCACTGTAATGTCCTATGTTCCATTGCACCATGCACACTGATCTGGCATTGTGACTGGTTAGATTACACCACAAGATGGTCTCTAATTGAAGCTTTCTTAGTGGGAAGAGGAGGATAATGACTGAGCCTCAGAGAAAGTGATCTGCATCCTAAAACAAAAGTGGACCGGGACATTAAGTGGGGAGTCAATGGCCTCTTCCCTACTGCGGATGAGGTTGCTCAAAAATGACTAATGTATGCCCTCAGCCTGAATTTTAATCTTAAATACCAGCCCAGGTGTAGGATAAAATGTTGGCACTGTCTGTCTTTTTTTTTTTTTTTGTATTTGTACTTTTCATATAGGCTACTTACCATAACTACATCTGTATGTCTGGAGGTGGAGGGAAGAGTGGTGGAGTTACAGGGGAGAAGTCTGCCAAGCCAGTGACTGCAGTTTGTGACAGTGTGTGGTAACATTTGTAAGTGTGACACAGAGTTTGTATGAAAAAATAACAAATGTGCTGGCGGCTGGGTGGGGTCTGGCTGAGGATCTGATCCAGTCGAATTTAACCCTCTGAGTAAGCGGGGAAACAGGTAATGATAGATTGTAGGCAAACAACAACTGGAATCATCTTAGCCGACCATGTCCCGACTCGAGCTGGCGATAATAATCTGGCAGAGAGGAGACGATTGTAAAAGGGAACGCTGATTACTCCAAATAAAAGGTGTGTGAAGTGGCAATCGCACCGGTCCGCAGAAAACCACACCAGGCGTCCCCCAGCACCTCTGAAACACAACGCATGAACATAAGCCACAGCAAAGTCCAAACCGTGACAGGACGTGTGGTTCTAAACCTAACTTAGTGCTTTTTGTGCCTGCACCAAACCAGACCATAAGACCAGTGTTTTAACAAAATAAAAACTAGATATAAATAAAGGTCAAATTTAAACATATCTGTGGTTTTAAAGAAATGCACAATGTCAACGTTTATGCCAGCAGATAGAGTTGTAACTATACAACTGTAACTTTTCTTGTGGTTGTGACTCTATCCCTGTTACAAAACAGACAGAAATTCAGACAGACAGACAGACAGACAGACAGACACAACACCTGCTAGAGAACTCAAAAGCACCTCTCTGGTACATGACACACACAGACACACACACACGCACAGACTCACAGGGTGAGAACATTACCAACCACGGTGTCTCCACTGGGGATTAATGATTGCACATGTTTATGCTAATTATACTGAGATAATAGTTTTTGCAATCTCAAGGTGGAATAATGCTGCTCTGTGCTGCATCTAGCAAACTTGCGGTGAGGTTGCTTAAATACTTCTACATGGCTGTTTGTCATATATATATATATATATATATATATATATATATATATATATATATATATATATATATATATATATATATATATATATATATATATATATATATATATATATATATATATATATATATATATATATATGTGTGTGTTTGTGTGTGTGTGTGTGTGTGTGTGTGTGTTTACTTAGTTGACATTTTCTTTTTGTATTAGTGTTGAGCACCCATCCTGACAGATGTAGAATCAATATATAACTTGCTTGGCTCCTCTCTGGGCCTCTGCTATCTACAGATACCCATAACCTCCTTCACTCAACATGCAGGCCGGGTCTGCAACAGTGCATATTTCTCTTTAGGAAGCCGAAAACATTAGCCAGCTACAACATAACGCTCACTCACTGAATCTGTCCTCACATTTAATTGCATCATTTTACAGCTTTCTCAGTCCAAAAAAAAAAAAAAAAAAACGGGACGAAAGAAGTCACCAGAATCCTCGAACATGCAGCTGTGATCACCGGCACCACTCAGATCCACCTTTCAAAACTGTACAGTCGTGCAGTAGAAAGAAAAGCAGTTTGCAACACTGAGGACCCTTCACCACTCGTTTCAGCCACTCCCTTCAGACAGTAGATTCAGAGCACCTCTGGCTAAAAAGACACTTTACAGGAACTCTGTCATTCCCACAGCAAAGTGCATTTTCAACAATGGCAATATAGACTCTACTCTTTAGATATAGCTTTGCATGAGTGCTTTTAACTGTTGAGTATTTTTAAGTGAGTCTTGGAGGTGTGAATGTGATTTCATGAGCCCTAACCAAAGGTCATTTTCTGTTACTATGTGAATTTTCTTGAATCTTGAATCGAAAACCCTTCTCTGCTTAGGTCGGCAGAGGCATTAATGTGTTTCTCTGAAGAGGCAGAATTGCTGCTTTGAAGTTCACACGCACAACATTCGGTACATGAATACATGTTGAACCAGTGGATATAGAATATATGGCAAACCTGTGGTGTGTGCTGCGCTTAATTTGTGTTTGATGATCTACAGATTAGAAGACAGATGAGCAGAGTGCATCCATGACAGACTGTGCAGAGCCGGGGGGAAATCTCTTTATTATTATCATCGCCACCATCTCACAGCACCATGGTATTACTCATATGAAGTGCAACATGCGGCAACATGCAGGATGTCAAGGTGGGAATGGCGCCGCTGGACTCTGCTCTGAGCCTGGTGCCATAGTCTCAGAAGGTTTTAACAACCATGCAGGTAATGCTGCACCACCTTACAACACAACAGGAAAATCCATCCCATCAGAACCCTGTGAAATAAGAGGACACTTCACCACATACATCCCGGCACCACTGCACCTCAGAGAATTACTGATTAAAATGATATGTGGAATTCATCCATGTACTGTCGAGCTGGAGACACTTTACTTACATTACTTAATTACTTATCAACAAAGTCTCCTTTTGTTAGGGAAAAGTGCGGGTGCTTGTCAAACTACTGCCATTTTTCATCGACAAAACCCCAGCTACACAAGCTTCTCACACTTTTTGTACAATCCTAATCAGTTGTCTCTCCACAGTGGAGTCTCCCAGCAACATAAGTCTTTAAGTTGCAAAGCTGCTGCTGGAGGTCAATGCTGTTAAATTATAGATGATCTCGTTAATTGATTTTGCAGGAGAGTGTCAGGAGTGTGTCTGGTTACGTCTGACTTTCAGGACCTTCCTAGGTGTGCTTTTTTAAGGTCCTGTTAGATAGGTACTTCTGTACTCTACATATTTAACAGCATTTGTAATATACTGTTACACCACTTATAATATTTACAATGAAAACTGTCTTGAAAGCAACAACATGTAAAAAGCAGAGGTTTTTATTTAGTTCAATAGTAAATAAAAGAGTGCTCACATACTCGTTTACATACATGCGTATATTGTATGCGGAGGGAAAGTTAACGGGAGAAAGGACATGGACAAGAGGCAAAGTCTGAAAAAGGGGTGGAAGAGACGTGGACTCGAGGCGACTGGAGAGCAAGTTGACTTGATGGAAAATAAACTTGAGCCCAACTTGGACTTGTCTGTGTAGATTTGATGGTTTCTGTTATGTCACGGTTATTTTAGTCTGGCTTTCAGTTTGTCCCTGTTTCCCTGATACATTTATTTCACTGGATCAATAATGACAAAACCATTTCAACAGGTAAGATAAATGAATGAAAAAGTGACTAGACTTGGGACTTTGACTTGTCAGAGAGAAGAAAAAACAACTTTGGAAGCTTAGAACAAAATGACTTGGTGTTTGATTTGGTGGGCCCTCTTTTTTATACAATAGGCGTTAAAATATGATTTTCATAATCAAACCATAGAAATATTAAGTACTTCTTCTATCAAATTAAAGATTTGTGAAATAATTGTTAAAAGTTGGATTCTTTGGGGAGGGACTAACACCTGGGGTGATTGCTTAGATGTATCAGCCAAAAAAAAAAGAAAGAAAAGAAAAAACAGATGCTGAAGCAGATTGGATATATTTTTTTTATTTGGCTTGTAGTGACTTCAATGCAATATTAACAGGGTTCTTTCATAAATATAGACTCCAGCCACCTTTGTGTCTCCTACAGGGTATATTATTTTACATTACATATGTTTTGTAGATTTGTTTCGATTTCCTTCTCTATATTTATTTATGTGCTTCTGTTTTTTCTTTTAGTTTTTAAACAAAGACACTAGTTGAGGAGCCAACCACAGTTCTCTCCAGCATTATTGTATTTTACTGTGCCATTGACTGGGCCATTCTCTGTTTTATTTTCCTTGTGGGACTTCCTGCTTGTACTAAAGGGGAATCTGAGTGGTAGTAGCCATCTTGCATGTGTGTTTTGTTTAAGTCACCCTAAATTACTGTGAGTAGGTAAATTTCAGTGCGGGACAGTTTTCTTCTATTGAAATTCCCCCACTGACACCGGAGGAAATAGAGACAACTTTCATTTTCATTTTTATTTTTGATATACAGTATTAGTCTTTGGGTCCAGCTTATTCTTGATCTTGTGCACTGAGTATTACTTGGTCAAATAAAGGCCATAAAATAATGTAGCTTCTGGCCAAAAGTTCAAAGGTAAACCATAAAAAATCTTTTAGAAGAGGACTTCAAATGAAGCTTTGACTGTTTACTAAGAAATACAGGTACATTTTCTTTATTCAGTCTTCATTCATATCTTCTCTTTCACTTGCCACCCACTGTTAGAGCTCCTCCCCTTCAACAGTATCCTCCACATCATATCTGGCCAATAACCCTTTGCTCACATTACATGAACCAATCAGTTGTTGGGTGCAGCTCTATAAATATCGTTGTGATCCTTTCTCACAGACCTACTATAGACCAAACCCTTCCTCCCCCCTTCACCACCATAATCTTCAGATTGAGATTCAGCTGGGAGGTTCAATTTTCCACTTACTGGCTTCACTCCACCCCCACAACTGTATAGACTCTGGGGAATCCTGTCCTTTCTATCAATCTAAAGAATGCAATGTGTTCGTGGAATTTAACTGCCTAAACTTTTCTTTTCCAAATGGACAGTTATCTAATATCCTTTTCTAATGGATCTCTCTTTACTGACAATGATTGACAAACCATGTATTCTGTCAGACTAAGCTTTTACTAAAGACATTCTTCCTCTTGAAGACAGCTGTAAGACTTGCATCCGTCACCTGCAGTTGACTGCAGGAAATCATACTGCCACTCTGTATCACCTAACAAGTGATGTGTGGCTGCTAATCTTGACCTTAACTAAAATATCAATTATCTTACAAACTCCATCTGGGTTAGCCTAGAAATGCTCAATTTTACAGAGTAAAACATTCTGGAAAGTTATATTTCCTAAATAACCTGGAGACACTTAAGGTGAAGACTCATCTTTTGCGTATTATGTATTTCTAGTAGTAGTAGTGTATACATAAATACTTATTTCACTATCAACAAAAATGTAAATGCTTATTGCAATAAGTTATTGCACAATTGTTTGAAACATATAAACATCTTTATAATGCTTTAAACACATATAAGACAGTTATAGTAAACATTATGATACTGTGCAAGTCTTTCATGAACGTGATTTTTATAAACTGTTACGTTTGCTTCATAAATGGTTTACAAAGCAATTCATGTTGTTTCATAGTCAAATATTAGCTCAAGTTTAATCAACTATAAATGTACTATTTATTAAATACGGTTATTTTGAAGTGTTGCTAATTTCACAAACAACTTTAAAGGTCGACTGCCAGTGACTCCCAAAATTACATATGTTGTTTTTTTATATGACTGTTGCAGCTTGCCATCATTGTATACTTGCAGCCTGACTGGGAGTGAAAACCACCTGGTAAGGTTTAGGGGAACATTGTGTTTTGGCTTAAATAACTACATTACCTATGCACCTGCAGTTAAAGAGGTACCTTATTTATGTATGCAATTTCAGTGATGTAATTTACGTGACATAAGTTAATTTAGTAACTATGTTAATAGGTTAAAATAAGTCATTGCTGACTTTTGGTTTCACACTGGACACAACAGTCTCCTGGGTTTGAGTCCAGTGCTTGTTTAACTCAATAATCCACCCTGATGTCCTCCATATGCAGACTTTGTTGCTCTCTACAGCAGTTCTCCTGACTTACTCCTTTGCAGTTGGATAATCATCATGGCCACTAGAGGTCACCGCATAGCAAGACATGCAAATATGGGTCGTAATAAGCTGGTTCACAGTCAACCTATATGCAACTTTTTCTGAAGTTGACAGGCTGGTCTTATGTAAATTATCATCTGGTGAAGTTTCATGGTAACATGAACATTTGACTCTTCTGTTGTTTGGCTTAACAGTTTTTGGAATTGGCCAAATAATATGAGTAATCATTATGAAATGGTCGTGAGGACACTCTGAGCCAGACGTCTCCATTTCAGTAGCACCCAACTTCAAACATCACAGCTTTGTTTTATTTTTACAGCAGTATTTTCCGAAGTGATAAAAGGAGGTGTCCAGAATTCTACCTTTAATACATTATGTTACTGTAATATGTCTAATATGTCAGCAAAATTAAGAATTTTGAACCTGGCTTGATCTAATGATTTATATACATAGCTGTCCTGGAAATGTATGGTAGGTTTTTTTTGTTTGTTTTTTTGTTTTTGTTTTTGTTTTTTTCAATTAAAAAAAATATACATAATTTTGATGTACACAGTGTTGAAATACATATTCTTTAAAGGCCTGGTTAAAGCAAGTTTGGTCTCATGCTCCAAGCCAGAAAACTCCACTCAGTACCACTTACATACCCCAGAGATTCCAGTTTTATTGCTGTTTAGTGTGTATATTCTGGAGATTTTTGGATGCTTTTTCATACGTAATCCATGGCACAATTCATACAGCATTTCATTCCTAAAAGCATGGCAAAAAAAACGTTTTTTTTTTTTTTTCATGACTGTTGATAGTCTGATGAAATTAGATATCCTAATTTTCCTTCTATGACATGTCAAAATGACCTTTTATAGTCTATTATGTCAACAAAAAATAAACAAGAATTTTGAACTGAGTTTCATCCAATGTTCAGATGTGTCTTTTGGAAATGAATGCAGATTAGTCTAAATTAAATCAGAAGATGCGTCATTTTTAATTTAATATAACATTTCAGAAATATTGTAATTCAAAGTGGATGATTGTCTTTATCTAGGTAATCAGCTTGGGAGGTTGAATGCTAATTTCTATTATCAAATCATTTTATGTAATTCACTTGTAGTGTCTTTGCTTGACAGTGAGAATGCTTCACCTTTTCTCTGCCATTCACACCCTCTCTCAGCGGTCAGGTCGGCTTGCCTCCTCCTTTGATGATCTCTGGACAGTCAGTTTCAATGCCGGACGACTGAGGTGCCTCACACCTGTTGGTTTCAATGAGTTCCCCCCACAATCAGGACTTGACCTTTTCAGTCCAAAGCTGTGTTTGAGGATATACAGCTCACTGTCATCCTCATCTTAACCTGACATTGCACGTCTCCTCTGTCTTCACCCTCTCTAAAGTATTGCTGTTTCTCGCTGCAGTGGCTCAAAGACTTGAGAGCTCTACAAAAACAAGATCAAGAGTTGTTTTGATCCTCGCTCTGTCAATTTTTTTCTTTTTTTTTTTGCCGTTACAGAAAGGGTGTTATGGTTAAGCTTCTGTTTCTGAACAATTTCCCATCTTGTTATTGTTCTGCAGGCAGTGGGCCCATATATTGGACAATTCCCAGCCACACTGAATGACTGGATGAATTGAATAATTAAATGAATTTAGGCATTGGTATTCACAGTACCACAATGATTGTTCTAAGGATTTGGCTGACCCTTTGACCTGTCGTTTAGAAACAACCACCGTTAAAATAAAAAACTTTCTCCAGAATGTGCCTCTGAATATTAATGGTCTTTATACTAATACTAGTACTAGACTACTTTCATTTTGAGAAGGAAGATATCTTTATACTTCATCACCACATAGGAGTCGATCTCTTAGTTGTTTTCTATTGATGTTCAACACACCCTCATTTCTAAACGTCTAAAGTATTCACCAGTGACAGATGTACAGATACATTACTGTACTGTGCTTGTACTTTACTTGAATATTTCTATTTTCTGCTGCTTAACATTTCCACTTGAGACACATAGTTTACTTTGTACTCCACTACATTCATTTGATGCTTACTCTGCAGGGTTGCAATATCTACCGGTCATGCTGGGTAGAGTGTCGCCTGCCACACCGTGTTGTTATCTCTTTCTCTCTTTACATTTTATGCAGGTGGCAATCAGCTTTGAAGTGCATTAACGCCACCCACTATGACAGTCCATAAATGTAAAATTATGAAATAGATATGAGGCACCAAATTAAAAACACTTTATTTTTATAGCACCTTTCAAAAACAAATTAGTGGTGTATAATAAAAACGTATGCAATCAATACCCAGAACTTAAGATATGAACAAGATAAAGACATTTACAGTAACAATAAACACCATCAGAGACAAAAAAGCCTTCATATTTTCACTTTTAGTCACGATTTAAGATTTTGGAATCATTATTAGGGCCAGGCCATTCAAGTCTAACATTACGAAAATTACAACATCATCTCGAACATTAGTGGTATACTGTACATGAGGCATGCAACTTTGAAAGCATCTGTGAATAGCAGAAATGTTGAAATGCCCTTCCAATTACACAAAGTGCATGCTAACTTTTACCCTCGCAAAACTATATCCTGCAATGGCGCTAAAGGTTGGCACTGAGGTGTGGAACTGACCAACATGCGCTGGGGTTGTTGTGTGGTCCTTACCCCTTCTTCCAACAAGCTGAAGTGAAGTGTCATTGCAGCATTTACACAGAGTCTACTGAGGCTAAAAGATGCCAGTTTCTGTTTTGCCTTCTTGATTTGCCATTGGGAGACAAGCTAAAAGCAAGCCGGGAGATAAAACAAAGGAGCGGAGAGGGACCAAATATTAGCCAGTGGACGGCTCCAGCTGTGTTTGGTATGGTACCAAAGGGGAAGATTATCTGCCCCCAAAGGGCCAGCACCACTCAAAACCGTGCCCCGTCACATGGCAAAGACAAACTACAGCGGTATAGCCCCACAGAGGGTTGGAGAGCTAAAGAAGCACACTGATCCACAACTCCAGAGGGCTCCTTTCACAACTCTTTTTGAAGCTGTGGTAAATTAATTACAGAAGCAGTTTCTCTCTGGGGACACAGTTATGCTAACATCACATAATGGTCAGCTCAGAGGTTGCACCCAAACAGCCACTGGTCTTTATTATGAGTCCAATTAATTTAAAATATGCTGGGATACACTGCTTGTAAACTTCTTGGGTAATTGGATGACACTATCATCACAAGTTAATTTCACAGACAGAAATGCAGCAAAACAAACCAAGTCATTTGGAAACCTTTTTATCAGAACTCGAAGTTCTGAGGCTCAATAAGTTCTGCCCTAGTTTCCACAATTGACAGTGTTTTTTCTGCTGCTTCATTTAGCCCATCCTTTGAAAAGAAAATTCTCATTGCTGCTTTATTTGACATATCTTAATGTTTAGCAGCCAGCCGTTTCCATCTTTAAGCCCTTTCCTTCAAAATGTCACTATTTCCAATTAAACATGGAAGTACTGTAAGGCAGAATGAGGAAATGGGATTTTTCTAAGTGACAATTTGGCAGATGAAAACAGACTGACTGCCAAAGCTTGAATCGCACCTTTATATTGAAAGATTGCAGGATTTCAGCCAGTGTTTGTGGTTTATTCAAACAGTTTGTGGTGAGAAGAGACCGTCAGCAACACATAAAGGTTTTGAAATGAAGTTGTAGTTCTGTACAAACCTTAACCACAGGTGGCAGAGTTGTAATTAGCAGGATGAAAGAGATGATTATAGGAGAACAAACCCACCTTTGAGCGATATAAATACAGTCAGTAGGGATGTGATAATACCAAGAACTCACGTTACAATATCATCAAGGTATTGAAAAAAACAACAACTGAAAAGCAAAGACGACCTGTTGTCAACCTGATATTCTTTAATATTGAATGCGACATGGACAGCATTTAATATTTGTACACAATTTTGTTTCCACTTGTTATTTCAGGTGCTTTAGCTTTCCATCTGTGGTAAAAATAAAAGTAGCCTGCCGTGACCTATGCATGTGTAAAAAGCAGTGGTAGCATCCATTCATACTCATTTCTCTTGTTAGATCCGTGAACTTTACAAGCGAAATGTGGTCACAGTCCCATGACACCAAAATATACCGAAATCCGGTTTCATTGTTACATCGGTACCAGCCAGTAAACAATAACGACAAGAAAGATTCTCTACATGCATGTAACCATGTTTTGATATTTCAATGTCAAGATGAAATCAAATCAACACTAATGATTAAGATTTAGACCATCAGCAGTCACATTTGGTTCAGGGTCACTCTGTACTGTATGTGAGAGCAGAACATGGAGAGCTCATTAAATCTTGTTACATGATTGGATTCCCTCCAGGAGTCAGAAGTACCTGTATAGACAATTATCCTTGGTAGTGTCCTGCGGTTGGCATTCCTAATGAAATTGTGAACTCTTATCATGAACATATCTTATTCAATATGGTTATACAGTATCTTACAGGCAAGTATTTGTGCACTGAATCCTACACATGTGCGTATTTTATGTGAATGTTCAAAGAGACCGGATGGTGCACAGTTTTATTTTGAAATGTACAATGATATATCACAGGCATGCCAGTCTGAAAACACATGCAATAAACCTGCCTTACCCTGCCTGAGCTGCTAATGCACCAAACATATTTTCATGGCAAAGTTGTAATTGGAACATAGACATAAATCACACAGGGGGGCAGGGGGGAATCAACCTCCCATTCCTGAGCAGAAAATGATTTGTCCCCCACTATATCACTGTAAACATAAGTCATTTAAATTTATTAATAACATGCAATAAAAGCACTTGTTCCCCTATAGCCATCAGCAGTGGTCCATGATGTAGGTGCAGCACATGTGCGGGGATCTGAGTCTGTTGTTGGTGGCTGGGAGACAAACAAGGGATATGTTAGACATGTCTTTACCTCCTGCAGTGCAGTTTCCTTTGCTGGCAGGGTGGCAGAGTGTTTGTTAGTAGAGTTACAGCATTGCAGTTGTTCCCTCCAAAGCTGATATTGGAATTTTGCCAGTACATTGGAGAGATTATCCAACAGTGGTCGGGAAAAAAAAAAAAATTCTGAGGAGAAAAGCAAAATATCAAATTTAAATATACATGAGGACAAACATCTTTACGTGAGGGAGGCCGAATGACACTCAAAACTGTCTCACTCTTTACTGTCTTAATGTTTCCTTGTTGCATTGTTTATAAGGCAGGCTACAAGCTAATTCAGCTTACAGTTTAATTTGCAACTGCATTGTTTCTTCTTCTGATTACATTATATGCATTTTTTATAACTCCAAATTCACAATATAACATGTTAGGCCAAACCATTTAACACTGTATATGGTATTGATGTTTGATGATGCTAATATGCTGCACGGCTTCCACAACCAGATGCCTTGAAGTAAGCCCAGCAGGTTTTGAAGTAGAACAGCTTTCTCCATTTTTCTTGTGTACAGCTACAGAGCTACAGGCTGCAGAGGAATCTAGTGTTTGGTGGAACATCAGAGCAAACATATGCTGCTTTGTTTTGGTTTTAAATTGAAGTCACTGCAGGCTTTCAACCACATCCCAGAGTTCACCTGCCTCTCTGGCTACAACTTATTGTCATTTTCTGAACTGGTGATAAAGGAAAGGCAATAAGTCTTTAACATGAAGTTGTATCTCATTATTGTATCCTGTTCATACAGTGGAGACTTAGGGTTAGGGCCTGAGCTCCAGCCCAGCCACCGCTATAAAATGTTGGCAGTTCCTTTTCTGCGAACCACTGATACATTCACCGATGTATGTGTCAGTACGTGGATGTCTTCTACAAAACACATTATATCACATTTACATTACATGTTTATGACTTTATTATCATATCAGGAGATGGAGGGGATGGTGGTGGTAAGAGGGATGCCAAACCAGCTGCTGCAGCCTGAGTCTTGCTTCTCAACATCTGTAGGCGTGAGCCCACTGGAAATTTTATGGAGAGCGTGGGTCAGCTCTCAGCTCTGTTTGTGGTGACCAAAAAAAAAGGACTGAAAATCAGCTTTCCCTTAACTAACCAACTGTATTTTGTACCTAAACCTTATCAGAGCAGAAGCACAGCGTTTACACTATATAAAATTGAAAATTGAACTGAAAGAATCATAAAGTAGCAGCATAAAGAAAGAGGAATTGTCATCATATCTGTGATTTGCAGGAACGGACACTGCCAACATTTATACTGGTGACTGGGTTGAAAGTTTTCTTTGAGAATCATTCACGTGTTAGTCAGTTTTCCTGAAAATCTGCCTAGATTAGGTGAAATAAAAATTTGAGGCTACGGGATTGTCAGAACACTTTGAGTCATCTGTCTGGGGACCATGAAATGATTGATGGAACTGACAAAACTTGTTATACTTCTACTGGTTTGAAAACAGCAGCACTACTATCACCCATCACCCAACATCAATGTGATTAGTGCTTGGTTTGTTATTTGGCATTTTCCACTTCTCAATTTCTGGGAAAAACCATAATATGGCACGCTGAGCTGCAAAAAAAATTACAATCCATGGTTACTTTTTTTTTTTTTCTTCAGAGAAGTTCAGATTAGAAAAGGTACACTTAACAAAGCAGCACACACTGTACTTGCCAGAACAGCCCAACCCCAGCATTACACTTCAGTGGAGTGGAGCTCTGATTTTTCACAGCACTTGGCCCATGTTATTTATATCTACAGGGCTGTTGGTTTCTTGCAACTTCAAAGACACACAGTCATTTCTAAAACAACTATTTTATACACACTGTTTTTTAGTAAGCATCTCATCTCTGTGTTGATTATACAAATTAAAGAGTATGTCAGTAGAGAGTACATTCAGACTTGTATTCATCTACAGCAAGATCTGAAGCATGATATCACTGGATTAATACAGGCGTGCTTAGTATGTAGATATGGTGGCAGTGGAGTGTGTTGCGACAGTAGAGAAGGGATGGTGCACAGTGCAGCGTTTAGATGCTGATGTCAGTGCCTAGCTTCGCTGAAGAAGAGTGCAGAGGTGCATCCTGGGGGCCCATTCATGCCTGACTGACACCGCTATCCATCATCGGGTTTATCAGAGTCCAAGTCCAAGTGGCAGAGCTGTGAGTGTCCTACAGCTGTCTATTATGTAAAGAAATGGCCCTCAGTTCCGATAGCGGAATCAGACTAGAAGAAGCACAGGAGCTGTTGACCTTTAAAAACTGGCAAACTTTGCAGAATAGATGAACTCTCACTGGAGTTCATCTAAATTCAGTCAAGGTATTCCACATCAATCTCCTGGGCTGTTTTATGATGCCCTTTACTCATTGAAAACATAAAAAATTACCTTGGAGAACATTTAAGTTCACTGTACCCTACCCGCTTGTGACTGTGTTTAGGTTTACATTGCGTACAGATATACAGAGGTGCACGATGTTTAATTCCACTGTCAGTATGACGCAGAAGAATGGCACTACTCAATGGAAATCACTCAGTCATAAATTCACCCAGTTTAGGCAACACATCCTCATATTCAAATGACTGAATAGGTCGACTTGCCAGTGATTCCCAAAAGGACATTTATCACTGTCACATTTATCAACATGACAGCTGCAGCATACCAGTCACAGGCAACGTTTGTCATGAGCTTGCAGTTTGGTTGGCTTTCAACTCTAAAGCTGCTGGGTTAGGTTTAGGCTGGTCAGATCAGATGCAGACGGTGCTAAACCTGTCATTGGGTGCCCATTTCCATTGGCATTCCCCTCTCCCTTCACTATCTGTGTTACTTTTATATTCAAATCTTTGTTGCTACATCAGACATCAACCTAAAAGCTAGCAACTGACATGCAGAAATTGGCCAGTGACTCTGACACTAACCTGATCCTTATCAGTGTGAAACTTAAGCTAACAGCTGTTAGACTCTCTTTTGTGGGCTTTTAGCCATTTTAATCCAAGGGCCTAGGACAAAGCAAATTCCCTCCAATGCTATTTTGCAGACAGGATCGCTGTCGCTGCATCCTGGGTTTAGCCCTGCCCAATGTGATTGGCTGTGAGAAATATGCAAACAAGCCAGCGTGTCCCCTCAACCCCCTTTACAAGAATGAAAGCTAGTGCAGGCAGACATTTTCAGTGTTGACAGAGTGCTATGGAGACAGATCTGGCTATGCAAGACTAGGTTTAGGAAAACACTCCTAAGCACTTCAACCAAATCTGGACTTTTTCACTTTTTCCATCATCAGCTGTCTTCGTCCTCTGATGCTGTAGTAAGAACTAGGGCTGCAAGAGGTCACCTCCAAAGAATTAGTGTAACTATGGGTTGTAATAAGCTGTTTTCACAGACAACCTTCACAGTTGTTTATCTAATCAGAGCAGACTGGTTTGTTTCAATATAGCACCAACACAATACTCGCAGCCAGAGGGTTTTTCTGAGCAAGGTTTTTTGACCCACAACAGCTCAGGTTTTACCTTGACACTGTCACAAATGTAGTTTTGTTAGTTGTACTAAATGACGCTAATGTAGCAATGGTGTTCAATATTGTGAAGGATGTACAAACCTTATTGAATCAAAAGGTGGTGACAAGAAAGAGCTAGAGAGGACTGTAACAGTTTGCAACAGCATCACATTTAAAGCTGCAAGGGACATTGTTTTTTTTTTATTTATTTATTTTTTTTTTATTGATTCTGGCGCCCCCTCTGGACAAGTGTTATTCATTTGAAATGATATACATAACACAAAGCCAAAAAAAAAATAAATACAGTGATTTGACCATCCATATATATATATATATATATATATATATATATATATATATATATATATATATACACACAAAGTTTTGAGATAGCGTATCCATTGGGGCCACGAAAGAATGATAACTGTAATATGACACTGGTGGGACAAAGTAAACTTTCTTTTTTGTTGCTGTACCACCAGACTACAGAGCGGCTTCTTTCCTCAGGCTGTGTGACTCCTCAATTCATCCTAAACACTTCGCTACATTTGATACAGATAAGCTGGACCCTGAGACAGCTATTAAAAATTAAGTAAGAAAAATACCATAATAATTACATTACAGCCAATATTTTCGCTGATGTTCCTGTTTTCTTATGTAGGTCATGTAGAGGTGTCAGTAATAAAATCGTAGTTTGTAAAGGTTTGGGCCAGTGAAAAGACAAGAATACAAAAATAACACTGGGTAAAGTTTAGCAAGTATTGTATTGCTGCTTCATTGACCCAAATTGGTCCATTTTGACATGTTCATTGTTTTAGTGCGTACCCTTATTTCAGTTTGTACTTTAGTGTGTAGCAGACAAAGCACTTTACAATTTACCTCTCATTCTTCCACACAGTCACACACCCATGAAAGTGAAGCTGCCTGTCCATCGAAAACTATGTGGGGGTCGATGTTCCACTCAAGGACACTTTGCCATTCGGACAGACAGCAGAGATCAAACCACCAACCTTGTGACGAATGGACAACCAGATCTACCTCCTCAGGCATAGTCACGACCCAAGTAAAGGGACACACCTGGCATGTCAGACGGTGTGTCTTCTGATACTTGAAGCATAGAAAATACAACTGAGAGGAGTGTGTGGATATAGGTGGGGAAATCTGAGGGGGCCACAGTTGCCCAACGCAGACACTGTGAGGCTCTATCATATTGTAGAGCCAAAGTTAACAGGAGGCACTTCTATCCAGGAATATCAGTGGTCTTCTCAGCACTTTTTTTCAGCATGGCAACACAATGGTCCATTAACATGCACTGAGGTAATGGGCCTCAGCTGTGATCGCTTCACTGTTATTGTTCCAACGTTTGATTTGTCGCACAAAGCCTTTTCGACCCCTGAGAGAAAAACACAGAAGGTGTTTCACGGATGAAAAGCCTGATTAAAAATGACTGGCAAGATTTTGAATGTCTACAACCTATATGCTGGCATTGAGATTGTAATGCTATATTCAGCTTAATTGGGGTATATATTATGCAGTATATATCTTGATATTTCTTTTTAAAAGTGATGACTGGATGAAATATTGCATAATTTTTAACAAAATAATGGCACTTTCACTAAATACTTTTACACTAGATTTTTGATAGTCACCAGTAATGTGGTCATGACAAATCACTAAGCAGGTAATGTCAAGTATCAGAAAGAGTAGAACAGTCTAATGAGTTCATAAAATGTCATCACTTTACTGTACAGCAGCCTTTGAAGGAACCAGAAAAGGACACTTATACCATTTCACAATATAATGATATTCAAAATCCAACATATCCTCATACCTCAACAACTGAATAGGTTCATTGACAATGGCTCCCAGTGAACAACGTATCATACTGTCCCCTAAACATGTCCAGACCAATGGACATTCATCATACGCTCACAGTTTAAATTACTAGTATGTGCGCAAGTAACATAACATAACATAACATGTAACGTAACTACATAAGTACTTTCTTCATTTTTTTGGTTTCAAAAAGAAACAGACAGCGTTTCCTGAACGAAGGTCCTGTGCTTGTTAGACCACCTTTGCCCCTTGTCCTCATGTCATTTTATCGCTTTTTGTGCTACTTTGCCTTTCTCTGCTGCTATAAACAATGCCAGTAGAGATCGACGCAGAATGCCAAAGATAAATATGGGCCGTAATAAGCTGTTTTCACAGTTGACTTATACGATTGTTTTTGTGATGAAGACAGGCTCCCACAATCTAAGATGATATACAGTCTCATATCACGATAACCAGATAATATAGAGATATTACTGAGCTGCATGTTCCATCTTAAAACATTAAGTGATCTGGAACAACTTATCATAATTATTTTATCAATGTTATATTCTTTTTTTAAATTATTACCACCAAATGTCTGTGAGCTCAAATTTGATGTATTGTGTTTTTTTTTCATCTTGCTGGCGTTAATGAGTAGCCCTTTGGCCAGATACTTTGTTTGTCGGGAGCATGATGTATAATTTTGTTTTTATCATTAAGAGATTTGACTACAAAACACTGTTTCAGGCATGCTTTTTGAAACTGGAACACAGTTTTAGTCCTTGTGTCACCTACTCTAAAAACAAGGCCCTGCGTCCTTGACAATACATCTCTATAAAAGGGGGAAAAAAAGTAATTAACTTTATTTGTTTCCAGCATGCCTGTTAAACGAATGAATTTGTGCAGGTGTGACCTTGATCATTTGATTCACTTTGTTGAAAATGGTTTATTTTGCAGCCTCTGGTGGATAGTTTTAGACAACTTTATGTCATTTTTGTGGATTGTGGGAATCATTTTTTAGAACACATCACTATTTTGAGCATCCTTTTGCTGTTTCACAAACAAAAACACCGTTTTGGTGTTTGTGTCATTGTTTCTCTGCTGCTTATTTTCTGCTTTTTTCACACGTGGCAGTGTGACTGATTGATCACTGGGGTGATTGCATCCATCATGCCTGGGCAGGAAAGAGTGTCAATTCTCTCCCCTGAGCCAGTGATTGAACGTGGTGGGGGAGCAAATGTTAGACCAGCCCAGGCTCGGCAAAGCTTGGCATGATAGTGCCACTCAACTGGCTCTGGTGATTCACATGTTTTAAATAGTGTGTATTTATCAGTAGTTGCAATGAGCTGTGTGTGGACACACAACGTTTTTGTCTTTAAGAAATTCTTGTGATGTGTGACCGAAAGCAAACCCATAATAAATACAGCTATAGTATGTCATTTTTATGATTTCATGAGTGACTTATGAAGCAGTAAAACTGACAAATCTCCACTTGCATACAATATGTGGAGCTACAGTCCTCCAGTCTATACTGAAATCTTTATATGGCACTAAAAGGTTATGTCTTAAAGGTTGGGCCAATCCCATTTTTAGAGCAGCCTTAGCCGGCTTTAAGCAGAGTCACTGCAGCAAGATAAAAGTGGCTGTAATTACACAATTAATCAATTGTGTTGTGTTGTTTTGTAGATGCAACACATAATGGGGAAAAGCCAATTTAGCATGTGTCAAGATGAATTGCCCTATTTTCTTCAACAAGGGAATTCTGAAATCAGTTTTCATATTTCAAGTGCTTTCTTGAGCATCATCAGTTGAGTAGCAATTGCAAAGGATCGATCAATACGTTATTTAGCTACGGTGAATATGAAAAAAAAAAGGATACGGCTGTAATCATGTGCTTCAAGCACCATTTGTCAGTGGCAGTCAGTTTCAAGAGAATGAACAGTAAAGCAGTGCTCCTTTGAAAAGTGTCAGCATTGGTGAATGGTTAATATGATTGTCACAAACACAATAGATGGATGCATTTTAATTCAGAAAATGTGTTAAACTGACAATAATTTGACAATTTGTTGACTTATTTCTTGAAATTATGAACCCAGCTGAAGTGGGAGAGTATCTGGCTTGGAGGTGATATCACAACAGTCTTCTCCTAATAAATGTAGCTCCAAACGGCCCTTTTTTTTTTTTTTTTTGCCATCAGCCGAAGGTCCCTTCATCCGCAATTTCACTCCAAACTTCTGGTGAAACTTGGCAGCCCTGCCAATCATCATTCCACCCGATACACCATCAGCTAAAGATAAATGTGTTTTGCCATTATCAGCTTCCCACATGCAGTGACACAAAATCAACCGTTTTTTCCAGAATCAGAAGTGATGTGGGAGACAGCCCTGCACCAGTAAAAGCCCCAACCTGTGTGAAGAAAATATGACCCTGAATATATTAAATTTGGGTTTGTAAGGGCTGGCAGTGCTTTGGAACCCCGAAAGCAGTGTGTTGCATGTGGTAAAATGCTGTCAAAACCCAGTTTATTTCTTCTCCTTATTTTTGTCATGCCATTTTCTTTTCATTTATCGGGGGAAGGTGGTCCTCAGAAATGTTTTAACACGCCGGCCTTAAGTTACAAAAGGTTGAGAACCCCTGGTCTAGTGTCTGCCTCCTATGCTCCTAACACTTCCAGATCAGTACAACTCTGTTCAAAAGTGCAAACTCTTTCAGATAAGATTACAGCAGAGTCCGTTCTGAATTACTTTTCAGCTGTACTAGCTGCTCTGCTCACCTCCATCCTTAACCGCCCTTGTATGAGACTAACATCCTACACCGTAATCACTGTGTCTGCTCCCAAGGATAAGACTTCTTTCCTCAGTTGCTGCATCCAATTTTACTTCATATTCAACACGTCCTTTTCTGATTGCATTTTCAAGGGAAATGTACTGCTGGCCCAGTTCACTCTGTCAAGCGGCGGTTTAACCCTCTCCATCTTCCTCCAAATGGGGATGTTTTGCAATTGGCAACTGCATTATTAAAATCTGAGCACAGAATCTGAACACGTGTAGAGAAACATTCCACACATGTAAACTACAGTAAATCAAAGAAGCATCTAGTGTCATCACCCGACCAAGAAAATTTACAGCTATTGTGAACTAATCAATTATATGGTACTGACATTATCACTGTATTGTGCACTGTTTTCAGGTACTATGCACCTCGCTCAGATGAAGATAAAATCATTTATAAAAACAGCATATCGGTAATTGCATTATGGATTTCAGAGCCAAAATCTGATCATATTGAGGGTCACTCCAAGGTCAAATTTGATAGGGACACCAAAATAATGAAAATGAATTAATGGGTAGGATTCAACATAAAGTCAGTGGCCAACCTTAAACATACCTAAAACCTTGTTCTGGAAGTGTTCCTCTGTGAATAGGTTCTAATCCACCTCTCCTCCCCCTTCTCCTCACTATAATCAAGAACGATACCATTTAGTGGAGAGAAGCGACCTATCTCATGTCCAGGTTGGCCAATAACGACTTAAATCCTCCAAACTCTTGAGATGGGATTGACTGGACGTACCTGCTCCTCTTCAAAAAAAAAAAAAAAAAAGAAAATCAATGTCTCATTTGTGACCAGAGCTTAGTTACTGAACATCCTGGAGAACACTGTTGAGAACAGTTTGAGCAAGAACACCTGCTACCTTATGAATATGGTTTGAACTGGAAATGGAAGTGCAGTTCTTATCCGATTTTTATAAACCTGCCATAAAAAAAAAAAAAGAAAAAAAAAATCGGTCACTATTTTCCATTCCTCTTTCAAAGACGAGTTTCAGCAAGTTACTTAGTGAGCCATTGATCCTGAGCTAATGTGTGTCGAGGAAGTGCACGGCTCGAGGGTGAAGGCTCCGTCTGAAGGGACTGCATTAGTTTCACAGGCCTTCTTCGCTCTGCGTTCTTACCACATCCCACACACCTACACATTGTCCTCATCACAATCTGCCTGAATCGTTTCATGATCACTTTAACCCTAAAATTCAATGCCTATACCAGACAGCTGTTAGTTAGGAAGAACCTCCTCCTCCACAGCTGCAGCAGTACTACATTTAATTGACGGTTTTGAAACAAGTCTGTTTTGATGGAATCGCAAAACTCAGATTTTTCAGTGCAAGCAGTGGAAAATGAATGTGGAGCTCACGTGTGCTCACGAGTTCAGTTTTGATGGACATGCAGTTTTTGTTGTTGTACAGTTTCCCCAACAAAAAAAAAAAAAAAAAAAAAAGAAAAGCTTCTGCAGCCCTAGGCTGAATCACCAGATGTGGGTTTAAGCCTGCAAATGGGCGACTATTCTTGCCGACACTGTCCTCCCGTTCCAGATGCTGGCTTTTACCCCTTTCAAAAACCCCACTGCTACGGGAAGCAACAACATCTGTCACAGGTTTAAAGGGGAAAACTAAAGATACACCCAAATGCAGAACAGAACAGGAGGCAGGATTGGGGACAACAAAAGACGAGATTTAATCTTAAACCAAAGCTGAATCAACAAAAAACAAGAACAAACAAAAGAAACATAAAGGTCTAGGATTAAAATAAAGTCGCAACTGAGGCTAAAACAAAGTACAATCAAAAAGCAAAGTTCAAATCAAAAATGCAAAACACAAAATGGAGACATACAAGGACACACTAGGAACTTGAGGACATCACAGGAACAGAGACACAAACAACAAACTGACGAGGAGTTCATGGGGAGCAAAGGCTTAAATACATGACGCACCAATGAGGGAACGAGGAGCAGGTGAGGAGAGAGAGAGGAGGGAGGAGGACAGGTGAGATAACGAGGGGGGAGGCACAGAGGAGAGAGCATGGAGGGAACAATACTGACATACAGGGGGAGACAAACATGCACAAGAGGGAAAGCACAGTGGGAATAATACAGGAGATACTGACATGACACAACAGGGCATTGAAAATCAAAGCACAAGACACAAGCGTCAACACAAAGACACAGAACCATGACAACAACGGCCTCCGAGCTAACAACAGATAACTTTAATGAGAAAAAGGAGTTGGTTCCCTCACTTAGAAGGTAGAGATGCACAGCAGTCACCTGCAGCTCTTCATCTACCAGCGCCTTCTTGTTCCGTTACTCCCACAGACTGACAATTTCAGACAACTGTATCCACTGGTAATAGATGCTGAAAATGACCGTTGTCTTGCTCCGTAGATACATTTTTGATTAACGAGTGCTAAACTCCAAACTCCAAGCAACTTGTTTTTTCCAGCAGTTAAAGGCTTTTAATGTGTAGCTGAAGAAAGTTTGCGCTGGCAGTAAATTAACACAGCGCTCCACAGACAGCGAGCGTCTCTTGTCAAAAGCCCAGTGAACCAAGTCACATCAGTGTCGTCACTCAACCTTATGAGATGGTAGAAAAATGTCAGCACTACGGCAACCCTACCACAGATGAAGGTTTTATTTGTTTGAAGAAATACTAACAACCTAGAGCCTTTTCCCTTTACCAGACTGAAAACTTGTGCAGCCAGCACTTAAGCAGGATGGGTTTGGCTTTGCAAGACCACTGCCCACCAAATTATGTGAAAGGCATGTTGGAGGAAAGCACGACTTGAATAAAAGTGAGGGGGGAAAAAAAAAAAATGCCATTGACCAATTTAAAATCACCTTGAGAGCTCTGACCTTTGAGGAACAAGAAAATTGGAGAGTCCAAGGAAGAGGAAGGTATATAGCTCTGTGACACCATCCGATTTTTTTTTATGATCCTCCTCTGCCAGAGCATAGCCTGCTTCATAAAAGAGATGCAGTCCATTCTGCAGTGCGAGATTTTATTCAAAATGTCCTGGCAGTTTTAACAGACACCCGCCAACCAATCAGCTTCACGTGTATCCCGCGGACACGCTGTAAGGCATGTTTACATGGTGACTTGATAGCTTTGGCGCGCTTCTGTGATGCTTGCATAATGTGTGTTGTTATTAGCATACATGCTGTGTCTGGAGAGAGTTTTTTGTGGGCTCAAACTGTTATCTTACCTCTCTGGCTTGTGCTAGAAGCCACTGTTGAGTTCAGTGACCTAATTCTAAGAGACATTTGTGACAAGAGGTGCCCATTTGAGAACCCCAAGTGACATATCAGTAGCAGGTCTGCACTCACACAGTATTCAATCCTGCACTGTTTATATTAGGTAGCCGTTGACTGATGCCGCCTGTCTAATGGTGCTATAGATTTATGACAAGATGTCCTCCTGTTCTTTACAGTCATTTGCGGTTTTGTCATCTAAGGACAGTAAAATTCCCACAGGGTACTGGAGGGGCTTTAAAAATTCAGTTGTGGTTACTTGCTCAAATGTTAAATGCAGTGTTGTCTTACTACCCAGCCAGTTGCAGGGGCAGACAAAACCACATATTTAGGTTTGTAGATTATCCTAAATGAGACATTTACGATTTTTTTTTTCTTAAGTTCTGCATAAATGTGTCTCTTTTGCTAAGATTAGCCCTCAACTTTGCTATAAATCTGGGTTTCACAATGTTATTCGGCCTGTCACCAGGCTTAATTTTTCAGAGGAAATAACGGGTGAATTGTGGCACAATCAAAGCATCTCTGACAATGCAAAACATAATGTTTTTTTCCCAGGTCGCTATCCCCAGGTGGGACAAGTGGAATGACTGGGATATCTCTGGAAACTCTACACTGGAAAAACAGCACACCTTAGAATGTCAAGAGGGAGACTGATAGAAATGGAGGTAAAACAACAGTGAACCATATTCACTCAATGCAAGGCACTCCGGTGTCAAAGTATGTTCCCTTGTTGTGTTTTCTTTTACCACCAGGACATGAGTCATTTAAAAAAAAAAACGGCATTCTTTCTCATTGATCAGTCAGTGACAAAACCTGCCCACTTTTCACTGAGATCGTGATTTCTCACCAATTTGGGAGTCTTACATTTGTTGTAACCCTGTCATCTCAACAATTGCACCAAAAGTAATACCACTGGGGGGAATGTTGAAAAATTGTCTGTTTCTGCTTTTAATTCAACAACCTATATTTAGGACCTGATGGAGCCAGATGGGAGCTGTAGACAGCTAGACAGGAGGCTAGACACTACTCATAAGTGTTATTATTATAATCATTATCACTATTATTTTCAGCCTTTCTCCTCATCTTTGTTTTATTCTTTGAAACTAGTATGATTGTTTGCAAGGGATCAAAGCAGCAGCCTCTTTCCTCTAATGCATTCATGCTTTGTCAACTCCAGTGATCATTTTAGCTGATAATAAATCACAGCAGGATCTCTGCACCACTGATTATCATGGGAAATTATTCAAGGACTGGATTACAATACTTTGGTTAGGTGGTAATGCATTTTTCAGTGTGCTATTATTCAAATAAGGCCGTGACACCATAAATCACTTTTTGGATGTAGAATCAAGCAGATCATCGAGATCATCATACCTGCATTAGGAATATACTAAAATACAAGTTCACAACAATGCAATGCAAGGGTCCACATGCAGTGATATAACAGAGTATGCATCAATATAATGTATAGACTAAAACAGGGTACACCAAAAAAAAGAAAAAAGAAAAAAAAATATATACAGCTGGAAAAGGTTTAACAGTCCTTTGTCTGCAGAAAACACAGGACTAATTAATTAATTAATCACACATTCTTATATGAATAATAAATCAAAGCTCATGTTTTATGGAGAGAAAAAAAACCCTGACTTTAAATTGTGGCATAGAATCAAAACTTGGCTTTGAAACCAAAATCTGAACTTACAGAGAACCTTTGGCATTGAAACACCATCGGAAAAAAGTGTACTGACACTGAAAATAAATTACAGGCATTAATTAATACAACTTTTCCCAATAGAAGCTTTTCAATGCCAATGTCTCCCTAATCTCCCCGGGTTTTTGTGTTCAAGGCCAAATTTACATTTTTATTGACAAAACTAGATACATAATGCTGCAGTTTGTACCTACCAAAACACTAACAGACCTCAGAATATGCTCCAGGTTGATGTGTGGAAAGAAGTTTGTTGTTTTCCTCTATCTTTCTCTTTCTCTTTCTCTCCTGAGAGGTAGTAAATGTCTTCCACATGGTGATGAAATAACTGCATTACGATGAAGCAGGATCAAGTATTTTTAAAGTTTATGTAGAATGTTTTGTGGGATTTTTTGTCATGTTTTGTGATTATATTATATTGTATTTGCTATTGTTTTAATTTGATTTTGGTGTTACATTTTTATATGTAGGTAAGGATACAGTTATCATGTTTTAAGTTTGTGGTACTGTTATTTCCTGTTTCATATTCAATATACTAAATGTGACTTTTTTTGAGGTGTGTGTGTGTGTGTGTGTGTGTGTGTGTGTGTGTGTGTGTGTGTGTGTGTGTGTGTGTGTGCGTGCGTGCGTGTGTGCGTGTGTGTGTGTGTTTCAGCTGTCCTGTGGAGTGTCTGGACATGGATTCCTGACACCTATCTCACACCTGCAGCACATTGAGGCAATCAGCACCTTCATAAAAGCCCTGGTCTCCTCTCCACTCACTGCCAGATTGTTTCATCTACCAGATGTGACATATGGTTCCACAGTGCTAGTCTAATGCCTACATGTTCTTCTAGTGTCTGTTTTGCTCATGTTCCCCAGATATCTAATTGCTTTCTTTTTTCACCTCCTCCAGTGATCACCTCACTCCTGGATTTGCTCTGGCATATGACAACCCAGCCTCCAACACCACTGCCACCAGCCAGCTTCACCAGGGACTCCCAGTGCCACGCTTCCCCTTCGAGCCTGAGCCCTTTCCTTCATGAGTCTCACCAGTAACTCAGCAGAGCCTCCAGACTTCTCCTGAGCCCTCCACTGTAATATATATTTCAATTTTGTTCAATAAAACATCTCCTAACTACATCCCAGCTTCTGCTGTCCGACTTTTTGGTCCCTCTACTCCATACCACCAAGTATAACAGAATAATCTGGCCTTGTATTAGACCCAGCAGATGCGAAGCACTGAGCGCTCAAGCCATCATCATGGGCCAACATGGACACATGCTTCAGGAAGTCACTGAATCCCTTCAAGGCCTCTTTTCCTGTTTCACAACTCAGCACTCAACTCAACCAGCTGGCTATAGGCAATCAGGTCCATCAGTCGTTCCTCCACCTGCCATCTTGACTAATCCACCTTTTTCCAATGCTTAGCTCCTCCCTCCCCCTCTTACCCTTGAGAGCCCTTTGTTTCCCTCTCAGGAGCATCACTCCGTTGATTTAGGCAACTGTTGTCTTTTCCTCCAGTGCTCACATGTATTTGACTTACAACCCTCCAGCTACTCATCTGACAAATCTTGCAAAGCCTATTCTATGAATCTTTTGAGGGGTAAAGCCGCTCAGTGGGGCACAGCGCTTTGGGAGGGTAATTCTGCAGTGTTAATCTCTTATGTATTATTTACTAATGAAATCTTTGGTCTTTGACCATCATGTGCAGGGGTCAGAGGCAGCCAGTCAACTGATATCTTTACGCCAGGCTTCACAGTCAGTTGCAGCCTATTCAATAGATTTTTCGCATTTTGGTACGGGTGGAACGAGCAAGCGCTCACTGGGATTTTTTGTAAGGGGTTATCAGATAATGTTAAAGATGAACTTGCCAACTGTGACCAGCCAACCTTTTTTTGAAGAATCAATTTCCCTAGAGTCCCAGAGCTCCCCCTGCTCCCAGGAGGAACCCATGCAACTTGGGCGTTCATGCCTTTCCAAAAGAAGATTCCTAAACGAGTTGTGCATCTATTGTGGACAATCTGGACTTTTCCTCACTGCCTTCCTGTCCGTGCCAAAAGGAAGGTCTCGCCAGTGAAAGAAAGCCTTCCTCCTCTGGTACACTTTGTCGCATCAACCTCTCTGCCTCTCTCCTGTGGTCGCAACCCTCCTGATGAATGTTCTAATCGATTCTGGTGGAACTCCATAACCCCTGTATTGATTGGGCAGCAGCCTCCTTTGCCAGCTGGACCTTCTCCTGCCATTCCCATTGTCTTCATTCTGCAGCTTCTACCCACAAAACACATGCTACATCTCTACCCGTCCCTCCTGATTCATTTCTAGTGCCGCCTGAATACCATGACCTAGCCCAGGTGTTTACCAAGGAGCTAGCTGTGTGTCTTCCTCCACACCCACCATATGATTGTGTCATAGACCTTCTCCCTGGTTCCACTGGATCAGGTTATACAACCTAACTCACCTTGAGAGAGAAGCCATAGAGGCCTACATCAATGACTCCCTAGCTGTTGGGCTGATCAGAACAACTATTCTCCCCCTGTCACTCACCCCTCCTTTGAACTTCTCTGCCATTTGATATACTTCACCAAGCTAGACCTTCCAAACACCCACCATCCGGTCTGTATCTGTGGAGGGGATGATTGGAAGATAGCATTCAAGACACCTATCGGCCACTTTGAGTATTTGGTAATGCCTTTCAGACAGCCCAGCAGTTTTCCAGGCCCTCATCAGTAACATTCTCCTTGACATGTTAAACCAATTTGTGTTTGGGTGTTTGGACATCCAGATTTTCCCTCGCTCTCTGGAAGAATCTGGTTCTGTGGAGACTTTTGGGAGAACAAGCTGTTAAGCTAGAAAAATCTTCCTCTGTCAACTTCCTGGGGTATGTGATTGCCCAGGGTCAACTACAACCTGACCCCACAAAGATTTGTGCAATATGGGATTGGCCAATGCCTGTCACTCGGAAACAGGTTCAACATTTCCTGGGGCTTGCCAACTTCTGTCGAAGATTATTCACAACTACAGCAGAGTTGCAGCACCACTCACCCAACTCACCACAACTAACTCTATGTTCACGTTGACCCACTGATCTGTGGTTCCTCAGACTCAAGCAACTCTTGGAGACTACCTGATCCTATATCAGCATTGACTTCAGTGGAATGCCCCCTCATTGCTTTTTACCAAACTGCCCAATGCCTTTGAAACTGTTGAGCTATTAGTATAATATGTGTTCAGAATCTCATCAACAGCATGTCCAATGGTGGGCCCCAGTTCTCCTCTCAGGAGTGACAGGTCTTCTGTAAGCTGCTGGATGCAAAGTCCAGCCTCACTTCAGGATATCATCCATAGTTCAAAGGACAAACAGAAAGAGCAACCAGGACCTAAAGGCTGGTCTCCGCTACGATGCCATTTGTCACCCCTCCTACTTTACCAGCCGAGGCAGCAGGTGTGGCTCTGTTCCCGCAAATTACCTCGCCAGGTGGTCTCACATAAGCTAGCACCAAGATGTATTGGTCCAATTTAAATTGTGAATATCATCAACCCTTCTGCTGTCTGCCTCAAGTTGCCCACCTATCTGCACATCTATCCTACCTTCCACATCTCCTTACTGAGGCTGGTCACCAGTGGTCTCAAGTGAGCACCTGGACAAGAACTCTGGTCTCCTCTCCTCTCCCTGCCAGTTCCATACCACCAAGCGTGGTCCGTGCTGTTTGGTCAGCGTAAACTGTGACATGTAGCAAAGCTAAACAAACTACTAGTCAACCATGGGAAACACAGACAGAACAGGAGATCTTTTAATTCTTTGAAAATCAGCATAAAAAAAATGTAATGATGAAAAAGGTCTTCTAAATACTGCCATCAAGCCATTCTTTTCTGTGACTGAAAATACATCTCCATTCCAGTGGACAATATGTAGCAAAGATTCTACTTGATTATGTAATTTTCATTGAAAACGATTTTTTACATAATGTATTGTTTTTAAAACAAAATTAAGTAGTCTTCAGATTTTGTCTAAATATATATAGCATCATGTCACCAGGAGTGGACAGACACTGATAAAAGTTTTTAACAACCAATTCATGGTGTTGAATGTGATGGACATTTACGTAAGTCCTTCAGAATAAAATGTTTAAAAATAAAGTTATTAGGTTGATTTTAGTTAAAAAGAGGGTCTTATTTAATGAAATCTGGTTGGAAAATGTTCAGAATTATAACTTAAAGGTCAATCATAACAGATATTCTCATATCTCACCATGCAGTCATGATACTGACAGCCTGTCTGCTGTCTTACAGTGAATATACGCAGCCTGCAGGATTGGTGTTGTATCCCATGAGAGCCTCGGGATTCCACTGTCACTGAAGCCCTCTACACAACATGTTCACACATTTATACACATTAAAGATATTAGAAAGGAAAACTGAGCCGGGTTTGAATATGTAAATGTACATTTTTTAATGTCATATTTCCGTGTTCAAATAAACGTGTATTGTTATGTTTTATACTATAGAAAGACCAAATCTGAGAACCCTATAGATGACACTGATTTAAACTATTTAGTATTAATGAACCAGAAAACAAAATTGCGTATGTAATGTTTTGTACATTCATTATGTATTTATATAAGCCTGTTCTCCTGCTGACATTACTCCCGGGTTCCTCTGCACTTTCTACATCCAATACATACCTCAACATGTCGACTTCTCAAATTCACAATGAGTCAAAGGCAGAACCGAGTTCTCATTAAAACTGGAGGGCTGGTATAAACTCTGGGGTCCTTTTCACATTGACCGAGAACCAAGGTCTTTACAGTTATTCCGCTCCAATCAGAGTGAATGTAATTACACTGCACAATATATGGACCCACAGCATGGGTGTGTTTAAATCACATAGTTCTAGGTCCAGTACATACAGGACAATCTAGCTACTCTTCTGCTATTTCAGCATTTATGAAAGCCAATTCACTCCTTGAGACTAGCAGTAAACATGTTTCAGTGTTGCAGGACTGTAATGGTCCAAGGTCTATAGTGTAAGTGCATTCATGGTATACGTGACAAAATTTTGCTAGTTAATTGGAGCATAATATGGGGGCAAACTAAGGTGGAAAGGGATTTTATTTGGACTCTTAATTAGTCAAAGGTGTGTTTTGGGCACAATAGATATTAAAAATCTCCCTTTCCAATACTGTCTCCCAATACTCTGTCCCATCAATAGCCCGTTTGACTGGATCATTGTGATTAATAGGAGATGGGAGGCTCGTGAGTGAAATAATAGCCCTATAAAGTTGAAAATATTAATGACCTTTGCAGCAGTGATCCCTTAGCAGCAGAAATTACAAGTGCATCTCTCTTTTTAAAGAGACCCATTTATGTACGAGGAACAGCAGTTCAACTGCATTGATTATTTAAAACTCCTCACTCAGCGACGAGATTGGTCAGGATAACAACATGAAGAAATGTTCAGTGCTCTACACATCAAAAGATCACACACACACACACACACACACACACACACACACACACACACACACACACACACACACACACACACACACACAGTTCAGGATTGTAAAGTAAAATAGTTGGAGTAAAGCTGCCGTTCTCTTGATAAATCCTGAGTTCCATCAGAGCTATTTTATAACTTTTGATTTCAGTAGCTAAAAGTTGAATTCTGTTTCATCTGGAGATTTCCTGTGTCCTGTCAAGTTTAAACAGTTTTTGCTGCTTTAAAGTGCCACAATATTTGTTGCAGTATCATGGAACGTTTTAAATGACTGAAAACAGCCCCCCTCTCTGATCATTAAATCAGAGTGTGAACAGGTTGTCAGAATAAAATGCCCTCTAATTACCAAGAAAAGCACTGCCTTTGACTTCCAAGACCAAGTTTTTGATAGTCACACAGTCACTTTCTGCTTCCTCAAGATAGCAATGCACCAATAGTGAGCCTGGCCATGCCACACTTTAAAACCAACATGCCCATGGGCTCACAGGTGGGTGCAAGTACATTCACACAATCTGGATACTGGAGATGAAAACAACAACTGCTTCAGTCAGAAACTAGCAATGCACCATGTGCTGAGTATACGATGGTCCTCTGTGTGTATTAGGAATGAAATCGCAGAAGCAGATTCCTTTTTTCATTTAAACAGAATGGTTGGATATTTAGGACTTTAGTTAACTTTCTAAGATTTAAATATGTGTTGTTTTTATTAAATTGGTTGAGGTGTTAAAAATTCTGAAAGATATTAAAGGTGGCAGGGTGGTGAACCTTAACAGTGCTGATACTCTTTAATGATTTAGGAGCTAAATAGCCTCCTGAAAGCACACCTTGTTATTATTAACAGTTGCAGCAGCAGTGGCTGTGACATGCAGTCAGGCTCATGGCAGCAATTAAGGTGTGAAACCATAATGTGATTGTTGCTCTTCGCACCAGATCACACAACTTCTAAGAGTCTTAACATAGTTAACTCTGAACACACAGGCATAGTACCCATATTTTTATAGGTAACTTACACTTTCTAAAATACTATTTTCGCCAATGTCTATCACAAATAAACATCCATAAACTCACTCAAAAACTACACGCTTTTTAACAGGATGATCCTCAGAACTTGCTGGAGATTCATTGCATTTTAAAGTTTACTTCAGAAGCAGAATGATCCAGTCACAGTTCTCTGTACAACCATGAGTGCACTGCTAATTTGCCGAAAAAGGCAAAGAGATGAGAACTCAAAACAATGATAAAAACAAATACATAATGGGGCTTAGGTTGTGGCCACCATCAGCAAAACACATTGAATCCATGTCATGTTTATATGACCTGTTTATATCCCCAACAATTATCTTGGGAGCTGTAGTCCCTAAAATGAAAGCATGATTATATCATGTAGAAGTAAGACATAGAACAATCACATTACATCTGTATTTAAGGCAAAAAAAACCCATCAACATTACTGAGTAACCACATATACTGTACATACATGGTTTGATACAAGAAGATTGCAAATAAATTCTTCAGTGTTATGGTTACTATTGCATATATGCTTAACAATGACACTCCACAAAGCAAAAAAAAAAAAAGCTTAATTACCCAAAACCACTTCCAATTGCACACAATACAACAGGGATGCTCTATTAAATTGCTGTGCAACAGACTTCAAGACATTTGCATAATTACCAGAACAGCAACTTAGTCAAGAGAAAGTAGAAAAGTTAAGCTAGAACGAGCATGTGGATTAGCAAAATAATCAAAATGCATCCTCCTTGTTAACCTGTCACTGCCATGGTGCTGCAGTAGTAGATGGAGTATGACTGTACGTTCTTCTCTCAGTCCTGCCCTTCCATCAGTTTAATCTTGGATCTATAATAGTCTATAAACTGTATACTCTATATTGTAGTGTCATGATTAAAGTGACACGTGGCAACGCGTAGTCATTGAAGAAGTGGCTCATCGAGACACACTGCTGTCTGTAGTATTATCATACCTTTAATATCTCATAACCATTCAGTAATGTCTGCGCCACTGAAAGAAGGGTGTCCTTCAAGGAATTTAGACGGTAATAAATTCCAAGGGGTAATGTGGGTCATGTAACTTAAAATGGCCTTGCTTGTACTGTATTGTGAGAAACGTGAAATAATAAAATAAAATCAAACTACAGCATAATGTTTAAAGATGTGTTCAATCATTACTGTAACTGTATCTGTAAACAGTTGAAAATGGAATTGTAGAATCAAAAATGTTACTGTTAATAGATCCTGCAAAAAGGTCCTTTGGGAGGTTTCGTAGTGAGGTGCTCCCATACAAATAACAGACTGTGATTATAAATAGTTGTTATTTAGATGTATTTTTTTGCTGGCAGTCAATGTTGTAAAAAGAAGCTGAATACACCTGTCGTCGTCGGAGCCGGTAACAAATATTTCAGAGTGATTTGTGGGCATAGAGAGTACGGTTCAAGGTTCATTTCACAGCAGTCAGTGGCATATTGAGAATGAGGTCATGTTGACAACATTTTATGTAGTCAAAAAAAAGATGTTTTTTTTCTTTAAATGATACATCTATAGAGCTTGTAGAAATGTGCAGAATAAAAGTCTGGTCCCAAATGATTTTTACAGTCTATTTCTGTGTAAGAATTCTGGACATCGGTCAGCAACAAGGTTTTTGAGCCAATAGTATGACGCTGGTGGCTGTCTTCAAGCAGGTAGGAACAGCCCCCCTGTGAGAGTGAGATGTTCAGATGTCAGTAATAACGTCACCTAGCTGGCTGTCACATGTTCGCAGTACCTAGCCATGGATGTTATCAGGACCAGCAGACGTACTCATATTCACACTTGGCAGGATTTCCTCACATCCCCTTCACCTCTGAGTTATAGAATCCACGGCTGTTTTTTTCTTGTGAAAATAAAAATGAGATAAATACGCCGATGTTATTTAGGCTGTGAGTGAAATTTAACACCAAAAAGGAGCATTTAAAACGATTTAATTAAATTTCAACATTAACGGCGGCAGAGGGCTGATGTGGTAGATAGTCTAGTAAAGTGTGTACCTGAAATGTGACTTGACTGCCCCTGACCCTGTGATATAACATGAGGCAAATAAATACCTTCATTTGAAATTTAAATTTATACAGTGCTAACTATGCCGATGCATTTCCATACACACAGGACCGAGGCTAGACAAATTATTTTCCTCTTTTGGTTTTCCTCTCTCCAGAGATTCTGAATCAAAATATGCTGAAATGTATTCAGCATACAGATGAACTTTCCAACAGCAGTAGATAGCAGAAGACCCATTAAGGTGGTAAAGAATTAGACGGCGCCAAGATCTCGTAGGTCCCTTTACCCTTTCTCCATGTTCTTAAGTGATAACAGCAACAGACAATGTTCATGCCTCATTTCATTTCATTATCGTGTCCCATTCGCCTCATCGCCTCAGTCCCCGCACTAGACTTTCATCTCAGCATGCGGGCAATCACTCATAGACAGCAAGCATAATGGAAGTGGGGGGGGTTGTCTAATCAAAGGTTTGTGAAACCAATTTACCATGCTCTAGAAAGAATACTCTTGAGAGAATGTGCCCACAAACTACTGTATACAGGAAGCCGCATGATAGACTGCATTTTCAGTTACGGTATAGACTCTCAATAACCGTATGAGATTGCTTGTTAGCAAGCCAAGCAGGGCATTTGACTCCTGTTGCATATAGCTCATTATTTGGTGATGCATGATAGTGGAGGACTTGTGTACGATATTTAGTGTAACCACAAATTCAGCTTTTATAGGGTATCCCTGAGCACTGAGGTTGTTCTCAAGGGAGAAACGGAAAAAGGGAGAAAATAGCGGTCGGCAGTGCGGCCTGTGAAGGTCAGTTTAGACTCTGCCCCTCATATCTCTTCATTAGGGGATTCATAGTGTCCCCTGGTCAGATGGATCATGGAAAGATATATGGTCCAGCACACAGATTTATAACATTTTTCCAACACATCAGCCTGTCTACTTACAGACGGTGACTACAACCCATCTGGAAATTGCGCCAGACATTTGTTTTCATTATGTGAATGATGCAAGTCAACACATATTTACAGAGCTGATGGGACATTTTTCCATCACTCATTTTGTCAATTGCCGTGTTGCAAACCTAATTCGATCCTGTCCTGATTCTGTGAGATCTACTTTGTTTTCATTGTTAGAAAAAAAAAAAAAAAAGAAGGATGAGAAATTCCTCTCTAGAAAACTGTGAAATTGATCTGGCACCCACTGAAAGGCATGTGAGGAGTCCACTGATTAAAGGAGACATCCCATCCCTGTCACTGACCAATGCCAACCTCCAAGCACTGGACTAATAGCCGTCACTGCCACTTTTCTAACAAAGAATGGCTTTGTTCACCGAGGTTCCCTGCCTTTATTGGTCACACTCATGCGCTACAACTTCAACTTTGTACACAACTCAGAGCAACTTGCTCCATGATTATGATTCAGTGGCTGTGCACTCTGAATCGATCAAGAGTGCAAGATTATCGGCCTGCAGGATTGATGGAAGTTATGAATTATTAGGTGGAGAGGAAAGTAATATTGGAGGACCGAGGACTGAGGACCTGCAGCAGAAATGACCAATGACTGCAGTGCTGGGGTATAAAACAGACATTCATATGATTTATAAAGTGAAGGGAGGCCCCTGGAGAAAGGCCAAGGTTTATGCAATTAGACCAGACAAGTCAAGCCCACTCTTTTGACAAAACTTGGCCACTTTGAAGGTTTTCAGTCACACAAATTCGCTTCCCTTTGCTTTGATGGATTTTTTTTTTTTTTTTCAGGTGCTGTCACAACTCCATCAGAGCATGTAGCCTCAGCCTCACTGTGAGGCCGAAACAGACAGCCTCATGCTCTCACCCTGTCTCCCAGAGATTACATGTGCACTAATTTGCTGGCATAATACATTTGAAGGAAACATAATTGCCACATGGATTATGTTCAAAGTTTTTTTTTTCCAGTTGTATATTTCCTGTGTTCTTGTACCACACAGGGGGCGGATGATGGGCATACATGCAAAGTGCTTTGACTCAAAGGACTGGGTTCTAGTCCTGCATGTAGTAAGGTTCAGAAAAAAACAAAACAAAACAGTGAAATAGATTGTCAGTCAAATTACTGCTAATATGTTCTGTATGTACATTTTGCAACGGCGGAAATGAATAATTAAAAACATTTCCTCATAATGTTGATGAGAAAGGGATACCTTCGAGACACGCTCACGGCAGTGGGTTGCTTACTTATTTTATACAAAGCATTAAAACTGGGGTTGGTAGAACTCTAGACACCTGCAGGAGCCTGTTTGGAGTGACAGTTATTCTTTCCTGCTGCAAGTGTGTCCTGTGTGCTAAACATTAGCTCCTGAAGGATGCTGCTGCTGCCTTTCTGCACCAGCTATGCATGAATTCTGTCTTAAGTCAGAGTGTTTGGTTGCACCACAGAGAAGGAAGTTACATCTTAACTACTGTGGTGTAACATCCAAAACAACCAAAATATTCTCACAGTAAAATAATGTTTTCCCTTCCTGGTGAACTTCAGTAGAAGGCTGATAACAATTAATTCTGTTGACTATCATTAATCAACAAAAGGTATGTGAAATAGGACAATTTTCACCTCCAACTTTAATCTACGGCTAATTTAAAATAGTAACATTGGCATCAAGTGGTCAAACTGTCAACTACAACATATGATAACATAGTGATGCTCTAATATCGAGCACAAGAAGTTGTAACAATATAATGAGCAAAACATGCAGCTATACTTGTAATTCGAGTGCCTGTGGATCAGTCTCTCTGGGAGCGTGCTGGTGGGAGCGGCTGACTCAAGTAAGCACTTATAGACGTTAACTTTACTGAATTAGATTTGAGACTCTGACGTTTGTGTTTACTCCAGCTACTGAATGGAACAAAACACGTTCACAGTTTTAACCAGCATTTTGTCCGGTCCATTACCTTAAACCTGTGTCAACGTGGCCACATATATTGGTACTTAGCAGATGTCTAGAGCAACCCTGAAGTTACTCAACCTCTAAATTTCAAGTCGTAATCAACCTGTCCTACAAATACATTTAATACAACAGCACTGTTGGCAGCACTCTGGGTTAGGGTGCGGCTTGCTACTCTTGAGAAAGATTTTTGTTTTATTGTTCACCTTGAGATGAAGCTACCAAGTTAATTACTGTATATATAGAGCACAACTGTAATTCTGTAGAAGATGGTCTTCATATGTTTTCCACCTCAGAACCCCTTTAAGGTTCTTGAATTAGGTTCAAATCTGGTGAGATCAAGACTACAACAAATGGTTTTATGAGACTGCACTGAAGCTAACACGTTACCACAGCCATTACATATTGAATGTGATAGACAGTCACAGTCAAACGTTTCCATACACAAGTAAAGAACATGTTTATCATGGCAGTCTTCACTTCCAATCTTGCTTGTCTTTGATGGAACAAGTGGAACACTGAAGTTTGGTGAAGTTTGGTTCAATCATGAATTTATTATAGGTCTTCAGAAAATGTGACCAAATCTGCTGGATCAAAAATATACACACAGTATCATGAACAATCAGTTGTGATGCTTACAGAAAGTTTTGTGAATGAAATTCTCTTTGTAGCAGGGCCTCTTCTGAATGATTCTGGTTGATAACAGCTGGTGACTTTTTTCTGGGCCCATTTTAATAGGACTCGTTTGATACAGCCATTAGACTTCACCACCAACACTACAATAGGAAAGTCAAAGGAGCTCTGCACTGATCTGAAAGAGTTCATTATTGATTTGAACAAGTCAGGAAAGTCACTTGGAGCCCTTTCAAAGATATTACAGGTCCCAAGATCAACTGCACAAAAACGACTTCCATGGCACAGTTGTGTCACTGCCGCGATCAGTGAGAAAACACAAACTAACCCCTGCTGCTGAGAAAAAACTGGTCGGGGTGATCAAGAGTCAACCAAAAACCACTTACAAGCAAGTCTGCTATGAATTAGAAGCTGCTGGCAGACAGATGTCAGTGTCCACAGTCAAGTGTGTTTTACATCAACATGAGCTGATTTGCTGCCAGTGGATCTGGCGCTCTAAAGAAAGTAAATGCAATAATTAAGACAGAGGATTATCCTCAAATCCTCAAAAAAACTTAAATTATCAGCCAAAAGGTTGGGTCTTGGGTGCAGCAGGGTGTTCCAACAGGACAGTGATCCCAAACACACATGAAAATTGGTAACGGAAAGGATAAATCAGGCGAGAATTGAGGTTTTGGAATGGTCTTCCCCATCAAGGACATGTGAACTATACAACTTATATCAAGAAGAGTGATTACAAATTCTGCTAGGGGACTTCAAGAAGCTTGTGGATGGCTATCAAAAGCACCTAACTGAGGTGAAAATGGCTAAGAGACATTTAACCAAATATTAGAATCACTGTATATTTTTGAGCCAGCAGATATGGTCACACTTTCAGAGGACCTGTACTAAATTCATTATTGAACCATACTTCATGAATGTGTTTTGTGACCGAGTAGTATGTGTTCCACTGATTCATCACAGAAAAACGATAGCTGTAGACATCATCGGAAGTGAAACCTGCCACGATATACATGTTCTGTACCAGTGGATGTAAACTTTTGACCGCAACTGTATTTTGTTTGAGGACTCACTGGTAATTGGGTATGAGGATGTGTTGTGATATGTAGCAGGTGTAAAGATAACTACGTTCACTGTCTTAGCATGAAACACAGCTGGGGCTGATGGGAACGTCAATAGTTCAGCAGGTGTCGAACACATTTATATTTTAGACCCATATGTACCTAGAGTGGATAAAAATCAATGTGTTACATGTTGGAGAGAACACATTGATTTCTTCTATAACATTACTAAGCATTCCAGGTTATGCATAGGGCCAACACATTTTGATCTTTTACTGTATCTTCAAACACTGCCCATACATACATAAAACTCAGTGAAACATTACACTGCTTGATTAAACTCCAGTCGGACACACAATTTCAAACAAATTGAATGAGAAAAGAAATAATGAAAAAAAAGTTAAAGTCCTCTTTTAGACTGTCAGAGGACAGTGAGAAAATTATACAGTCCGAGATAAACCTTTTATCAAGCTCTGGACAGTCTTCTCTGCCTGGCACTCTTACAGAAAATTGCCATGCCATTTCTCTGTCGTCTTCGACTGTTAACAACCGTGCACTGAGCTCGCACCGGCTTCAGTTCATTTAGGTTAACACATTCATGCAGACAGAAACTAAACCGAAATACTTCAGGGATGAGGGTTATCTCTCATGGTCGATCACGGTCTCAATGCAACGTTTTCCATTTGCATTCATCTGCTCTACACCACTCTCATGTGTAGATGTACTCCGCTTCATCTGTTCCAACTTTTCTGGCATCTGGCCCCTGGCAGACTCATGGGAGGTAAGAAAAATGACAACCTAAACTTGAACCTGACACTTCTAAAGTCACACTTTTTAATAAGGTTTGCATGACACGGCTTTGCTAAAAAAAACAAAAAAAAAAACAGCAGCAATTCAGTGTTAATTATACAAACCAAACGACATTTGAAACTACAAAGCATTTAAAAGACGGTGATTTGTGTGGTGAGACCAAACCAGCTCCCTCCATGAAGCAGGTTCATCTTCAAACCAAGCAGAAAGAAAACACACTGAAACCACGCACACATTCTCTTTGGTGATCAAGATTTTATGGTCTGTTTCAGACTACAGCACGTCTTCAGACATGGCAGGCAACATTTTCACTGCTGTGCTCACGATATCTGTTTGATGTCAGGTCAGTCATGATTCTACATTTTCTGTTTGAGAAACAAAACACGGTTGTTATAGTCTGTGTAATGAAGTATTGCTCTTGAGCCTTTAATAAGATACGAAGTGGATTTCTTCAACATGGTGCGAGCTACCCCAGAGGAAGAAAAGTATATACATAATGAATAAAGCCGCGGTTGTGATTGTGTTTGAAGCAGGAGCTGTAAGTGGAGCTCGACGCTACACTGTGCTGACGAGACAGATTTGCATGGTCTCCTTTTGGACTCCAGCTTCTGAAGAACTTACCCATAGTTTCTGTGAATCCGTGGTGACCACATTCAAGCTGCAGGTTTCTCTCGAAAAGAAAGACGTGTTGCAAGCGCAGACAAAGTCCCGAGCACATGAAAAACAGTGCTCAGTCTGATCTTTTGGACACCTCTGCCTTCTATTGAAATTCTTACCTGTGCTTTTGTCGAACTCAGCTGAACACCAACTCACTCACCACTGACTCCTACACTGATTCGCTTTCAGTTCGCTGAAATTGAATCAGTGTCTGGAATTTCTGTTTCAGGGTCAAACTCAGAATAACTTCAACTTCTAAAAAGAGTTTTATCACAATAGCAGTTCATATCAAAAGTTACTTCTTAGGCCCTGTTTACACCTGGCATGAACACATTCTGGGTTATCCAATCAGTGGACATGTCTGAGTACAGGCATGAATGCACCCAAGATGCTGTGAGGACACACTGAGGTCTCACTGCTTTGACCACATTCAGGAGGTGGTCCGTGCCACTTATGGCTACATTATTCTTGCAGTGTGTATGTGAAAGTGTCCTGGAACATTCAAGGGACAACATTTTCAACTGATTTTACATTCCAAGATACGCAGATGATGTCTGTAAACATCAGATTTCAACTGATTTCATCACTGATCTAGTAACTACAATATCTCCAGACTCCCTTAAAAAAATCCTCCAAATTCTGAGAGTTGTTGGGTGAGGAAGAACTTCACCAACTTCTTATACCTCACTTCTGACTACGAAGTCTTAATAATTAATGCCTTGTTGCAAATTCATCATTAAATGCATTAAGCTCTTTCTTTCCAACATTTAGCAGCTGTTTGCACACTGTTTTAACTGGTTTCACCATTTGCTCTCAATTTATGAAACGCTACAACATTTAATTGATGTCAAATATGCAAATACAGCAAACAAATACCAATTAGGGCTACTTTTTTGTTGCCTGTGGAGACTTCTTTAAAAAAATCGCACACTTGCTGAGTTTGGATCAGCATATCAAACTTTGCGAATCATTGCCTATAACACATTCTTAATTATTTGTTTTAATTAATCCACAAGTTTACTCAAGGCAACAATGTGTTCCATTAGGTTGCAGCCGATACATCCGGAAATTGGGATTTCGGTGAATGCGACAAAGTTCAAGGTGAATAAATCTTTTAAACTTTTCCTCATCATGAACATCAGAGAGATTTTCATCAGCAGCGGTAGTTGTTTAATGGTCTGTGCACTACCAGCAGAACAAGGTGGACTGCAGGACCATCAGTGTTTACACCAGCACACAAGGAGAGTGTGCCGGTGTCCATCCGTCCCAGCGTGTTGGCATGTTTGTTGAAAACAACATTGCCTTTGGTCTTTGGTATTTTCATCAAAGTGAAATCTGATCCCCAGTGGTCACCTGAGATGCATATGGAGACTCCATGCAAAGTCTGTGAGGTCTTTAGATGAGGTTAATGCCAAGTGTACAAAAGGCTCCGCAGGGTAAATACTGTGAGTGAGCAGCAATCTAACTCCCTGGAGAGTCCTGTGTCAACCATATGGAGGAAGTTAGAAACCAGCGCTATTACACTGTCCCCCTTAACTCTGCATTAGTCTATTCAGTAGTAAAGTATGAACACTTAACCTGAAATCATGGTGTGTTTTATGCCAAAGGCAGGTAGGTGTTTGACGTTCTGAAAATGTCAACTATATTCTCAGGAAAAGTAACCACATGTGTGAACAAGGTCTCTCATTCTGAAGGCCTTTTAATACTCGTGCGCTGAGCTCAGGAAAATAATTTCAGAAGACTGTCATGCCGACCTGGTGTATAGCCACCATTCAATATGATGCTTTTAATAATTCCCTTTGAAGTCATCATTAAAGTTTTTTCTCTTGTCTGTGATTTCTTTCCAAAAGGCAGCGAAACAAGCTGCAACAACCCTGCTTCCAAAAATGTTGGGATGCTGTGTAAAAGATAAATGAAACCGAAACAGGCTAATTTGCTAATCCTTTCTGACACAAGCTCGATTGAAGAAGAAAAGTACAAAGAACATGTACTTAATATGTTACATCAGCAACAACAAAAGACTGAAAGTTGTGAAATGCAGGCTCACTGCTAACAGGTGACAGGATCGTGATGACGGGGGTGTGAAAGGGGCACCCTTGAAAGGCTCGGTCATTCGGGAGCAAGGACGGGGCGAAACACTTACTTGTGTGAAGGGAGCAGCTAATTTGAAAATGATTGCACATGTTTTATTCATTTGTTACTCAGTGTCCCAGAGTCGTACTGGTCCAGTTTGCTCCACTTTCAGCGACAGCTACGTCAACAGGTAACATTCTAAAAATGTCCGACCTTGACCACATGTTCCCATATCTGTTTGTCAGTGTGAGTGATGAGGAGAACAATTTTTGGCGTTGGTCAATACTGAATAATAGAAGCTCTGTGAGGAGCGTGGCTGGTGGTTTGAGCATCAGCATGCTAACACTCGCACAGTGACAATGCTAACATGTCCATCTTTACTATGTATTGTTTGCAAGGCTCACTATCAGTTTTTGCCTCGTTAGCTAACATTTGCCAGATGGTACTAAACACTAAAGACAGCGGATGATAGAATGTCATTGGTTCACATCAAAAATCTGACCTGATGATGGCGTTCGATGAATAGAAAGGGAAGAGTCCATGTCAGCAGTCATTACAGTTAGTCTGTAGGTTTTCCTTGCAGGATACATACAGACCTAACAGTCTCTACTAGCAAGTTAGGGTATCTTGTATGCAAAACAGTCTGCAATACACTGCTGCTTCTTATGCTTAGTGCAGGACAATAACTGAAGGTTACTCAGATGACAACAGACAAGAAAAGTTTATTCATAACACCATTCAAACCCAAGTCAATTCAAAGTGCTGTATAGGGGGGATTGGAATTCATTAGAATTCATTTAACTGGCAATTAGAAAATTCAAAAATCACACATTAATGTTTTCTCCTCACCTTTTTCATTTGCACTATGGGGCCTCTTAGTAAGCAAGCAAGGCAACAACAGACACTGTTGCAACAAAATCAATCTTAGACAATAAAAGTGAGAGCGACAGAAAAAAAAAAGATTTTGAAAAATGAGTGTGACAAATCCTCACCAGTTGGAAATGCATGTGAATGTACACAATTGTCAGCCAGTAGTCGATGTTGGGATATTTCAGCCTCGACAAAAGCGGTGGACAATATGAAAGACTTGGCAATCCTGAGAACCATTGTGCAAGACAGTTAAAGTGAAACCCTCACTAAATGCAGCCTAAGGTCTTTTTGTAAATGTACCCGAGTAAAACGTTTGTTTAAAAAACATAATTATGACGAAAGCGCCACTTTTAAGATTGACCGTAAAATCATTTTCAATGGAGTGCTATAGGCACTGCTATTTTAGCATCAAAATCACTATTTTTAAAACACTAAGAAGGCTCGACACAACATGAAACTTTGCTCGTAGTATCACCAGGGTCTCTACACATGAACACCAGCATTGAGAACATTGTGTACACAGAGTTTACTAAAAAGAAGGTTTTTGAACAACTCACGTTAGCAGTTGCTTGTTCCACTCGACACCGTCCTCCTAGTGTTATGGTTTTAAACAAACAGTTGACTCGGGTATACTCACTAAAAGACCCTAGGTTGCATTTTGGCGAGAGTTTCACTTTAAAATGGCCCTCTGATAACCCTCTGCTTAATCCATGCCCTGGAGTACAGCATACATGTTAACATGAGTATCAGGTTCAGAGCCGCCTCAGTCGTTACTGACAAATACTTTGGCTTATATAAAGACGGCCTCTAGGTCATCCTCCTATCGGAGTCCTCTGCTGTGTAAGGCTCTGTGGGCCTGTTTAAGTAGCAGAGCAATACTGAATAGCTCCTTCAGAGAGCTCGCTGACACAAGCAGTTAGAAGGGTACGGTCCCTCTATGCTCTCACTTCAATTATGGATAAATTGCATCTCTGAGAGTGCCTTCAAGTGTCTCACCTTTTTCTCCACAGATTTGACAGATGCAGATGAGTTGTTTGACATTTCTCTGAGGAAAGTTTACAAAGTCTGATGTCTCAATAGCCACACATACTGAGTTTGAGCGTCTGACTGTGGCTGTCCCTGGGGGTGGCTCTGTGTCGACTGTAGAACATACCATATGTTCTTGGACTTCATTTTCACTTTAATGAGGGCAGAAGAAAATGATTTTAAAATCTAATTCTGTGCACAGGAACTTTCCAAACCAATGGCTTACTGTTGTTTCATCATCTTTCCTCAAGGTCTTCCAATGCAAATAGTTCACACTGTCAGTGTTAACTGTGAATTCTTGGGTGTTTCAAAGATCTGTTCAAGCAAGTCATGTTGTTATTGATAGAATCCAAAGATCTTTTTGCCCACGAGCAGACATACTGTATCCAGTTATTTGTTTCCCTCTGTCTCTGTTTCATTTGGTCCCCAGGCATCAGGTATCTTTGTGCATTACATTTGCTTGCAAACTTGATTCAGCTCTTCAACCCATCTGCTCCATGCGCAAGTATATTTATTGAGACGTACATAGACTTACTGGTCTGATTTTTTGGAGATATGGTGCAAACACAATGTCACTAGAGTGTCATCGGTCAGCGTATTACGTTGATATCATGATGCATATGCAGTATGGGAAGTCCCTTTTTAACACATCAGGTGATATGATCATATTTTTTTTTTTTTTTTTGAATTTCTAATGATGAATCATAGGAGCACACTGTTGGAGCAGTGGCAGAAATGCAGCTTCTCTGTAATTTGAGTTAATTATTGACCCGTTGAGCCATTTTGTGTGTCACAAAGGTAGTTAAAAACTAGTTGGCCTGTGACTCTACCGTTATTATCAGTTAGCACTGTAAAACCAAGCTACTTGCTTGCTGATGAATGAAAAGTGGCTGGTGACATCATGCTCTCTTAGAATTCTGTTAGTTTCATCCACATGTTCTTTCACTTTCCACTTCTCTCACATCCACTTGAGATGTGAGAGAGCAAGGTCAAGGAAATTGCTTTAGATAAATGAGACGTCCTTTTATCATAAGTATCATCTGTTCATCAGTTCCTGATTGCAACTGCACAGCTTTCATATACTTCGAATGTAAATGATTCATAGTTACCAAAGGTTTTGTAATTGGCTTGGTTTCTGCAACACGGCTGCGATGGCTGCAGAGTTATCCTTTGGGGCCTGGTTTGGAAAGGTCCCAATCTCTGGCTTGGAGTATGTACTGGACTTATTCCGATACCTACATTTCCATTAAACTCTACTGATGCATACGTTGTTCCCTTGGAGTTTGTATTTGCACATACACCGATAAGCCTCAACAATAAAGCCACAACTGGAGTGAATGGCACTGATCATTTCATTATGAGGGGCCTGAGTGATGTGACATAGTCGGTCTGGCCTCCAAACTTTGCAGATCCCAATCTGATCAAGAGTCCGTGGGGTGTGCTGGAGCCACTGTGGATCAGACTTGGCTCTGATCAGCGGCTGCATGGATACAAGACAGGTGACTGGCTCCGGGGATCGTACTTGTTCCGGCATGCCCCATGGCTGCACATCAGTTTGGGATCTGAAGAATTTAGTGTCCAGTTTGGAGCTCTTTGTCATACTCCTTGGGCCATTTTAGCTTTTGTGTTGTCTGCGGTTAGGGAAGTTTATATGTCTTGCAATGGTGTTGCAAGTGACATCCACATGCTTTTCTAGCAGAATATTGCATTGTAACAAAGTGATCAATATCATAATCAGTAGTATTATATATCTGTACAATTAAATGTTAAGTGTTAAATGTTTTGAAATGTTCTTTCTTTATTTGATTTGACAGCCAGTTCTTAATTACATGCAGCTGTGATACAACTACCAGGCAACTTCAATAAATATCACACTGATTTAAATGACTGTGCAATAGTTTAAGTGACATATTGAGTTGACTGCGTTAACTGTGTGATAAGTTTCATTGTTTAATTTGTCAAATTTCATGGACATTTTGTCAAGTTTTATTTTGTTAAAGGGGGAGGCAGTGCGAATATGGAGGCTTTTTGCTGACACAGGAAACAATTATTCATATTTATTTTCACTTAATTCACTATCATTTGTGATAGCAGAAGCAGAGAAGAAAATAAATCCTGTCTTCCAATTAAATCCAAGTAACTCAATAGTTATTTTTGTGATAGAAATATCGGTAAGGTAACGGCAAGTACACAAATGAAAATAGTCATACTTGTACTGGGTTTGAAAAAAATGGTGTCGGTGCAACCCTATTTCAAATTAACTCCAGGTTCAGACTCTACTCCCCTTGAGAGCCATGATGTATGTTGAAAGGGGACAAGGGCTGAATATAAAGTGAACAGACTTTCAGATGCAAGGTGTATGGGTCCCTTGTTAATTAGCTGTATAGCTAACCCACAGGATGATGGCAAATGATTAAATAAGGGATTTGGCATCACCCAATGATTCATGTCTATGACACATGTCTGTCAGAAGCGCCCCAGATCAGCAGCCTGCACCAATGTCATACCAAATCAATCTACGGTGGCTTCGACTATGCGGTGTGTTCACGCTGGATAAGTGACAACTCACTGTGATTACAACATTAACGTCAGTGAGAAAAAATGCTTTATGTGACAGTGGCAGTAGTCAAGGCATCGCCTTACTTATGCGGCGGTTTCATTCAATTTCAATAATAAAACGTTTTATCTAAGTTTTTGGATGGCATGTCATTTCTCCGGTCACTCTCCTTTCTCTCCATTAATGGGTTTCTTCTGTGCACAAAGTGACGACCTGAACCTCTCCCTGCTCTTCACGGATACCGGCATTCATAAATCATACTCTGATTTTAAAATGACTCCATTTATGAGTTGTTTGGTGCAGCTGCTTTGATGTGAGAGGCTTGAGCTGTTCTGTGCAGACGCCAGACAATAACGGCTTTAGTGTCAAAGTGCAAGTGAGATAAATGACTCACGAGCATCTGCTGTTGAGTTGTCCTCCTGGCTGTCGCTGGGTCAGGGACATTTCCTCTGTTCTGGTCGTATCAAGTGATGAGGAAAATAGGTTTCACTGCTGTCTTTGATACTCTGATGCTAACAGCATACCGCAGCTCTCTCCAATACGGGCAGCATCGTGATCGCACAGATCCACACCAGAAGGGATTATGTAAATTACACAAGATACTAGCTGTCTATACGGGGATTATTTAAGGAACGTACGCACCGAGTAAGCAAATATTGAAAAACAGAAAACTAAATGTCACTGCTTAACAATTATCACACACATGAAGGCAACACAAAGGTAAAAAAAAAAAAAGCAGTGCCCCCGTCAAGAAATGTAATTACGTGTGGTGTGTAATTTCTTTAACACTGAAGCTGAGGTTATCCATTATCATGACAATGCTTGGCCAATATTTCTGATCTAATAATGCCAAGATGATTATTACTCAGGCTACGGGCCGTCTGTCAACACTTTTGAAGCGAGTAATAAAGATAAATATTTGCAATAAACACTAAATCTTATGAGAAACCATTGAAAGCTCTGCTAGTATTCCACTTACACTGTTTCTGTGCTCCTGTGAGGTGCGTGCAGCGTTCACTGGCGGCGCTTATACACGGTGAACAAATACCTGAAGACGCAAATCTGCACAAACCTCAAAAAACAGAAATGACATCAGTTTGAGAAAGAAAACAAGAAAACAGGCATTTCATTTTTTTGATGGCCACAGAATTAAAAACCAACAACACTCTGGTCTGCTTTTCCTTTGCCATTTCGAATTGAATAATTGAATGGTCAGATGATACACAGGCCTTTAAAAGGTGCTCTGTGCAGTTTTCCTCTAAATAAGCAATGTTTCTTTTTCATAAAACATCTGAAAAGCTGATTTTTAAAACCTGTGTTCTTTAGCTCCATGTTTGTTTGCAGGAAGCCTTCTTCTTCTCTGCCTTTGCACATCTCTGCAAATTCATGCAGGCTCCATCAGGAAAATCTATCCTTGCTATTTCTGTCTCCATTTTTGAACCACAGTACAGCTTCTTCTTCTTCTTCTTCCCTGCAAAACTTATGCACTTTAAAGATACACTTTCAAAGTTAGCAGCACCCAAGCTCCCAATAGCAAAACACAAAACACAACAGGCAGAAATACTGAAATAATTCAAAATGGACCCAGAACTTGAAACATGATTCTCAGCTTGGTGATTAAAACCTAGAATTAACCTTGCTCCTAAGAAACTGTTTAAACTGGCAATAGGTAAGTGTTTTGTTCTTATGTATCATTATGAAGTAAATGTTGATTGCACAATATAATGGCTATAGGATGATGACACCATCAGCTTTTATACTGGCTCCCTGTAAACCTTGCTTTTACTATGCAATTTTGTCTGCCACCAGGCATGAAATCTCCTGGGAAAATGAAGGCAGACTGGTCCAGTGAGGCTGGCAGGCTGGCACCATTTCTGCTTTCAAATGAATGAATGAACTGTTTTAAAGTTGCTTCTCTGAGAAAAAAAAGGAAATGAACCAGTTGTCTTTGCACCAAGGGCGACAATAACACCGCTTTGAAACATGAGGGGGTGAGAAGGTTGTCTGTTTTCCTCCTTTTTTTTCTTTTACTTTGACTCATGCAATAAAAGATGCAAAGACACCAACCAATCAGTCAGTCTGGTGTTAAGTGGATCTGATCCATCTAGGCACATATCTCTACCTGTACCAGATACCTTTACTTCTGAAACTCTGCACCCAATATAATGCCCAATCTGTCACGACTCTATTGGGTATAAAAAATTGACAGAATTTTGGATAAGTTCCCAAACTTGTAGCTTAGTAGGACTTGCCCTTATTAAAGGTCAGTTTCAACTTTGAAGCAGCTGCTGTAAATGTCAGCCACTCCAAACACACTCAAAAGGTGGTGCTATTTTTCTCCCTGGAACATGTTGATTGCACTTCATGAAATGACATTTGTTTCCCAAAGTTGACAAAATGGGGCTGCCAGCACCCACTGTTGTGGTAATTACTAATTGCAGTAACAGCATGGCGGTTATATAAACTTAGCTGACTCTGTGCTTTGTGACGCTTCTGCTGGAAGTAGTGGCCAGTCTAACCCTCCGGCTGTGTTTCCATGTTTAATGTTATGACATGTGTGTTTCTGGTATTCAGACACCTGTAAACTTTTTCATAGGAGATCATGCACATTCTGGCAGTGATGGATGACAGTGAACGGAGCATAAAACGTTTGTTTGTCATGTATACATCAAGGGCATTATATGAAATCTGGAAACAGCCTTGAAGCCGGGGTCCACTAATTCCTATGAAAGCTGCTCAGTGGCGTTTTGACGCATGTTACATTATATACAGGATGCATGGTAGATTAAGTGCTGACTGTTTCACATTGGACACAAAAAGTGGTCTCCTGGGTTGTGTGTTTAACCCATCATTCACCTCAACCTCCACATGTGGACCATATGCCACTTTTTATGCTATGTCCCCTGATTGCCTCCTTTGCTCCCATCATAATTACTATGGCCACAAGAGGTCACCACCTAACAATACATTTCAATTTGGGTCATAAGTAGCTGCATCCACATGCACTACACGGCCATTCTACTAGTGACAACGGGCCCCTTGTCCTCTTCTACCCAACTCCAATTGTATCTCCTTCAACTCCCTCTAGGAGTCCACCTCCATCATTTGCATCAAGTTCTTAGTTAAATTTGACACATAGAGTCTTGAGTTGCGAAAGACAACACAGCCAAGGAATTTGTGATGTCTTTGAAACTTTTGATCTGTTTCAGTATGTTAAAGGGCTCGTACACAATCACGAACAAACACTGGATTTCGGTGTTTATATTCATGGAACTGTTGTCAGGGACCGACCCTTCCTGTGTTTTCTTTGATATGTCTTCTGATACCCAAACCAAATCAGTTCCTGTCAAAAAAAAAAACAAAAAAAAACATGTATATAATGAGCATGATAGTTTTCTTTTTATGAAAGCTGTGTCCATGATAATGAACCTAATATCAGACTCTGTTAATTCACTCCTTGATATTTTCAACTCTAAAAGTTACTGATGCAATTGCACTTGAAAAGGTAAAAATCCTCTCTGTCAAGCAGAAAGAACTGTGGGGAAACAACCCCAGCTGTCACAAGTCACAAAACAGGAATGCAGGAAAAAGCAATCTTCAGATTAACCACGGCATCTTTAAAGAGAGGCTGCCGATTTGCAATTCTAATATAAACTGCACGAAAACAATTTGGCTAGATTGTCAACATTTATTGCTTTCAATACTAAAACTTAGGAAGACGTAGTGGAGCATTTTAATTCATCCACCTGCTGTTTTGACACTCTACCATCCAGCTTTTTCAAAACGGTTTTCAGTTGCTTTGAAATGGATGTGCTAAAATCGTTAAAGGTTCACTCCCATCAGGCATTTTCCAGAATCACTGAAAAATTCAGTTGTTAACTCCATCTAAAGATCGGCAACTCTCCAAATGTAAATGTAACGCTTTAGAACGGATATCAGCCTGGATTTGGACCATATTACAGCCCTGACACAGCACTGATACTGTTGAATGGTAACACACTAAGATAAAGCTGATGAAGCCTTTGATACTGTTGACCATTAAATACTAATGACAGACTGGTCTTCAGCGTTCTCAGTTGGTCCAGATCATATCTTGCAGCCAGAGGCTACTTTGTTACCGCCGGTGATGAGTGGATCACAATTACACGTGGAGTACTCCAGGGTTCGCTGCTCGGGCTCATTTACAAGGTTGCTGCCGGAGTTCTGACAGTGAGCAAGAGAAGTGAGCACATTACTACTCACAGTTGGGCTAGGTTTAGGAAAATATTGTGGTTTGGCTTAAATTAACGATCTTCCTCATGTCATGTACATAACTTTAGTTTTTGTAGTGCATGTGACGTAACTTGATTCTCTTAGAGGTTAAAATAACTCCCCCAACCATCCGTCCCTGACCTCCTTCCTATACGTACTTGTCACACTTTATACTATTTTGCCTGCTTCCTCCTTTGCTGGTTAATAATTACTATGGCCACTCAAGGTTGCCACCTATCAAAAAAGGTAAACTTGGCTCATAATAGGCTACACAGACGACCTACATGGGTGTTTTTCTTATGAGGATGACCTGGATTACTGCACTGTTATCTCCTTTGTTGCATTTGCTACCTACGGCATAACACTAACTGCTTTGGTCTCCAGGTCTATTCTACTTGTAAGTATTCTAATACATTTCTATTTCAATTGATTAAATGTTTCTATTTTTTTTTTCTATTCTGTCATTTATCTATATTCTTTTTTTTTATTGTTGTTGTTTTTTTTAATGTCATTATGACTCTTTCTTCGTAGAGCACATTGAATTGCCTCTGTGTTTGAAATATGCAGCACAATAACCCTACCTTTCCCTTGCCTTGCCAGTTGTCAAAGGGCTGAGAAAAATAGAGTAAGGTCAGCCTCCCTGTGATAGACAACAAGCCGTGAGTGCTGACTCCTGAGAGCTTGCAGAGTACAAAAAGTCAAGAAATTAGCTCTAACAGAGGCAACACTGAGAGAAAGTCAGCCAGTTTTTAAAAGGTTGCTTTAGATCAGGGCCATGTATTAAGAAATGTACCAAGAGGGCCGTAGGTTACCAGATATTTTCTTCACTGTCCACAACTGCGAGGTAAAAAACACAACTAACAATGTCTTATTCCATCTCTCAACATGTTGACATACCAACCCTGTCAGCAGCAGCCAGCCTGAGCCCACCTGCTTTCACTGAAGACGTAGATCATTTAAAAAAAAAAAAAAAAGATCAGGAAGATAATTTAAATGGGACAGAGGCGGTTAGATGGTGTATGTGATAACAAAATGTGCTCATCCTAATAAAACATACATCAGTCGGTGAATCAGTGTGGCTCACTGATGTGTTTTTAAGTCTTGAAAGGAGCTGTTTGGCACAGAGGAATCAGATATATTAGGCTTCGGCAACACAAACAAAAGTAAGATAAATACAATGTTTTTTCAGCCTTTTTAATGGGATTTGTTGACAATAAGAACAATATACAACAATCCTGGTCTCATCCTTTAATGAGGGGATCTGAGAAGAACTAATGAGGGGACACATTTCTTTGTCTGTTCAAAATAAACCACCAAAGCTGTATTCACAGGGCTCCTTATTATTGTTTGTTTTTCCTAGTGATGAAATGCAAAGAAAAATTCTTTTGTTGTTTGCTCACAATTTTCTATTTTAGACCCTTCAGTTCCTGATGTAAAGACCAATAGAAGTGACCAGCAGTTCCATTCTTTCATAGCTCACAGACTGTATTAAGGATCAATCCCCATGCTGAATAACATCTATCATTGCTTTATCTGAAATGAGTTTAATGTGGCTGCATAATCTATTATAATTGATTGTATATTTAGATTAGAAGACGGATCAGACTGTATAAATAAAGATGGCTGCAACACCACAGCTCATGACTGATTAAACTGGATGTTATGATGCTGTAGTCGGCACGAAGTTATAAAGATTATGTTGATCTAAATGAGGAACATTTAAAAGCACAATAGAGTGATTTAGGCACATTACTTGACTTTTTTTATGAGCTGCGACAGCCTCGGCAGACTTTGGTGTTCTGTAAAAAAAAACGGAGATGATCAGAGAGACAGCAGGTAGTGGGCCTCCTTCTCTCACGTCTGCCATACTTTACTGATACATATATACATTTTTTTCCTCTACAGTCTTTTCATAAATCCATCCTCAGGACACATTATCACGACTCACCATGACAAAACAATATACACTATGCATAATTCAATCACAGAATGTGATCACACATCCCCGGGTGTTCCATTTTCACCTTGCAAATCTGTGTACGTGTGTGCGGGTGTTTGTGTGTGTGTCTCTGTGTGTGTGTGTGTGTGTGTGTGTGTGTGTGTGTGTGTGTGTGTGGTCCTGAATATGGCAATATGGATTTTTGTCAGTGCGATGGAGCCACAACCGTGAAAGATGCAGTGATTAAACGAAGATGGGTGTGGCTGGACCCACCAGTACAAGACGTCGGCCAGAGTTTGCAGTTTGGGGTTCAGTAACCTTGCTCAAGGGCACCTTGACAGAGTCTAGGAATTGAGCTGACACCTCTTCCGCTACCAGTCCACACTCTCTACTAACAGGTTTGTGCAGGTCTTGAGCCAGTCACTCTCCGGTCCCCAAGCACCTTCTACCTACATGGTTATTTAGCCATCAGTGGAAAATGGGTATGTATTTACAATAACACTAGTCAAATTTAAAACTAAACAAGCAGCAGAACAGACATCAGCACTCCGATAAACATGGATAAACAAGTCTGTTGTCTTGTTTTGTCATAACCCCGCAACATGAGGTAACAGCAAGGATGGCACAGTGCAATAAAACTGACAAAAAACATAAAGCATGTTTCAAATCAGTCTGGTATCCAGACTACATCCTCAGTGCAGTAGATAATATTTGGTGTCCACCCTTTAATTACAGGGTTACTAGGCTCCCAGAGACCATGCAATATCCACATGCATACAAGTAGGATGGTCAGCTGGTCACTAACATTCATAAAGTCCTTTCCGTATTTGTGTGCGCACTACACATCTGCAGCAGTACTGCAATGTCCAGATCATCCAACTCAGGCTTACCCACACACACACACACACACACACACACACACACACACACATGCACACGCACACGCACACACACACACACACACACACAAATGTGTCACCTCATTATAATACAAAACATTTTGTTTCATTAAGCCTTCTGTGTGAAAGAAATACGTATATGAACAAAATAGGAGTTAGTTTGAGGGATCTTTTCTTTATTTATGCGTTGAAGAGGTTCACCCTAATTATGAAAAATTAAAATAAATGATCTCTTCCCTCCGGTTGAATCTCTCCAGCAAAGATAATGTTGTTCATTTTTATCCTAAAGATTTCTGCCTCCACAATGGAAGTTAATGAGATGTATGTAGTTTGTGCTGCTAGCGTTGCAACACTTCATTAATAAAAATCACCAGTGACATTCAGAAACTGTCTTCTTGTATATGTATGATATATGTATAATCTATAGAGCTCGTTCACAATTTTATGTTTCTTCATTTCTTCAGTAAAAAGTAATCAGAGCAGTTTCCACTGTGTTCTGAGAGTTTATGTTGAATGCTATAAATACAAAGTATGTAAGTTATGCTTCTGGTGGTCTCATAACGAGTAAGGATGCTGTTTAAACCATAATCACCCAACTAACGTCGCCAACTTACACTGATAACAAGTTTCCAGGGTCCACCTGATACAGGAGAGAGTGACTGATCAAATCGTGAAGTTATGTTAACATTGCAGTAATTTCTCAGAGCAGGACAGTCACAATGTCAAGAGAAAGGAATCTCCTCTGAGTCTTAAAAAGTTAGGGTTGAGAAAAATAGCCGAAACAGTCAGAAGCAGGTGCTGCAGTGTGAGGGAGAAAACCTCACCATGGTGCTGCAGGTCGGACACCGGGCTGAAGTTAGTCTGATAATCACCGCCTGTTGAGTAGAAGGCTGCGAGAGTGCAACCAGTAAATAAGCTTTACTTGCTCCCTGGTAAAATACAGAGCAGCTAACAAGCCATGAAAATAGCCCAGAAGGCTGTTCCTGAAAGCTTAAAGTACCCGAGACATGAACCTCTAGAAGGATGTTTAATTTAACAACCTCGTTGGGGTGAACCGCGCCGATTCCCAACTTTAAACTCGCTGACCTTACTGTGACTTACAGTTAACTAGTCAGGTTTGGCTGGTTAGTCCAGTCAGTTAAATAACTGTTGCAACAGTTCAATTTTAACTCTTGCGTCAAAGTAGGTAAACTAATGTCAAGTCAAATACATCAATTAATTCACACAAATTGCCCAAACCCACTTTTTCTCCAGGAAAACGGGAGTGAGACGGCACTTGAAGAATCTAGAAATGACACAGACGTTCTTAACAATTTCTTCTAAACATTTCAAAGACTATTCAAATGCACCTTTTTAGAAGTGGTAGTGGTGGTAGTAGCTTGTTATTTGGACTAAATCGACCTATCCAAAGTCCCGCCCTCTGATTGTTATTAGGATGTGGGTCCCATTTAACCAGGTACCTCAGTGTTTATTACGGATTGGCTACTTCAGGCAGTGTGGCCAGACTGGTTTTTCAGCAGCAAGAACTAGAGTACACTGAGAGGATATATTAGCTGTGATGTAAAGTTTTACGAAGACAGCCAAACAAGGGTCTTTACACATGAACATGAGCATTGAGAACACTGTTTGTGTTCACAGAGTTTGCAAATAAGAAACTTTTTGAACAACTCACGTTAGCAGTAGCTTCTTCCTCTAGCCGTCGGCAGGGCAGCCCAGACGTACTCAGGGATCAACACGTCTGGGTAGAGTGTATGTGGTTCAGCTGAGTTATGTGTAGAGACCCTGGTGATACTAAGTGCCTCTTTCGTCGTAATTATGCTTTTACACGAAGGTTTGATTTATATACATTCACAAAAAAAGCTTGCTTGTTGGCCAGAGTTTTGCTTTAAATTGGTTTTCTTTTCAATGTAGACAAGACAAACCTACAGTATTTGTACAATAGAATATATATATATATATATATATATATATATATATATATATATATATATATATATATATATATAGAGAGAGAGAGAGAGAGAGAGAGAGAGAGAGAGAGAGAGAGACATCTATATTCTATGGTACAAATACTGTATATAATAACTAATTTATGCAGCTTAACTGTGCCACAGTAGGAGTCTGAAAGCAGCCTCTCTAAACATTAAAGTAAATATCATTCAAGAAAAAAAAACACTCTGAATGAAAAGGCTTTCTTTGTGACAGGTCCTGCCTTCCTATTGAAGTTATTCTTCAGCCTTGTTTGCCTATTATGGATGCATCTAAACATGGCTTTAAAATAGTGGAGGGCCAAAGACCGTGGGAGCCATTAGGTCACTCAGTGATGCATGCCGAAAGCATGTGAGATTTGCGCGTGTCACATAAGCTATGCTGGCTTGTGGTGTCTTAATATTTTGGCATATGACAACATGACAGATGAAGATAAAAGAGGGTGTTTGTGTGTTGCTGTGAAATGAGTATGGATCATTACAGGGTGTGTGTGTGTGTTTGTAGGTGCAGCCACTGAAACTGAGTGGAGACTGATCGATGGACAGACAGATAAACAGACATTACTTGGTCTCCTTGCTTTTAGTGATTTTAAAAAAGGAACTTTGGGTATGGCAGTAATCCACAGACAGGAGGGAACAAGTGAAACGTGAAGGGAAAGAGAGAGAGAGAGGGAGGAGCTGCAGACTGTAAACAGCTGTTTCTATGAACCTCCCCTGCTGATTTTGAGAGGTTACTGTGAATATCTTATTAATAAATGTACATTGTATTTAGTTGCTTAGTTTGTGATGACACTTCACTTATGAACGATCGTCCTCTGAGGCTGTTAAAACAAGAATGATTGTTGATCAAATATTAACCGACCCAATCCTCAGCCTCACCCTCTGCCCAGGACTCCATCACAGCGCTGATATTTCAGACCGCTGTCATTCTGCAGCAGCATGGACTGCTCCTTTTTCTCAAACGAGCCAGGAATCCCCATGCGGTCACATTACCGGGATGATCATTTCACCATCTCCATGGTGAAAATAACATTGATTTGATCACAGTGCAGACAGATTGCATGTTATTACCAGGATTAAATGCAATGGTTCATAGTCAAAGTGGCCATTATGGTCACTATGTCAGCAAGGTAGCAGATAACAGGATAGGTGAGTCCCAGATCATTCAAAGGCTTCGCTGAAACGTGTCATATTAAAAAGTCGGAACGTGGACAATCATACAGCTCCGCGTTTGGTCATGAGTTATTTTCAATTTAGCATTCAGGTTTAATTGTATCGGAGTATGTGGCAATGATCTAAAGCACGACTGCTATTTGCATTCATAGCACAAGGGTCAAAATGCAAAACACAAGCTGTCAGCATTAGCATATTTACCAGGCTGCATATTTTCAAAAAACATTTCATGAAAATGCGACAAGAGCGTTCAGCAGAGTTCAGGACAATAGCAGAGTAATAGAATAAATAATAGATTACTCAAAGCTGACTTTTAAACTGGGCTAACCATTCAAAGCACACAGAGCAGACACAATGCTGACAGGTTTGCATTATTCATGGTCCACACACATGCTGCAGCAAAGCCTCAGAAACAGAGATGAAGAGAAGCTGGGTTGGATGTTTTTTGTTATTCTTTAAGACATGAAGTGGCAATGTGAAGAATAATTTATGGGAATGAGAAGCAGCGAAAATGTCACTAATTTTCGATGACACTCCATTGTCATGTCCTCGTGCCTTTAGGACACTTGTGACTGATATGATAATAATCAACGGCGGTAGCATCTGATAAGGTATAGAAAATCAGCTATGTAATTGTCTGAATGATGCTGATGGACAGCAGGATGAAGGGAAGTCAGCGTGTGGTTACTTTCCTCAGTTCGGATCAATAGAAAACACGAAAACCACTGCCACAACGGCCAGCTAAACATGTACTGAACGGGCCACAGATAAATGCACTGATATAACTAAATAACTCAGTGGCAGAACTGACTCAAGTAGAAAGAGATTGGTGCTGCCGCCTCCAAGAATCAGCAGCCAGGGCCTGGAACAACAAGGTATACATAGCGAGCTCGCCAAGTGAATACCAAGCAAACGATAAGATGAATCAGTCAGAGCGCTTGGCCATTTGTCCCCGCCGCAAGACTCCAGCCTGCTGGTGTGAGTGTGGAGGAACTCCCAGAACAGATTCAGCAGCCTGGACAGCGGTCCTGACAATCGAATAGGGCATTCTGCAATGTGAGAACTGGAATGTCGAACAGTCGAGTCCCCTTTAATTCCACTCTCAAATAAAATGATCTGCTTGATTCAAGTGCATTTCAACCTGCATCAACTGACTCACTGAAGAGCCACATTTACTTCATCTGGATCCACACAGGGCAAACAGCTTATCTGACAATGTCAAAGTAATTGCTGGATCTGTCCATTTAATTGGATCCGCACCACAAGTTAGTGGGGTCTGTTCTGGACTGAGATCCACCCTCCATCCGAGTTTCATTGAAAGCCGTTCAATAGTTTTTGTGTAATCCTGCTGACAAACCACCCAGCAAACCAACAGACGGACGAGAACATAACCTCCTTGGCTGAGGTAATTATGCATCATGATTGCCTGTAAAAAAAAGTCACACTTGTAATATATTATCATTATAAAATCTCCGTTTGATCTGTTTACGAGGGTGAAAACAGTGACAAACACTAGTCTGCCCTCGTTGGCAGCTTCCTGGCCACCTGACCATGATTAAGTGGTGGCAGAGCCAGTCGGAAAAGGAAAATTACTCTGATTGGCTGTTCAGCTAGCGCACTTCATCAGTGCACTGGAAAAGAAACAGAAGAAGAAAGGTGAGGTCCGTTCTGTCTGTCGCTGTAGTATCCATGATTCACCCACTTGTTTCTCCTAATTTTTTTGCCTCCGCCTCTTCAACAGCTTTTTATCAGACAGACATTGCATTGCGTTACCCATCCTACCAGACTATTGAGTATGTTAGAGAAAGATTTAGTATGTCCCGATATGAAATCTGTGAAATGCAGCATGCCAAAATGCAACCTAGGCTTTTTTTGTGAATGTGTATGAGTCAAACCTTCGTGTAAAGTTTTACTGTATTTTCGTTTTCGGCTCAAACTCATTGTCTATAAGTGTGCATGGGGCACTTTTATGCTGGCGTCAAAATTTGCCCGTAGAATCACCAGGGTCTCTACACATGAACACGAGCATTGAGAACATTGTTTGTGAACACAAAGTTTACTGAAAAGAAAGTTTTCACCTTAGCAGTAGCTTGTTCCGCTTGCCGCCGTCATGGCAGCCGAATAGTATCGATCTCAGAATGCGACTTAATCTAGACAGTTAAGGTGGACCACTACTGTCTTCGGGCAACAACTATCCATGTGATATCTCACATGACTTTTCCGGACTTTGATTTTAGTATTGTTTTTTATAACAATTTTTAACTTCAAGGTCAATATTGTTTTTCACTAACGACAAAACAACAAATTATCCGTGCATTTATATGGAACTAAGCTTTAGGAGCGGTCCACCTTAACTGTCCTCCAGGTTATGCTGCATTCTAAGATTGATACTTCTCGACTGCCATGGTGGCTGCGAGCGGAACAAGCGACTGCTAAAGAGAGTTGTTCAAAAACTCTGTCACACAAACAATGTTCTCAATGCTGGTGTTCATGTGTAGAGACCCTGGTGATGATATGAGCAAAGTTTCATGTTGTGTCGAGCCTTCTTAGTGTTTTAAAAATAGCGGTTTTGATGCTAACGTAAAAGTGCCCTGTGCACTCCCATTGAAAATGAGTTTGACCCCAAAAAACGAAACTACAATAAATCTGAAAAGTGCCTCTTTCATTGTAATTATTGTTTCACTTTAACACATCAGGCATTGTTCACTCACAGCCTCGGGAACAGTATGTGCGACTAAATAATCAAATTCACTCAGGATCCCACACTCACTTGATAACACCTAGCTCCATTTGCTAATTGGATCTGTCAGGTGATGCGTTATTTTCCTCTAGAAACATATAGCAGTATTAAAATAGTTGATTCAGATTAGGTTGCCATGCAGTGCTGTGCAGTCCCTGTATTCAAAGCGTGGTTTTGAGGTTGTGTGGCTGCTAATTTGTTTACACTGAGACCACAGATTGGGCCTTAAACGTGGTATTTAATAATGAGCTTCAGTGTGTCATGGTTTGTTTAAGTCAGTTACATAATGGAGTCATTCCTCTGTGCCTTGCGATAAAGAGTTTTCCCTGGAGATACACACATAAGAAATGCAAGGCTCTAATGGAGCAGGATCTATACGTAGCTCAAACATTACAGAAATAAACACATATTCCAAGATATCCCCCTAATTAATGGTACAACCTGACTGACTGCAGCAGCACCATCGGTAAATGTTCTGACAACCGAAAGAATGGTGATTATTTAAAACTGATGACGGCTCACAGAAAACACAGAAGTGTTTCAACACTGAATTTGCCTCCTCTTAGAGTCACATGAAACAATCTGGAGAAAAAAAAGATGATTGAGTTGTTATCCTGGGGCGTCAGGTATTAAAAACAAATATGTGAACATGTAAAAATAGTTTCCCGCAGCATTTAATTTGAGCTGCATATCATTTTCACGGAAAAATTTGAACAGATTTTTATTTTGTTTTTTTGTTTTTTTTTTAAGGGAGGAAATTGTGGGGAAATAGTCTATTTGCCTTCTTGCAGATGAGCTAGATGAGAAGATTGATGCCACTCTCATGTCTGTATGATAAATATGAAAGTATTACAGTCACCGTACTGTAGCTCAGCACAAAGACAGGTGGAAACAGCTAGCCCGGCTCTGTTCAAAGGTAATAAAATTCACCTGTAGCACCTCTGAAGCCCTTTTACTTATCACATTGTCTCGTTTCTAATCCATACAAAAATGACAAATTGTCATTTCTTGGTCGGGATCAGTTGCCTGGCAACCTGCAGGAAGATACCGTTTCTGACCAAGAAATACATTTTTTTTTTTCCTTTTATCACTGGTTTGTGATGTTTTGTCATTGATAAAGTCTTGAGCCACAACACGAAAAAACCTGTACCCACACTGCCTGCTAAATCATCCCATCCTATTTCTGAAAGTCTGTCACTGTTGCAAATGCGGCTCTGCTGCAATCTTGTCTGATGTCTCCTACCAGGATGGATTGAACAGGTGCCTAAAAAACTTTCCCCAGCCAATTTATTCTCCCAGACATCTGCTCATTGGTGCAGCAGTGCCAGTTTCTTCCAAGACGCTTCGCACATGAACAGAGCAGCTTGAGTTTAGCCTGACAACATTAGCAAATCCAGGTCATGGAGGACACGGGATGGTCGGGTCGTACTGAAGTAATGGGCCAGATAAACCGTGTGTGATTAATCCCTTTAACTCTGCTCTGTTTTTAAATTCAACTCCAAGTTTATTTCAAACCTAAAAAAAAAAAAAAAAAAAAAGTTTAACCTGGAGCTGTGATGACTGACATCGCTTTGTCTGCTCGTTTTCAACCCGTCCTGGTACTTGTAGGATGCTGTCCTGTGTCACTTAAAAAAAAGGAAAGTTATTTGTTGAGGAGAAGTTTTGCGTTTCGGAAATCTTGAACAGATTTTTTTTATTTTTTTTCTTGTCCGGTCTGCCAATGAGCTAATCCGTTCAGCTAAAATCTGCGGTTATTTGGCTCTGCCCGGGCCATCGGCACGCACACATTGTCCTCGCCTGGATTAGTGGAGAGACTCTCCATATGACCAGCATGCAGCGTTAGCTCGGGAGACTCCTCTAACAAAGTTACAATATATAGACGCACGAGCCGAGTGTAGTAGGAGGGTGCAGTGGTCCCCTCGGTGTGCAGACACTCTGATAAATATTGATGATGGAAAGCAGGCCTGTTGACATAGCAAGTGGCTGTGACACAGTTACAGCTGGCAGTGAGCTGGGGAAAGCTGCACTCTTGGCACTCATCATTCTCACTGAATGCTGGGAGTGCTGAGCTGTGCAACATTCCCTCTATTAGATCACAGTAACACATAATGAAATCAATCTCTATTTGTGCCTGCGATGTAGGCATTTTTCTATACATGTAATGCCGTCGGAAACGCGTGTCTGCATAAAGTGTCGTCGCTTTTTTTATTCGCTTTGAATCAAAGTGCTGATGAATCATATTTCCCTGCTTTAATCAAGAGACAAAAAAAACAAACAAACAGAAGAAATCTTTTTATTTTGGAATCAAATGATTGTTTTGTGTGTTTTGAGCTATTCATTTGATCCAGTTATTTTAAAATTGCAATATCTAGGATAGCTGATTGTTGATTCTCGCTCCAAGGAAGGCAAGAACTGACGCTGGTGGCCGGTGGCCGGTGGCCGGTGGCTGGCCAGACCTACAAGGCGAAAGCACCACTAAGACTAAAATAAACATCACTCTTATTGTAGAATCACCTTTCACGCTTTTCAGAATAAACATTTCATACAAAATGTTTGGTTTTTTTAAAGCCTGAAGAGGAGTTTAAACTGTTCAAACATTAATTCCATTCCACTTCACTGATGCGCTGGAAAAAAAAAAAATGCGGGCGACAGTTCAGAGGCCTGGAATCTGGCTGCACACCTGGACAGCACAGGCAGACGATGATAATCTGTTCCAGCTCGCCCTTTATTTAAATATTTTCTGCTTCATTCATTTTTTATAGTCTGCTGACATTAAAGGAAGTTGTTTTTGCGCATTAACCCTGCACTCAAAAGCCAGTAAAAGTGGATTAGAACAATGAACACAGACACATTGAGAAAAACAGACACAAGAAACGCGACATACAAGGACAAAAGGGATAAAAAGCCATCAAACAGCTATGAGTCATTTAGAACAAGAGTCAGAGCCTGGTTAACCCCAAAAGAACTTCTGTACAGCCGCTGTGATCTGACCGTTGCATACCAGATGAGTTCTGCATTAACTAGGTTTAATAAAACATTGAGGACACTCTATCAACAGCTTGTGAATGTCTTCAAAAGTGCATTCACAGCCAATTAACGCTCACACTTATCTTCAAAATGTCATCCTCTGAAAATCAATTAACCCTGATTAGTGAACAAATACCACTCCCCACTGAAGCGCTCATTAAAAAGGGTTAATCCAGCTGCAGCACCTGCAGCTGCTCTAAGTGAATACCTGACAGTGTAGCAGACGAAGCGCTCCACGCAGCAGAAACCCCGTTGAGCGAGGTTTTCTATGTCAGTATGTCAGGCTTATTTCCATAATGTTGACTTCCTCAAAGCAACTTGAGCTAAGTTACCATGGAAACCAATCCTTCCCAACTTTCCTGTTTAGCACTGAGCTGCAAGTCAAGCTTATCTGTCGTGGCACTGGTCCCACCTACAGTTCCTGCACCTTATTTACCTTTGGGAAAACGGTTTTGACAAATCTCAGTGCTGTTGTACTCCGCTGTCGGATGTTCAGGCGCATATCAACAGAAAGTTTGTGCGTTTTTTTTTGTTTTTTTTTTTCAACTAACAGTGAACTGAGTCTGTTAAAAACAAGGGAGGGGGGAAGCACACACTCACGCTTCCATGTCTGTCACTTGCACAAACACTGCACTGGGTTTTGTTCTTACGAGGGGTCCAGTGCATTTGTTATGTCAAGAAAATATCTGCATCTTATAGGAAGTACACCAGGGGTGTACTCTTTTGTACGCACCCTGCTTTTGGATGTACAGTTTCTTGGCTTTAACACATCGTTCTGCAGTAAATGCTACTAAATACTAGAAAAGAACTGACTCCATCCAGGTTCATATTGGTTCTCCATAAGACTGTCTTTCACTTTGCTATTTGATCTGCCACCGAGCTAGATTTCTCCCAGTAAAATTCACATTATGTGGTGGCACCTCCCACTGTCCAGCCAACACAGGAGGAAGCAGTGTTTGTCCCAGTCTCTAATAACTGTGGAAACTCTACACCAGTGTTGGTCAACTTACTTGGAAACAGTAATTTGTCACTGATTATCTTTTACTTCTCCAAGAAAGTAATCTAGTTACTTTACCGATTACTTATTTTCAAAAGTAACCCATTACTTTATTAGTTACTTTACTAAGTTACTCAAAAGCATGATGCACAACCTGAGTACGTTATAAAGCAATAGACCTTTTAGCCTAATTCTATTCGTTCAGCATATTCCATCATCTAAAATTGAATCAAATGACTGCTTTTGGTCTGTATTTTTTCAACGATGCGTCGGAGCGATTCAGAGTCTACAGTGGAATTGGGCAACATGTCCTCGAGAATATAGCCAGCAACGAGCTTCTTCAGTTCAGCAGCACTAAGTCCTGTTGCTCTTAAGTCTATTTTCACCTGTTTAGCAGGAGAGGGGCCCTCGGAGCTTCGCCTGGTGGAACTGGGTGTGGTAGCTGCAGTGGGAACCTTTTATCGAGTCAAACTCAAAGTTCCACTAGGCTAGGCTTCCTCATGTTTGGCTTCACTGATTATTCTGTAACACTGTCTTCTGTCCTCGGTTTTTAAAGGTGCTATACAAACAAAGTTTATTATTATCATTTCTATTGTCATTGTAAGACGGAGAGTGATATAAATCGAAGAGTGAACGCACAGACACTCACTCAGTGGAGAGCGCGTCAGCTTTTCGTCATAGTCTGTTTCCCACCAGGACAGTTCAACATCAACATTCCCTCAGATCAGTTAGTAACAAAACCTGCCTAGTTCTTAATGCAACTAGGTTTTGTGATTTGAACAGTTGGTTTCGCTTCCGACCACAGGGCGCCAACAGTAACACCACGGACAGACACTAGGGAGGGTTAAAGCTATGTTAGTCATGTATTTCTGTGTAAAAGTATGGAAACATAACAGTATTTGCTCCCACTCTGTTGTGTTGTGATGTGATTGTCAACACGTGCCTTTTAAATATGTTAAATGCACCTCAACAGTGAATGCAATTTAATGTTGAAACAATGCAGATTTAAACAGGAATGTAAGAAATGTAAGACACTGTAATGTCAATCATTAAAATATGGTACGGTATGAGAAATCGGTCACCTTAATTAAAGAAAGTTCATTGGTCCGCTTAATTACAGATCGGCCGGACCTGCCCCTGTACTCCATGTCCATGGCCGAGGCGCCGATAAGTTAATCATGTTATCTGTGCCGTCACATGAGCTGTGTGTCTGCAATGATGCACAGCTGACGGCGCAGCAGTGCTGCTCACATCAAACACGGAATAATGAAATTACAGCGGCATTGTTATTGAGAACGTGTACTGATAAGGAGCGAATGATACGGTGTGCTCCTATAGGACGCTGGAGTCCTGTGGTTTCCCCGTGTGATCCAGCTCAGCCGCAGCGACCCTGCAAGATGCAGCCGCATCCACTCGAGGGAACAGCTTGTTTACAAAAGCTCTGCCTCTCTGTGCCTTTGGTGTTGTTACGCTGAAATTCGATTTTTTTATTGTTCAAAGAGGTCTGTTATTGCCATCAGGGTTTGTATCTCATCACAGAAAGACATCAAAGGGAGATGAAGCATTCTTGTGATTCTTTGGAGGGTGCCTCCTGGTGGAAACCGGCTCCATCTCTTGGGTAAGAGGGACTCCTGAAGTTCCCCCTTCCCCTATAGGCCGTCGTCTGTGTGCGTTTTTTTTTTTTGCTTTCTTTGCCTGTTCGAAATTGCTTTCATTGGAATTATTCTGTGCTGTATCGCTGCGTGCGAGGGAGGGTACAAGTCGCACGGAAATTAAACCGAAAAGCGGCCGCTGTGTTTCGGCACGACGCTGCAGCTGCAAGTCTGAAATCACTCAATTTGGGATTGTGACGTTGATGTGGAGAGAAAGTGTTGTCTGACAGCACAGTGCACACTGGAAATGAGGGAGTTACTCATGGATGGAAAACAATCTAAACACTGGTGAAGATGAAACTGTTATGTAACAAAAAGAGAAGCTGCCAGCGAGACGAGGACAACATAAATCTTCTAGATTAGGAGGCAAGCTGCAGTCAAGGCGCTGTCGATCAGTCGGTCCACTAGTTTTGTCCGGACCAAAGCGTCTCTTTGTAGCAGCCAATAATGATTGTAACTTTATGTTTTTAATTTCATAAGATGTGAATTTTGCATTTAATTTGATGGAAAATGTAGTACAACCAAACTATGTAATAACTCGACCAATGATGTAGTACAACGTGTGTGCGATGTGTGTTTAATACTACTGATCGCGGCTAATACTGGCCAAGCTGTGGAGTGATCACGAAAACTCTACACAGACAGGCCCTGTCCCAGCCCGGCTCTGACTGCACTGCACTGAGAAGATGGACTGCAGAGGTTCCTGAACGCCACGGGCAAAGCCCACCACTTGCTATACAACAATTATATATGCAAAAATTATATACAAAATTATATTGATTATTAGTGGCACTGAGTGGTGAGGTTCTAGATAGAAACACTCAACCCTCCCTTTTCCGGAGACGTCAGAGAAGCTCCAGAAGCTACGGTGGCCCTTAGGGACAAGAGACGTGTCTTCTAAATATGGACAGCGGCAAGAATTTCCACTAATTCGAGTGATGGGATGAAGATGCCTTAATCCATACAAAGATTTTAACTTATATTATATTTTAACTTTAAAGATTACAACCAACCATAATATATATTTCCTCCCCGCTGCAGCTGCTGGTAATGTTGTGTTAGCAAGATTTATTTAAATGTATTCCTTGTCTGTTGAATTAACAACACATGGAATGATAACTAAGAAGTTTAGGGCTGGGAATGTGCCAAAGACAGTCAGAGTAATAACAGAGTAATATAAAATCCACTCACCACTGAGTTAATATATTCTGGGAATATTTTTCACTGTGCCTAAACATCTTAGCTGTTGCTCCATGTGTTGTCTTAATGCAACAGATAAGGAATCAATCTGAACAAAGCTTGCTAACACCATGTTAGCAGTGATACTAATGTACTGCTAATAAACATAGCACATTATCTAGGTGTTTGTGCCATAAGTCCAGCAGAAAGCAGGACACTTCAGCATCAGTCTGCAAACATTTCATGAACATCAGAGATTTCCGTCTTGGAAAGGCAGCTCCAATGTTTATTTTTGTTTTGTGCTGTCGAGTGTCCCAATTTCATTCCGATGTCTTGGAGATAAGTGTGATCATCATCCTTTATCAAATTGTGGTTTCCAACTTGCAACTCGCTGTTCTTCTTCCGGCAGCCACCCACCAAATTTGAAAATGTGAAAGGCCCGTCAGCTAGAGCCAGGTTTGTCTGTTCTGGGCTGCAGGAGAAACATGGCGGTGCAACTTGGCGACCCCCACTCACTATTTGGATATAAACGGTAATGAAGACACAACAACTCTTATTTTTGGGTGATTACACACTAAGTCAAACATGCTCATGAATATTATATTCCATACCTGCCAAATCTGTTCTGCAAGTAGTCACTGAACATGACACACTGGACTTTTAAAGACTTTTTGGCTCCATATAGTCTGTGGACAACCCACAGTAATTGTTTGCATAGGTACTAATAAGGAAATCTGCATATGCCAAAAAATATTCTGATTTATAAAACGTGGCATTCACCCAACAGTGAATGTTTTCTTTTTATAAATCCCAAACCAAATTGGACACATGCGCACATGGACCGGCCCCTTATCCCACCCTGTCCACACCAACATTCAACCATAAGTGGTCAATGCAAAGGGCCCCATTAATGTTAATGTATGGAAATGAGCCCGATGGTTCCTTGCAGTGAATTATGGCCACAGCTGAGAGGAAAACCAAGAAAAGCAATTTATCTGGCGCAGAAAACAAGGTGCTTATTGGTGAGGTGGAGGTTACAGAGCTGTTATTTCTTTCATTCACACAGTTTCCCTGCAGTGCGGGGACGGTGAAAGTCCAGGCATCCATCATGCAGCAGTACACACAAGCATCACCGCAGTTTTTATATGTTTACGGCGATCAGGCTGATTGATTTCCGCCTTGCCAAAACGATTGAGTCAGTTAGTGGTGTCCACCACCCCGGGATATCATTTAAAGATAGAAATTCGATTCGTGAAGAAATCGTGACTTGGTCTAATTAAGAAGATACAGAGTGGAACATGACTGAGCTGGTACTGCCTTTATTTTTAGGATTTATTTAATTTATATGTGTGCATGCGGTGAAGATGCACCAGGTGTCCGGAGAAGGCAGAGTGTGTGTACACGTTAACGCTGCCGGTTGGAACGTTTAGCATAATGTGGATCAGTGATAAACGGTTGATATTAAGTGGAATTAAATGTGTGCCAGAATTTGATTTTACAATCTGGCATCAGTTCACTGACGGTTCATACACATGGGTCAGAGTTTGCTTACAGGGGCACACATTCTACCGGCAGGGTTGTTTTTGCTGATCGCAACAGCCAAGTACAACACTTAACTTGAAGGCGGTAAACTGTAGCTTTCACATGTCTTACATACATACACACTACACCTAACCTGAACAGAACCAGTCAGTCACAAATGTTTGTTCCACCTGCCCATCAGGTATTGTTGGTTTGCTTCCATCCCACCTACAGAGCCACATCTTTCAAAAAAGTGTCTTTATCTATTGTCCTTAAACTCCGTGCAGAACTTGGAGAAAAGGGCATTTATGTGTGCCACTCAGAATCAGTCACAAAATTACCTAAATCCTCTAGAGCTGGTCTCACTGAATGCACTGAATACGCACTAAAGACATTTCCATCAGCCTCAGCTGCACATTGCAGTTATTTCTAATTAAAGATGTAAAACTGCAAAGAGCATAACCTAAGTAAGACGGAATGTCTTAAATCATGGCAAATCATGGCTGTAATAAAAGTGGCAAAAAAAAATAAAAAATAATAATAATTCTGCCTATTTGCAGTCTCTGGATATAGCCACCGAGTTCTCAACAATAATGTGAAGAGAAATGAGATTCATTTCTTTCTTTTAAAAAGCCAATCTTGTTTTTGGTAGTGGTACAAGAACATTTATCTTAGTCAGGATTAGTTACTCTAAGCAGCACCATTTGCTATTTTGTCCTGGCATAGCCATTCCGTGTGGAGCCTGCATGGCGACCGGCCCGAGGTGTACCGCCCTTCTGGTCTAATATCAGTCAATAGTTTGACTCCAGTCCACTGCAACTCTCCAGCCATGAAAATAATTTGTAAATTATTTTCTTCGCATCAAAACAAATGTCCTTGTTTTTCGTTCCCCTGCACTAGTCTCAAAGCAAGTGCAGGTTCTTTGAGATTGACTTTTAGAAGTGATTTCTAACTATGATGGTGAGCATTGAGAATATCATACAGAGCCTTCCACACATCAGCAAGCTAACATTGTCATTATGAGCGTGCTGATGGGAGCATTTAGCCTTATTATACCACTGTGCCTGAAGCCCTAAAGAGCTGCTAGCTAGGCTATAGGCTTGTTGTGCTCTATATGCTGTAGACTGTCTCTGCTGTGCTCTATGTAAAAACAGTGTTTTCGGTGTTTATGTGAACGGGCACCATGTTTGGACTGCCATCCCCAAAATGGTTCAAGTCCTCTGATCTAATGGGCAGATTTCAATGAAACTTCCTGAGCGAGCACAGTCATTGTCAGTGTCTAATTAACAGTGCTGCCTCAGGGGACTGGCAGGGGGGCTTTAGGCTTTAGTCTGCTAATCACCAGAAATTAGTATTTGGGTTTCTTAAGACTGAGACTGATTCCTCGGAGAATGGTGCAAACAGGGTGGCTGTTTATTTTTTGTGGGTTTTTTTTTTTATTTTTTCATTTTGGTTTTACCTCTCTGCAGCTCATTCGGATGACCGAGCACACTTCAGGCATGTCCACATTAGCCCCACCTGCCCTTTAATCGCTCTCCATTTTCGTCGTGTACATCAAAATCTGTGCTGACATTCTTCCTTGTTATGGGGTAAACACCTTAGGAAGGCATTATGCAAACACAGCACAGACTGGAAGATCAATAGACAAGTGTGGAAGACAACAGAGGGCTTAGGCGTCAGAGAGGTAATCAGACCCTGATTTTGACACAGACAAGTGTCAGTGACACCAGACTGAATTGCACGAATTACACCAGCGATAAACCCAATTCTTCCGACTTTGTCTTCGTTGTTTTCACCAACAACTGTGCTCACTTCTGCCGCACCCTTATCGGCTGCGTGGCTGTTAATTAAAAGCGTTATCTTTTGTGAAAAATAAAACGCATTCGAACGCGACCTCGTTCTTGACTCTTGAATGTTGTCTTCCTCCTGCTACTGTCTGTGGTAATCAAGCACTGGTAGAAGTAGATATGCTTTTGCTCTAATGAGGACAGCATCCATCCGGGCACGTTGTATGAAAGGTTACTCAAATCTGTGCGGCTATCTCGCTCAGAGAGCAACACGCAGACAGAGACAGGAAGTCAATGATGATGTTGGTAGTGTATAATCACACTCGGGCTTAAACTATTTGTCTACAAAGAGCTGTCGGCAATATCACGGGTCTGGACATTTACAGTCCACACCATCCCTGGTGGGGATGAGCTTTTACTTTCTGCAGCATTAATAAATTGGGGAGCTAAGGTATCAGATTAGAGATGCCCTCAGGCCGCCAAAACACACATTAATCCTGTAATGACCCGCTATGCTGAAGTGAACACCATTATTTTTCAGATGACATCCAGCAAGAGTTGGCAGAGTGTCTGCCTATTCAATCATCTGGTCAACATCCAAAAACCTTACCACTCCATATTACAACTTGGCAAACAGAGATCTGCTCTGAAGATTTTACATCAAATCCACATCAAAACATTCGGAGACATTTCACACCAATTAAACGAATTAGCACTCTCCCTGATTAGAATCCTTCCAGGGCCCTTTGTTCAGTATTTCTCCAGTCTTACCAGATCAATTCCATTCAAAGTGGATGGATGCTTAGGTTACGTTGCTGCCAAATCTAATTCACATACAATTAAATGATTACATTTTACACAAGAAAACTAAATAGATAATAACAAGATAAGATGGACGTTTTGAACATAGACACTCTTTATCATCTAGAAACATTAAGTGTAGCGCTTGTTTGTCTTTGCTTATGGCAATAGTTTATATTAATACATTTGTATGTAATGACATTGCACTGTACATGGATTTTTTTTTTCCCCACATAGATAAGACAGCTCCTGAGGATTGGGATCAGTAGTGCAGTGGTTTGACACAGTGGTTCCCGACCATTTTCCTTAGAGACCCCTCTCTTTTGAGAATCATCATGATATCATTGAGTAAACTGACAAACCCTGACTTAGTGTTTTATTTTAGGGATAGTCCAGTGAGATGCAGGGGGTTCAGCTTTATGTTGAGAGTGGTCGACAGTTGGCAAGTGGGGTTTCTGAAGCGGGCACCCTCCACTGTCGATGTATCATTGATTAGCCAACTGTATCTCCAAAGGGCTCAACTGTGGATCCCCCCCACACTGTTTTCCTGGTTCTCTTGATACCAAGGACGTCAGGCTCGTTATACTGCATCTGTCTTTTCACTCCGTGCTAATTTCAGAGCTGCGCTTCATTATCAAATCCATTCCACTGTCATTGTTGGAAACTTACCAAATCAATTTAATTCCATACTGCGTTTTCACTGTCTCCTTGGATCCAGGCAGGTTGACAGGTAGCATGCACACATTTAGACACGAGCAGACTTCTAACGTTAACTAGTCGTTGATGTGTGAATGACAGGCAACTGAGTTAAGATGGGTCAAACACTTTAGTGTGTATTCAGGTCATTAAAATGTCAAGCCAATTTTAAGCAAACTCTTGAAAGTTCAGAAAATATCTACATGCAAATCTGACACGTTTCCATGAGCTGTTTTGAGTGAATGAGCTTGGCTACGTAAAGCATCATTTCGTCAGAGGATGGCGCGGTGTGGGCCACGTGGCTTTGTATTGCGTGGATGTGGAGGTAAAAAAACCAGGAGGGAAAATAGAGAGAGGTCTTCGGGAGTTCTTGCATGACAAATAGCACTGGCCATTGTGTGCTGTCAATGATTATAATACAGACAGTGGAAACAGTCAAGAGTTTATTCTGCAAATCTGATTCCACCAAATATTTCACGTAGTAGCTCTGTTTCGCAAAAGACGAAAATGCAAACAACAGAAGTTTTTATTTCAACAAAACGTATATGCAGTATCCTTCAAAATGTACACATGAATTCTTGATGGAAACACAGCTACTGTCACCACTAAAAGCCGTGAGCAGAGAGTATGTGGTGCGAAGAGGGGAAACCTGCCAGGAAAGAGGAAAGGAAGATGCCAAATAAGACTGAATGAGAGGAAGGGAGAAAATTAACTGAAAAATAAGCATGAAGGATGAGGCAGAGGGAAGCTCTATCTTGCAGCTTTCAATTTTATTGCAGCGCCACTATTATGTTAGTGGATACAACTGGGCACCTGATAACTATGAGGTTATGAAATTTTATCTTAAAGCAAAAAGCACCAAAACCCTTAGGTCATTGTTGGGATGATTTGAGTCACATTCATTTATTTCATTAGATTTTTGAGTTCCACATGGTGGATTTGAATTTATTTTCTATTTGAAACCTTAGCAATTATATTTTAAGTCAAAATAAACTACAGTATATCATGAGCCGATGCTATAAGCTATATTAAATTGATCCTCATTACATTTACATTTCTGTACTTTTAGCCTTTTAAAATCCACATATATGTGTTTACAGATGTACCCATCATTTTTCTCATGCTAGTCAAATAAAAGCATCAATTTGCCTGTTAATAGGAACCAGAATACAGTAAATCACATCTGCTCTGTAAAAGATTTTCCAAGGAAGAACCCCCAGACCATTGGTTAGATTGTCCAACCTACATTTAAATGCTTCGTACAGCCATGCTTGATATTATATATATGTTCATGGAGCCCAGCAAGGATCTTTGTGCTTGAACCTGTCCACTGACTGCTTCCTTCAGCTGCCTCTGACACTGATTTAATCGTCTGCCTCAGAGCCTGTCCATGGATTTTTAGGTCTGTCAGCAGTCTGATGGTCGAAGAAGCCACAAATCCTCTGCTTTCCATTTCTATCGGACAGAATTTGGTGCTCAAGCCTTGCTGTTTTACCCTGCTGCGTAATTTCCTCAGCTCGTTGGGCCTCCTGCGGGACTGTGAGCTCTTATCATACATGCAATCATACGTACATCATAGGCCTCTTTGTCGGATGAATTTGGTGTTTTCTTCTCCCCGACGCTTGGCCATTTTGCAATCAACTCTTCGGGAGATAGTGTGAACTTTTCTAATGCAAGACGAGGCAAAACCAAGAAACAAGAATATAGCGCCTTCACCATGTTTTCATCCTGTGAGACTTTTTCAAGTTTATATCTTAAGTTATATTCTTAACCTTAAACATAAGTATTTAACATACAAAAATGAATTGGAATGGCACTTGGCAGAGTGAATACCTCATCCAAGGTCCCCTTCAATTCAATCAAGCCCAATCCAATATCAACTCGCCTCGACTGTGTCATTCTAGATCTTAAACTGCTTAAACTTCATTTAAGCTCACCAGATCTGTAACAGCTGACCATGGATGTTTTTCATCGAGACCCCTGCATTATTCACTGAGAAATTAACAAAAATGTGGCAAACACCTCGCGATGTTAAAGACACTAAAGACACTGCTAAAAAAAAAAATCTCTGCGATGGTCAGCCCTCTCTTGGAAAACAACCTCCCTCTCTTTGAGTGACAGAGTCAGACACCGTCTGGTTTACTGATGGTGATAATTTGATTATCGGGATCTCAATCACAACACATTATCAACAGCATCCCTAGAATTGGTGAACAACTGCTGAGGCGATAATGCAGCTTCTCTGTGTGAAAAGGGCTAGTGAGAAAAAGGCTTGATTTGTTCTATTCTGGCCCAGACCCATCCTCTATCCAAATTCTGTGATACATTTTTCAGTTATCCTGCTGACAAACCGACCAACAAACAAACGAGCAAACAGACAGACAGACAGATGAAAACATAACCCTCTTAGTGGAGGTATAGAAAGGAGACAAGGGTCATATTAAAGACAATGTACTCTGACTTGACACAGAGTGACCATCTGTTGCTAAAAGATCCACCATTTATCCACAACTCAGTTACAGCCTACTGCACTTTTTGAGTGAAGGAGGAAATGTTCCCAGAGCATCCACTGAGCTCTTCAGGCTGCCCTGATGTTTGCCTGCAAGGACAGAATTGGATGAGCACCTGGCTCAGCACACACAGACACAAACGAACTTAACAAAATTGCTTTAATTATCCTGGTTCATTGCATTTTAATGAGAATCCACAGCTCATCTCATCCATACAGTTTCAAGGTGTTGAACTTCAGTAAGCATCTTTCATGCTGTAATATTCATGAAAAACACAGCAGGCGTCAATGCCTAACAGTTAATCTGATCTGGGTCAGGATACACTTAAAGTAAAAAATGTCTAGTCTAAAAGCTCCATCTACTTTTTTCATGCCCACCCTTTACTTGGTCTTCTGATATTTCCTTTAGCCCCAGGTAGAATTTGTTGTATAATACTGAAATGGGAAATGGTGAAGGTCACTGACAGACACATGGCAGATTATTCTCAATAAAAAGGAAACTGAGGGACTCAGAGGTGAAAATCTTGTGGTTAAACGGGCTGTGTCATTTGACTAACAGTAATACAATGATCTCATAGAAAGTGCGAAACTCATTCAGCTGGCAGCCCAGAAATATCAAACAGCAGCGAGTTATTTGGCCAAATAACATTTTGCAGATGCTTGACTGAAGCTTGAGGAAACACCACTTTTCGAGACAAGGTCAGATTTTCACCGGTGGTTATAATTAACCTTCTGTCAGCTGAAAGAAGAGAGGATGTTTTGTCTACAAAATTGTATAGGGAAACTGGACAACATAGCGAAGTCAATACTGTCAGTAATGTAATGTGATGTTGACGAGCAAAAAAAAAAAAATAGACTGCCAGCACAGATCATTTTTTTGGCAAGCTCAAGTGTTTCCTGAGAGATTAAAGTGTGGACTGCTAAACAAAACAAATACAAAAGCAGATTTTGGAAATCAGACCAAAACCACATCTGGAGGAGGAAATGTGATTCTGATCAGATTTCTGTAGGTCCAGCCCCACCACAACCTAACACACTGTCTTTCCGTCGGATGTTACATTCTGTTGCTTTAAATCAGATTTTAAAAATGCCATTCACAACTTGACACACAACAAACTCAAATCCAGAGTGATGGAAGTGCATCATCTAGAGACCTAGTCAGAGTTCATGGATAGACACTGATCATACACACATGCCATGACTCATCTCAGGATGAGGCTGCTATGAGGTACCATGTGCACAGCTAAGGACCCATGTACGTCCCGGCCACCCTAGCAAGCAAGCAGGCCTGACTGGGAAATTTGGGACACTGTGTATAAACTTCTGTAGGCTGACTGCTCATGCTTCCTGACTGGAAAACACCATCACCACAAACACCTAGTTAATGATGCCTGCGTTGTCACCTCAGCAACCCATACATATAGCCTGGTGATGATTGGACACAAAAATCTGATCTGATCACTTGCATAGAGTTCTGCAGACGGTACGTCTCAAAGATCTGATTTGAATAATACATCTGATTTGCCTGCGGTCTGAGCAGAGCCACAGACAGAGATTAGGGGCGGCTGAGACTCGAGAGGTAGAACAGGTCATCCGCTAATTGGAAAGTCAGTGGTTAGATCTCCGGATCCCCAGGCTACACATCGAGGTATCCTTTGGCAAGATACTGAACCCCAAATTGCTCCCAATGGCTGTTCCATCTGTGTGTGAGTGTGTGTTCACGGCTGAATGTGGAAATATAATTTGAGGCTTCGGCAAGGAGGTGTTCGAGCACTCCTGGTGAGCAGGGCGGCACCATAAGTGTATGAATGTACATGTGCATTGGATGAATGTGGCGAGTGTTGTAAAGCACTTTGAGTGGTCGGTGGACTAAGAAGTGCTCCTTTAATTCAACTCCTGTTACCATTCTGCAGCTTTCTGCAGGGGACAAGTGTGGGCGAGCTGATGCGACCAGTTAACTGCATTCAGAGCCAAGGCTGCGCAGATGAGTCCCACAAGCTGATGACGCTCCAACATAAGGTAGCAATGTTAGATAATCATGTGTACACTATACTTTAAGGACTTTTTTTAATTATCTAGCCGTTAAATAGCTGTCTTTTAAATATACGTAGCCATCTGGATGTAGATGTATATTTTTACCCAAGTCATTAAAACTCCTATTCTGTTGGCCAATTACCACACCTGAAATATGACTGGGCTGAATCTCCAAAATCCTTTTGCAATGTCTAAGTGGTAATGATATTGGTGGTATGTATATGGTGCACCTGATTATTCCTAAAAGACAACAGCAGCAACAACAAAACTGACCTGGGGCTCACATGTACCCATTTCAAATTAAGACACATCCAGTGTGGCTTGTAGCGGCGCAGCAGTTTCTGAGATGTCCACTGGGGAATAATTATGGTAGTGATGAGAGAGAAGGATGTAATTGTAACGATAAACTCAGTTTTTTTTTTTTTTTTTTTTTTTGTCTCAGCAAAAAGCGAGCGTTAGTTATGATGAGGTGGTATGATTTGCCGGTGTCAGCTGGCCGTGGTGCAGAATCCCCAGTTGGAAGCTTAGCTGCTCTCAATTAAATCCACAACCGAGCACTTTGATGGTGCAGGGCTACGCTGTGAATTAGCCTCTGTGTGAAGCTTTTGTGTCTCTGCCACTGGCTGAGTGCACTCACACTGACCTCTTTCCTGTCCTCAAGCAAAGACTGAGAAAATTCTAATGAAAAGGCAGCAATGTCAGTGCGAAAGTATTTCATTACCCACCTCTAAAAGGCAAGACTGTAAACGTGAAGTAAATTATAGGACGCAGCATTCCTTTAGTTGTTGACATCGGCAAGTGGGTTTAAGAGCACACTGGTGTATTTTCTTAATTAGCATTATGAAGTCACAGTGCACTCAGCCAGCCAGAGTAGCTGAGCACACCTATTGCTCATTTTCTGTTTGGGCATTTTTTTTTTTTTTTAGACACTAAAAAAGCTTTCGGAATCCAGATTTAATCTTCAAATCATACTTTAATGATTCTGAGATACCAATGTAATTGGTTGTGCTGGAGGAGTGATTATACCATCTTTGCTGGAATTGGAAATCCACAAAATGTACCCAGATGAGGTTGAGGCAGAGAATATACCTCCTGGGACGAAGAGAAGAGTATACCCATCTGTTTCTTTGTCTTAAATTTGGTCAATTCAAAGGATTTGCATTTGCAATATTCAGCTCTTCCTCGCCTAGTTACCTCTCTAGTGTCAGTAATGACATGCCCTTCTAGTGCAGTAGTATAAATAATGAGAAAAGCGTACTACACCTTTTTGACCAATACAACCCATGTGCTGGATCTGTGCTTGTGATAGTGCTATTTCGAAGTTGGTTCATTCTGTCAACCTTTTGAGAACTGGTTTGTTTTGCAGACTACATCGACTGCTGGCGTCCAGACATGACTGGTCCTTGGACCAATGTTGCATTGATTAGTGAAAATGGTAAAGTGTTTTGTTTATTCTCCCATGGATAAGTCAGAATATGCTACATTATCTCTGTTTTTTTTTTCATCTCTGTCAGCCATCAGTGATTTGAGTTGGTCCTTGGTCAGGATAACCCAGCTGATCTAGACCAGCAAAGTGTTGATGCCGCTCTGGAACAGAGTAGGACTGGCTTGCACCTGAACTGCCTTGTCGAAAAGGGGTATGCATGGGGGGTGGTGGGAAGGGTCATGCACAAGACCAGGGTGTGTATCCAGTTTGTGGCCAGGAGTGAAGATTGATTTGTTGTTCAGTTATGTAAGTTACTTGATAGCATAAATTACACAACTGATGTGACTGAATGTGATTATTTGAAACCAGAGCATGATCTTTTCCATCATCTTACCCTAACATTTCACAGTTAATAACAGTCCAAAAGTCATATACTGTATGTGAAATGTTTGTCACCTAATTTTCTTTTGAAAGTCTAACCTGACGTAACGTATGTTGGAGCCTGTCATGTGCCCAACTGACAAAGCTGTCATATTTGAGGAGTTGGGAGTAAGAACCTGTTGTGTTCAGCCATAAGCTCTTGTTGCCGTAATAATTATGACGGGAGCAAAGGAGGAAATCAGCAAAAAAAAAATTGTTTAAGAGCAACAAAGTCTGGCAGAGGACTGGGCTGTTGGGTGGGATAAACAAGCACAGGACCTTCAATCGGGAGACCACTGTTCCTATCCCATGTGAAACTGAAAGTCATCGATCAGTTCTTTTGATTTTACTTACGTATCTTTAACATCATTAACAAAGCACACCATCCAACCCAAACCTAAACAGAACCAAGTAGCTGTAAGTAGTTGTGCCTATACCTAACCAAAGTGCTACCGTTTTATAACACGACCATGTGATGATGTTCTTCACAGGATTGAGACCTCACTCCCTCAGAAAATCCTGCTCCTGTTTCAGAAGCCGGATCTCCTCTTTCAGTAATTTATAATTGTCGTGGAGCTTTGCCATGGATGGAGCAGTGGCTTCTGTCTACAACTGAATATCTACAACTAAATGGAAACAGAAACAAACAGAAATGTATTTCGCCATTTAGCTCAGTTGGTAGAGCAGGCGTCCCATGTGTAGAGGCTTTGTCCTTGCTGCAGCAGCTCTGGGTTGGAATCCCTGCCTGGGGCCCTTTGCTGTGTGTCACTCCCCCTCACTCGCTCATCCTGTTTCCTGTCAAAGTCTTCAGCTGTACTACCAATAAAGCCTTACAAAGGCCAAAAAAAAAGAAAAAATACTAAAAAGAAATGCATTTCAAATGTATATACATAAAAAAGACGACTTTCTGTTTTTCCATTTTTCCCCAGATAAATATGCTAATACTTAAAGTTGGGCGATCGTCTGTGCTGTAATTTGGTATTAATTACTTTTAAGATATCCAATAGTTAGACTGGTTGTTATAAAGCAATGGAAGGGAAATCCAGTTTTTTGATAAACACAGTAAATAGCTTAGATATTGGAACACAGTCTGGATTCTATATTCCCTGGTGAAGTTGGAACTGCTTATCTAAACGTAACTTATATTGACAACAGCTTAATTACTGTAAGCAGATGCTGCTTCTGCCACATCAGAAGACCCCAGCTATCCCTTTAAGATAGACCGAAATCATATCAGTGATAATGAATATATTGACTGACTGAGCACCCTGAATGCCAACTGAGGGCAGCACTCCTAACAACAGTGACAAGCTCAGGACAACCCTTCTTTCAATCGAAATCTAGACATAAAACATCGAATTAAGTTACCATCATTATCAGACTGCACCAGGTCTTCTCCATGTGAGTTTCTGTTGTTGGTTCAACTGGTAAATCAGTCACATACAAGAATGTTACTTCGGAGGACACCTAAAGGGGATAAAAGCTTAATAAGAATTAAAAAGGACGTGTCCAAGTCCATTTTGCTAGTTAAATGGTGGCTAATCTGAGTAAAGTGTGGTGCAGCAAGAGCAAGTTCTAATCAATAGATTAGAACGGTTGGGAGTGGTTACTTTAAAAATATATTCTGATACAATTACAGTTAGTGAAAATCAATCCAGGAGTTGAAGGCTCACAATAAACTGAAAATATATTCTATCATCTGCCATCAGTGATTGCTGGGGTGCTACAACAGATTGATACATGATGGTTATATTCATCACGTGAATCATCAGAGGCGTTTTGTCCACCCTGGGAGATGTGCTCACATTGAAAGGGCATGGTGAAATCATAAAGACATCTACAGACACAGTACAGAGGAAATTTGGCTAAGAGGGCCTTGAAGATGAACAGAAGCTTCATCGAGTGATGCCATTGGCTTGGCAAAGACAACAGGGAGGGTATTGTCGGACGCTTATTTATAGATATGAGAGCGTATTACAAAGTGCAACAACCCTCCTGAACTCTTTTTATAATTACAGAATGAATTAACATTTTCTCTCTTGTTTCAGCAAACATATTTGATTACTGTTATCTTGATACATTATCTTGTTAGGCTTAGGGTTTATGATCCTCAAGCGTTGCACAAGGAGTGGTGAACTAGCTATGACAAATTCATCAACCACAGATGAGACCATCAGCTAGAAGACTGGCTATTTCTGTGTGATCATTGTAGTTATTATTAAAACCTGACTGTGGTTTAGATTCCAACTTATCTGGGTCGGATACGTCATAAATGACAACTGTAGTTTATGGCAGAGTGCTGAGGAGTCTCACATCCTGAGAAAAGAGGCTACTCTGCAGTCCACAGGGGCCACAGAAGCAACAAAAAAAATGAAAGTTCCTTCCTTGTAGCAGCTTTAAATCAATAGAACAACCATACTGATGGCTTCAGGGTACTTTTCAATCAATTGTCATGGTGTTGGCATATTAATATTTGGCATAGTACTGTTGTGGAACCTATATGGTACATATGTGTGTTGACTGCACAGAAAAGGGAGCGATCTATATTAAGTTATACAGTCATATCCTGGCAATATCATGGAAACAGACAAGGCTTCCTTTTACAGTAAGTTTCATCTTACTTACTCAGTGAACTGTAAAAACTTCAACAAGAGCGTGCACCATAATGACTACCCCATAGAGAGAAACTATTCAGAAGTGTTCAACTTAAATAGAAACACTGCCACAGCTTCCAGAGTAAATCAGATTAACTCAAACATTTTTTTGTAAAAGTAATATCTCAATTTCGAGATAGTACATCATCGTACTTGGGCTGTTACCAGTGTTGCCACAGTTACCTAAAGTAATCTGATTACTAATTACTGATTACTCCTTTAAAAAGTAGTTACTTTACTGATTACTTGTTTTTTACCACCTAAACTTAAACATTCAGCGCGGCCTTCAGATTTCTCTCCATCTCTGCATACTCCTTCTCCAGGTAAGAAGAAAAACATGTTCTGTGAGGCGGCACGGCATTGATAGTAGTGGGGATATTGTTTATTATGGCACGAAATGAGGGCGAGTCAACCATGTTTAAGTGCAGCATTTCCTCTACAACATACCGCCCGACCACCTTCTTCAACTCTCCCCCACTTACGTGTTTTGCACTGAAGTCCAGCTTTTGTTGTTTGGGTGGTTGGGACTTCCTGCAGAAGTCAAGGCCGTGGCTTTGCTCACAGCTCTCTGCTTAACACCACCTGGTGGGACCTGCTCTGTAAACTTAACTGGGCTGCAACTCCAAATGTGTTTTTGAAGCTTGACAGTACTTTGTCGCCAGCACAGAGTGTACAATGAAACTTAATATTCTCATCTTTAGCTGACACAAACTCAACACAAAGACTGTATTTCCAGCTAAGAAAACGCGCATCTCTCTCCTCCCTCCATTGTTTGTGTTAGTGTTGCTGTATGGTGTGACATGTGAGTTGTCCCCATGATGAAAATGTGAGTTGTCGCGTAAGTGACAGCACTCCCCGAGACCAAGAGGAAAGTAAAAAAATATATTCTTACTAGGGAAAATGACAAAAATGATAGTAACACACAGTGACTTCAATAAGTAACTTTAATCTGATTACTGGTTTGGAAATATTAACATGTTAGAGTACTTGTTACTGAAAAAAGTGGCCCGATTAGAGTAACGCATCTCTGGCTGTTACATTATAATCCATGGATAACTACAATTGTATGTTGAACTGATGACAATAGAGGTATTTCAGGTAATTTCTCTGTAACTGCCTACTCATTTTCAGTGATAATTACCCAATACTACACTATAATTTACCATATCATTACCAGATATTTAGGGGACTGTATAAGGAGGGGTTACCACTTATTTTCATTACCTTTTGAAATAAGCACCTCCTTCCTTAATGTCTCTCTGATTTAGGCCCGTGACATCTTTGGGGGGCTCATGTTGTTAATGTGACAATAGTAAAATCAGTCAAACTTTGTTTGACATATTGTTGATATTCATCACATGTAAGCCTACAGCTAACAGATTTGGTTGTGCAGTAACAGTAATTTTTTTGAGAAGTAATCAACATTTCCAATATTATACTCTCATCCATCATACAATTCATGATTGGTTTAGAATCCTTTCAAATCCTGCAACTCTTTTATAAACAACATGAGACCATCTTGTGACGGGACCACACTGGAACAATGTACAACAGTGAACATGGTATACTTGTTCACCAGACTCACTCCTCTGATGTAATCTGTTCAGAGTAAGTGTGAACATCCAATTGCAAAATGGTCTCCAGTTTAACCTAACCTCATTTTTATCTTAACCACAGTTGTGACACTACAACGTTGACAAAATCTGTCCGCAGATTCTTCTATGTCTAAATTGCTAAGCTAGAGAGGCAAATAGAGGCAGTGATAGTCTAATCCCTTAACTGGCAGCATTTTCACCTACCACATTACCACCCTAGAGGTGCCCTTGAGCAAGGCTCTTAACCCCGACTGTTCCAGTTAATGTAGTGGTTGCACTGAGGAGCTTTAAGGTGTGAATGGGTAACTGTGTGAATGTTATCAGGGCGCTCCTGGAAAAGATTGCATTGCTCCTCCAAATTAAGATTAAATATATATATATATAAAATAAAGATTGTATATTTACATATTCAAAGATTATGAAATGGCTTAGTTGATTGAACGAAAAACTTAACTTTTGCTGATTTGCAAGGTAAAATTTATTCCAGAACTGTTCCAGCTCAGGTAAAATAAATGTTGATTGCTGAGAACTTTGGAACTATTTATGAAAACAATGGGAAACATCAGCTTTGATTGTCAGTCAGTCAGAATCGAAGAAAGGGCTCACAGTGTTGCATCAGCGATCAACAATAACACAGGGACAGCTAAAGAGAAACTCTGAATAGAGCAGAATACAAGGCAAGCCACCTGTGCTTTTGTGTGTGAGTGTAGAGACTGTCTGACTGCACTACAGAGACAATACATCAGTTCAGTGCCAGGCAGTTTGTATCTTTTAAGTCGGATAATCCAGGGTTCCTTTAAAACTAACAGCTCAGGGGATGTGTTCACAAAACATCCTCACACTGAAAGTAGTGTATCTGGCCAAGTTGGAATAAAGACCAAAAAATATTGCATGCCAGCTCAACTTTAAGACGTAATGTTGGACTGCGAGTGATTCACAGACCATTTCAACACTAAAAACCATTTGAAGAAAAGTCACTGCTGGTATACTAATTGTTAAATTATGTAGAGCTTTTAAAAAGGCACCGACTCGCTCACAAAGGCCAGTGTGACAGTGTTGGATTTGGAAATGAAGCATTCACCGTGCCAACAAACTGGGGATTATGGATTTGACGGAAAAATAATAATAATTTTGCAGATTTATCCTGAGAAATCAGCCACATCAAGGCCTCCATCTGACGCTCAGCACAAGTGTCATTTCTAGTTTCAGATTGACACGGTTGTCATTTCCACACCCAGCGCCAATGTTGTGTAAATAGTAAATGTACTGTCCCCACCTGTGCGCCCCTGAGCGTGGTGGTCTTAAAATGAGGTGTAGTCAGGCGTACTGATGGTGGATTGCTATCTTGAGGCAGCAGAAAGCGACAGCGCCATGGACCAAAAAAAGCTGGTGTAAAGTCAAAATCGCAGTCTGTTTCCTGCTATTTAAGGGACACATTAGATGTGCCTACACCGGCGGGTTCACACCATTCACACACTCTGATGTTGTGATCGAGATTTCCATGAACACAATCATTTACTGTAACAAATATCATGGCACATTTAACCAGCAAAACTAAAAGCTGTAGTCAGAAACTCTCCAAAGGACACAAGTCAGGCATTTTAAACAATCATAAAGTTTGTCAGCTGTTCTTCAGGCACAAACGCTCATGTTAATGTTGTATCTGCTGCTGGAGGATCGCTGCAGGTAATGTCATTAACAGTTTCCTCATTAAGGACATATCTCACCTCTCTCATCCAACCGTTTATTGATCAGGATGATACTTTTTATGACCCGTCTGATCCATGAACTGAGATCCATGCGTGCACAGAGGGAAGCCTCCTCAGTTAAATATCAGTGTATTTTTTTTCATATCCGAGGATCAAATTCTGCCCAAAACCCAATCACGACTTAATTCAGAGTTTATATAGAACCTTTTTGTGCCGTGCACCGCACTTTACTCAGATTATCCGCCATTTAACTAGCAAAATGGATTTGGACACGTCCTTAATGCACTCATGCTTTGTGTTATTGACCATCCGCTTTAAACCATCTAAATAGGGCTCCAAGTCTATTTATCTGTCTACTTAGCATTGTAGCTTGTAAATCAAATGTAGCAGCTATGAGGCTACATAATTTGTAACTCGTATAAGGGTCTGAGACTGTATGAGGTTGTACGAGGTTTCATTTCCTGACAGTAAGTCACAGTGAAAACAGCTCTTTGCTTAGCAAACATTACATTTCTAATAGGCTACGTACCATATTTCTAAGAATCTACTGGCACCAGAGTTTATACTGGACTTACTCTATTCCACCTTTGCATGCCCCGACAGTGTGCAGGGTGCGCCTGTGGAGTTTGACTGCATGTGACAATGACAATTTAAAGCTTTAAGATTTTCTGTGGTTTTGCGGACCTCGGATGAGGTACTAGTCGCACCATCGCTTGTTTTGCTCATTAAACTATCCCAAGGACATCTGCTGTACCTTGGACATCTGCTTTACAGCCAAGATCTGCCTTTCCTTCGACATTTCAGATTCATATTACTAGCTGCAACCAGTTTGGTTGGTAATCAATACCACCAGGGGTCCCTCATTCAAGTTCTTTGCTAAGCAACTACCTGAAATTAAATTCTATCACTGTGACTCAGGCAGAAATGTTCACGGAGCACACATGTATTTTGGGTCTCAGTCAGTGACTGTCTTCCTGACTCTCTCGTAAAAGTTTTAACGACAGATGCACTGATACCCTGACCAAAGTTAAATATAAATATCTGAATAATTTGGGTACACAAACAGGCAAAATATACCTGTGTTTGTGGAGATTTTAATACTAAAATGTAACATATCTTTAAGCATGAAAGAGTCTCAGCTAAGAGAGGAGAGCCCAGGAACAGTAAGCACCCTTTATCCTTTATTGTAAAATAAGCCACTTTCAAAATACAGCCTCTGTTTTGCTGTGTGGCTGTTTTTCTTATTTGTCCTTATTTATCTCCTCCCTGCAATCTTGGACCACACACTCATTCATTAACTCACATACACATATGCACAGGCCGAAACTGCAGCTCCGACATGTTCAGCTTTGTGATTTTCAGCCAAGGTCTTTCCATTCCCTCCCTCTCTGTAATGCAAGACGGTGGGAGCCCAAGTATGACAAAGAGTATATGTCTCTGTGTTTGACAGGGTGACCCAGTGGGCGAGGAAAAGCTTCTACGACCGGGGGAACGCATCTGGCCGACTCGGTATTATGACAAATCTCCCTCAAAATGAGAGTATGCTTGCAATATATTACAATGCTGGATTGGAGCCTTGTGGCCCAGACTGATTCCAGCAGCTGCGTCCACCCACCTCTTCCATTATCTGCTTGAGAAAATGACAGTTTGGTCTGAAGTGAATGGGTCACACAGCATGAATATGACTTTCAAGCAATCAAAGGATTGGAGTATATAAATATGCAAATTTACTTTTTAATTGAGGGAATGATTTGCGGCATGATCAGGAGCATTTCTGCTCTATTTTCCTTCTCTCTTGTTGTCAATGGAATGACCCTGAACTATTGATGTAGACCTGACTGCTCTGGTAATCAGCCGTGCTAAACATTGTCCTCTGGAAAACATGAGAACATGCTGTTTCTAAAGGAACATCAAACAACACTGGTGGAATTGTGTCCAGCTTTACCTGACAATGGTCAACTCTATTTTCTATTCTATTAACGAAGTATCACTACAGATGTATCACTAATGAGGGCAACATTTTGTCACCTTGACTGAGTGTGAAAAACAAACCTTGCTGATGATGATGTCTTGATCCACATACTTCAGAAATTAAAATCTAAATCGCTCTTTTAAATGAGAGCTCGAGCAAAGCATCTTAAAAATAATCCCTACTCTGAACTCTAACTCTAGACCCATTCACACTGCCCTTCAGAGCGGGAATCATGCACCGATACTACAGATGCGGCGAGGGGGGATCGTTTTGCTGCAGCTTTGATCCGCCTCCGTAGTTCAGTTGCAGCAGAGTCGGGCCGGCATCTGTGTGAATGCAAAAGCCGGAGGCGTGGACTGGGGGTGTGTTGGTGTGATGGTGTTCACAGTCTGACAGCTCGACAGATCCTTCACTCACAAATAAAAGAGGCATGTCCCACAAGGCAACATTACAGGATCAACAGTAAAGTGGCAACTGGTAGTGTCTTTGGCAACTTATATGAGGAAATAAAATTACAGCAGTTTTAGGCGGAGAAGTGTCTGTCATCCTGTCTGTCCTACCACCTCTTCGTCACATTTCTGCCAGAAAAAAAATGACTTCAGTGAACAGCAGCCCTACCCACGAGTGAGAGAGTCAGACAGGGTCCCGTTAACTGATGGTGATTGTGTTATAATGTAACTTTGACACTTTCCAGGATGTAAGGTGGGTCAGGATCTCAATCACAACCAAAAACAATAATTATATCATCATTGTTATCATAAATTATTATAAACAGTTGGCAGATACACGTTTAGATTAACAGGTTGACAACTGTAAAAAAAACAAACAAACAAACAAACAAACAAAAAAAACATGCCACCATGCCTTTTTTGGATCCGCAGCATGGATTCACACTGTAACCAAGCAAAGAAAAAGCTGCTCCAGTAATGCGGAGTCTCAGGGCTACTGACTGTTGTATTTTAAAAAAAGCCCCTCTTCTTTCATGATCGCATTACTATTTTGTGAGCAGTCATTTTCAGCCTCAGGTCATATTTCCATCCCAAAGCACGGGTACTTTGAGAGATTTCAGTGGGAGAAAACAATGCAGACATATGGACATGTTTACCAAACAGCTGTGTTTGCATATGTTGTTGACAAAAGAGAAAACAATGGTATCACGCAGGCCTCCCCTTAGAGATTTAACCAACTGTATTATGACGTGAAGCAGAATATTTGTCTGGAGACATTATGTATCCACACCAAAAGTTGATTAGCCTATTCTGGGCTGCGACTCATCCTCCATTCAAGTTTCATGGAGATCTGCCCAGTAGTTTTTGTGTTGTTCTGCTGACAAACAAACCAAACAGTGGACACAGGTGAAAACATGACGTCCTTGGCAGAGTGTGAAGATATAACAGTTTTAACAGTTACATCACTTCGTACCTCAAGAGGTGGTGGTTATGTGTGCCCAAGTGGCTCAGTTTGTTGGAGCATGTGCCCCATGTTCAGAGGCTGTGTCCTTGCAGCAGCAGCTCAGGGTTCTATTCCAACTGGTGGCCTTTCGCTACATGTCATCTCTTTTTCTGTACATCTGTACTTTCCCAAAAAAACATGAAAAAGCGCAAAGAAATAATAAATAATTAAAAAAAAGAGGTGATGGTGAGTCACTGTAGCATCCAATCTTCCCTCAGTCTAACAGGAGAGGATGAAGAAGTAGAGCCCTGGGGGCAAGAAACACGGTTTGGCAGCAATGAAATAGAAGCAAAACAAGAGTTAACACTGACCTTGCTTTTCACCGCTGGAGACAGCGCTTGGCAAGTAAACATACGAATACCACCTTCGAGGTTGGAAAATAATCGTGGTCATGGTTAAAAAAAACCCACAATATTGACTTTCAATAGGAAAATGGCAAAGCCTCATGTGTTGTTTTGTGACTCTTTAATGTCACAGTAGTTCCTGCTTTATACCAAGAAAATGGGTGTGTTCTCTGAGCCGCAAGGAACTAAATCACAATTTAACGTGACGTTCTAAGCTGTTTTTGGCATTCGCTCAAACGACTGAGGCCGTTGTTTATCTTGTGAGGCGAGTCTCATCTTAAGACAGGTTAAAATCTCTGCTTTAACTTGAATCATGCTAAAACAGAAAACAGCCGAGGATAATCTTTGTGTCCATCATACTCTGTGTTATGAAATACTATTTTCGGTGAGATTATGGATGGTGAGGGACATCGTGTGCATGTGGCCGGCATTGATCATTGTATTGAACAAAGAAGCAGACAAAGATCACCTTTCATAAGCTTTCAGTTTCATCACTCAGGATTGAGTTGCACCAGCTAATCATAAATCCATTTCCTAGTTTGATCATAAAGCTTCTCCTAAGCTGTTGATAACTACAGGCGAGTTTTAAAGTAGTGAGGTACTTGATTCATGTTAGAAGTTATAGGATGTCTAAGTGATGCATTAATGAACCACACCTGTTAATGGTGAAATCAGATGTGGCCAAGTTCAGTATTAGATGCTGTAGCTTAACCTCCACAGTGTTATTAGGGGCAAAACAAAATCTGAAACCTAAATGATGATATTTTGTAAATGTAGGCATCGCTGTTTTAAAATTAGTAAATGTATTAATTTGGTTTAAAATGATGACAATATGTCTTATGAAGCATTGTAAAAAAAAAAAAGACCTTATTGGCTATTGTTTTGTAATGTCATGTATATTGTGATATTTCTGTGAAATGTTATTTGAATTATTCTCAGTTTTTATCGTTGTTACACAGAATTTCAAGTCCAAGTCAGAAAGTAAACCAAAGTCCCCCAATAATGCTTGTACTGAGGTTGTTGTAATGAGCATTCATAGATAGTCCATGTATTTTCAGGTTCACATTTTTATTTTGGGTATCTTCCATAAAATGTTAACTTGTTTTAATGTTTAAAAAAAAACAAGAATTATTTTTTCTCAGACTGGCCATTGCTGTAGCACCTCTACCACCCTCTGTCGTAACGCTCCATTTTAGTGTCCCCCTCCTGCGAAAAAACAAGTCTGCTGTGATTGGTCAGCACTCACAAGCCTGAGTAGGCACCACCCACTGTGTTTCCGGCCCAGCTCTGCAGCTGCTCTGTATCTGTTGTCAGATGGCAGCAGGGTGAGCAGACTCTGGCTGGGTGGGTGTTGTCTTTTAGCACCTTTAAGTGAGGATGCTTGGTTTTGCTGATGCTGAGCAGTATATTGTTCTCTGTGCACCACTCTGCAAGACTATTGATTTCGTACAGCTCATCATTGTTTATCATGAAGCCGATGATGGTGGTTTAGTTACTCTCAACTGCAGCTGGATCTGCTTTATATTAGAAACACACATGGACACTTTACTTGTGTTCTTATACAAAAAGGGAAGTTAAGGGGCTTCACTGTCTCAGAAATATCCAATCATAACCCTTTCACAGACTAATACTTTGTAACTCATCTCTATGAAAGATGAGAGGAAGAAAAAGACGAAGAGTAAGGAGAAGAGGGGGAAGAAGAAGAAGAAGAAGAAGAAGAAGAAGAAGGGATGTGTTTGGTAATGTGTAAACCTCTACTCAGTAAACACTTGCTCTGTAACTAGATTGAACTGATGAGCATCTGGCACAGGGGATGAACAGTACAACAAGAAATTGGCAAGGATGAGAAAAACTGATCCACCATGTTGTTACTTTTGTCTCTAGTTCCATTTTTGATTTTTGTTTTGTAATCACTGTTGGTAGATGAGGGTGGGAGCCCTGTAATTTCCATCATTTTATGGAAGAGTAAATTGAACCTTGAGCCTTGTCTGGAGTTTTTCCATTTCTCAGCAACAGGGTTTTTCTTTCCCCAGGTAAAATTAGGCACTTACAGGATGTATTTATTCTAGGATTTATTCAGCTTTTTAGTGTGCAAAATAACTGATGTTATCTCACAGCCTGTTAGAGCCGTTCGCTGCTGCTTATGAGATATGGAAATGATGCATGTATCTGAAACTGCTACAATTCCAGGCCAAAGAACCGGAAAGGGTTCTTTTTTTTTTTTAAATGACACACAGCTTTTGTTTCATTTTAGCCAGATTTGCCATTTTGCCTGCTTTGTCACAATTTCGCAAGCATAAAGTGACTTCACATTTAATGTGAAATATAACACAATTAACATGCTAATTGCCAATCAAAGCCGACAATGGAAACCCTGTGAAGAAATGCTCCTGAAGACGAGGCGAGCCATTGGTGAGTGACACTGAGCCTTTTAATGGGAGCTGCTTCAAAGTGAACAAGAGATGAAAAACATCATTATCACAACAGTGAAGACTATCAGCTCCATCAAACTGAGAGCCAGGTGTACTAAGAGTCCATTTAATTAGCTGCTTTGTCGATGCCCTGCAGTCATTATGTGTATTCAGCTGGAGTGTATGGTGTAATTTCCTTCTTACTGGACAAAAACACTTAAATGCCAACACGACAGCACTCCCACTTCCTGCTTGGTTATAAGAGTGAAGTCAAGAAGGGAGTGAAGAATGAATGTATGGAGACAAAGATTAAAAAAAAAAAAACAACAATAAAAAAAACAAGTTGACAACTCTGCTAACACAGCCAAACATCCAGCAAGTGCAACAACACAAGACACATAACTTAATGAGCCAGCTAATATTGCTTTAAATTCAACAGCAATAAGTCCAGCTCTGTGTCTGTCTGCAGCTGTTTGTACAGCCAAACTGTCACCATCGACTCAAAGTCAGTCTGAGACTCTACTCTCTTGCCTCTTGCTCTGTCACTGTCTCTTTTTTCTCTTCTTAGCTTCCTCCATCACCCTCACACTTAAATCTCCTCACCTCTGTCATGATGTCAATAGAGGCTGCTGAGGCCGGCTCAGTTCCCCGCTCGCTCGGCTCCGGTTCCTGTGCGCCTGTTCTGGCCTCCGGGCCTGAAAACCTCCTCCCGGCGGTCCAAAGGTGCTGTGATCGCCACGTAAACGCCAACAGTCCCAAACGATGGTCTGAGCAGCTAACAGCTAACTTGCGGCCACACTACGCTTGCGGTTACAGGTTGCTTTCAGGAAACTCTGTAAATCACAGAGTTGAGACACACATGCCGGACGAAAATAAGAGGAAAAAACAGAAGACATTCACTCAATTTTCCCCGAAACCAGTGATAGTTGTTGTGAGTGAAAAAGAAACGCTATTTGAAGCTGACATTTAAGGCAAAACAGCTACATCATGTTGCTTTAACCAAAATGCACAATCACACAATGATTCCTTACTGGAGGGAACTCTGGCATCTATTACAGTTACTGTTCATCAGTGAATGAAGACGCTGCTTTAGTTGTTCCTGCGATGTCATCTTGATTCACTGCAGCTGTTTTGCATTTACTATCTGGAATGATTCAATTGTATTGTATAATTTTAGTGTTTCATGGGTTACCCCGGCACAGAATGCACTCCTCTCCTCTCCTCTCCTCTCCGGCCTGGGGATCATGACTTCCCTCAAAGAGCAGCGACAGCCTGAGGAGATGTGACGTGATTCAAAAGATAAGGAAGAACAAAGAATTTATTCTGCAACCCAAACATCTTGTTTTCTTTCCTCTGATCTTGGCTTCTTCTTTTGAAGTAATTTAATAGTAGCTTACTCATCTCATCAGTGTCGTCACTGCCATGATTGCCATTTGTTAATTGGTTGGAGTTTGTATTTCCAATTTAATCCACTCAGGTGAAAATGTAATGCAGTCATCTTTGGGATAAGCTGGTGCTTTTCTTTGTCTCATTGCATCATATATATATATATATATATTTTTTTTTTTTTTCTGAATTTCATCCTTTGTCCCCGTGTGTGATTGTCTGATTAGATGGTTTTCTCCAAAGCTGCTTTTTGTGTCTGCAGCGCAAGTCTCAACCTGGCTTGTTTTTTCACACTTCCAGAGGCTATTTTCTGCCATCCTTGCTTTGACAATTGAGTGTCTTCACCCTGGGAACAAAATCAAGGAGTTTTTGTCAGGTTCTAACAGAGGAAGCAGAAACTTCTGTCAATGCAGAGACAGGGAAACTATGTGATCAATGTCACATAACAGTAGCTTTTGTATGAGGTTTAATAGAACAAGATTTTTTTGTAATTATTTCATCTATTTTTTGGGAAAGAGATATTGTTCTTCTAACCTCTGGTCAGTGGATTCTAGTCAGTAATAAAGACCATTTCCACATTTCCCATGTGAGTGTGTTTCTTGGGATGAACAAAAAAAGCCATGTGGGGACTTAATTGGCTTTTCAGTGGAAAGAAAAGCTTTGAGAGAGCAATAAAGCAGGGAGGGGAGTGAAAGGCAATGAAGCAAGAAACATTAGCTTTAGAAACGAGTTCCATAATCCATGCAATTAAAATGAAGTGGCTGACCATGCCAGTCGGCCATTTCCTTTTTGTCGCCTCGCTCGTGTTCAGCTCCTTGCAGCGACATGCTCCTTTGATCCTTTCATGACTCTCTGGAGCTCAATACAGGAGGGGAACATTCAGGAACATTCATTTCACTGACGACAGCTGTAGGCTATTTGAATATGAGAACTGTGTTTGCATTATGTGGACACAAAAGCCCACATAAAGATTCAGGGGGAAAAAAAAAACCAAAAAAAAAACATTAGGATCATTTAAGCTCAGTCTAATTCCCTCTCTGACGTTGCAATTGCAAGGCTTTTGTCCACTTGGCAGCTGTGAAATGGTATTGCTAAGGTTATCTGTGGGAGCAAAGTAGAGGCTTCTCTTTTTTGGGCTCACAGATCACCTGAATCTGTGACACCTTTCTGATTGCAGCTTTGTCAGGATCCTCTATCTGGCACAAAACTACTGAGTGAATCGTCCTCTGATGCAGCCACTGTGGAGAATTTAATTTGGGAAACACAGACACTGCAGAGAGTTTCACTCTTACAGATGATGGATGAGCAAGAGTTTTCAGATGCAAAGAACTCTCACATTTAGGCCTGAGCACTTCTGTTGATAATGTCCTTGAGGGAAGTGCTCTCCTTCACAATCAGTGTCCAACTAACCAGAAAACAGGTGAAAGGAAGTTATAATTACACATCCCCGGTCTGATGACAATCTCTCCCTGAGTTCTAGGGCGGACCTTACCATAAGTGACGGCAGGCGAATGCTTGGATAGATAATAGCTATACAGTATATACCACACCTGTAAAAATTGCTGCCAACACACTCCACATGTCTGACAATACAACGTGTGAGGTGGTCTCAGTGGGAATTCCAGAGGAAAAAAAAAGGAGAGATTAAAGTGAAACTGTGACTTTTGCTGAACAGCTTACCTTGTGAGGCAGCTGGATTCACCAGATCCCGTCTTGCCAGGCTTCAAGCTGAGCGCTTGTGGCTGGACACACGGTAGTTGAGACAACCTGCATCTAATGAGGAACTACAGGAGGTCGGAGGCGCGGTGTGAAAACCAGCAAGAGATGCTGCTGTTTGTTGGAAAACAACAATGGCTGCTCCTCAAGAGGTTAGCATTGCATCTGTGATATCATCATTTATATCAGGACTGAGGAAGAATTCTCTTGAGTTTGATTCACCAACTGATTTGCAGTCATCAAAGTGCTCTCCTATTGTTGATTAAAGTTAGCCGGTGATAGAATGTTTTGTAAGTGCATGTCCTCCGCAGCACTTCCTGCTGCCCTTTTCCAAACAGTTTCTAGTGGCGCCTTCCCAGATGGTTCGGTGTAACAAACCATCTGGCACGTCAGGTTCCTTCAACAGCAGCCGTTTGGTCAAAAGTCACAATCAGTTGATAAATGGAAATGCTGATATGTAGCATACTGTTGCAGAATCATGAAGTCGGCATACTGACTCACTATAATGTCAATTTTTCAAAGTCTGACAAACACACCCAGACAATGCGTCTGGAAGTCGATGTACTCTTTCATGCATACGCCTATACTGCGCATGCACCACAGTGCCAGCTCCGAGCATTGACCCGAGCAGTCTACCATGGCATAAATCCATAGTAGGAAGAATAACAGGAAAATCGAAAGAAGAAGAAGGCGAAGAAGGTATCATCATGGCGAGTGCTAGGGCAAGAAATACACATTTTTGGACCGACGAGGAGACACAGTCTATGTTGTCTCACGCTTTCACCGCTCGCTGTGGGTGCAGCCCGTTTTCCTCTTTGTAACTTGTTTGGTATGTGACATAATAAAAGGTCGAGTAGCAATTAGGCGAAACGGCACATATGGCCATCTACCGTGGTCAAGTTGGACATACTTTCGTCAATAAATCAATTCTCCCCTGGTGCACTGTATACTGAGACAAAGGCAGTAGTCCAATTTAATGGCCTAATGAAGCAATGACCGTAGCTCGAATTAAGTGTGGATGGAAATGTTCTGACTGTAAACAGAAATAAGAATGTATTTGGCATGTTTGGAAGGTGTGAGAGTATTGCAAAACTACACTCGATGCATAATGAGATGACCCACGTATGACCAAAGTATCCTAAACAAAATGGAGCATGATGAGCAACAATGATGATGATAAGGACCACAGCAGTTATAGGTGATTTAATGTTGCAACAAAATAAATAAATATATTTCACTTAATCCATAAAAAATCTAGGCATTTCTACAATGTGTGAATGTGAGAATAAGGAAACCATTCAATCTTCAGCCCCTCCATATTCAAATATAATAGCATAAACTGTACATGAATTGTACCCGTGGCAGGCTACCTATTTTCTTGCTAACTAGTGTTAGTTTCACTTCACTCAGTCACCTGGGTTTTGTCATCATGGCAGCATGGTAACAAGGCTCAGCTAACAGTGCCAGGCATAACTTTACACACCAAATGCAAACTGACAGTATTTGTAGGAAGCAAGGTAGAGCTGCATGTTCAGAACAATGTGCATAAATGCAGAGGAACATTCTGAGGTTTACCTACTCCACCAATTGACGCTAACTTGTGACACTATCTGCCCAACTTTCTCTGATGCGGATGAAGGCGAGAAAAGGAAACTACTTTGAAGACAGACGGACAGAGTGAAAGAGAAAGCGCAGCAGCAGCAGTCGGTGTGGGTGAACATGTTTTCACATTCTTTATTTAAAGCTGCTTTAAAAGACACGTCTCATATTAATAATGGATCAAAAGAAGAGCCGGAACATGGAAAAGTTTATTTGTATCCGCAGAGTTATCACCTGACGAGCTCCCCTTAGCTCTACATAGTTGCCTTTCTACGGGGATGTAGCATCTTTTAGCTCACTGCTTTTACGGCCCACAGAAGGGCTGTTCTGGTTCAGTCCAAAGTCATTAACAGCATTTTTAGCCAAAGCAGGCAGCTGTTTTCAGCAAAATAACTCAAAAAACCCAGTAAACATTACCTACCCAGTACCAAATGGCAAATAAAGTTAACAGCTAGGTACTGAACATGATGGAGCTTTTACCTGCCAGAGAGCCAGATACTTCCCTCAGGGGTGGGAGGAGATCGAAATAGAACTTAATTTCACCAGATGGACACAAACATGACTCCTAACGAATGCTAATGTTGCTCTTTGTCTTCTTTCTGTGAAAGTGAGCCAAAGTTTGCTAACACTCTAACCACATCAACTTTATAGAGTAATTGAATGACAATGTTGTATTTACAGCCTGTTGAGCTGCTCCGAAGCTGCACCAATAGTAAAGAAATGCAGGTTTAATGCTTTTAATTTAAACTGCTAGGAACATTGGTAATGTACGCACTACTAATTAGAGGTAGCATATTATTTGTTAATGGTCTCTGAGGGAAAATAGGGAAAATGTTTCGTGAGAGTTCAGTTGATTTGTTGTGTTCATTTTCTAAATAGATTTGAAGTGGAATGTCCCTGAACTACTCTGTATACATGTTGATTTTGTATGCTTGCCTGTAGACATTTTCCATGTTCAGTTTACCCACTGCGCATTGAATAACTCTCTGGTTATGCTGGGGTTAATTAGAACTAATCTACTGGAAGTGCACCAATTAAAAGAAAAAGACCTTTTTCTCTTCTCTTTCTTTTTTAAGAAATTACAGTCTTTTTGAAGAACCTCCCAACGCATTTACAGTGTCTGGTTTATGCTCCTAAAATGGGCGCTATGGTTTTTGAAGAAGACATTTCAAACTGAGGATTTTAATATTTACAGTATCAACAAGGTATTAAAACTCAGAAGTATGTATTTTTTTCCATAACTGAATGAACAAGCTGTTCTCAGGAGAAAATAAGTTCCCTGGATGACTATTTGAAGCTAAAACAGCTCTAAAATATCTAAGTCAAACAGTATAGTACTGTGCTGTAGTCATGAAAACAAAGAGAGTTTGTTATTTAGTTTGTTTAGGCAGAAAAAAGAAAAATCAGTCGGTGAAGAGTGTTCTCTTCTCATTAACGTTTCTTTCCCAAAAAACTACAAAGTGCTCCTTTGTAGTTTTGGGTGTTACCTTAGCGGACCACACGCGCAGTCGTGCATTTCTTAAGAACTTGACTTGATTCATTAATGGATCTACATCCAAACATGTCAGAATGAGAACATCTATTTCCAGTGTGTTGTGAGAGGGAGCTGTTCATAACTGTGGTGCTGAAATCATAAATAGATTTTGTCATGATGCCGTCTCTTCTGCCATGCATACCAGTGCCATTACATTTTTAACGAGATGCCGCCGTACGTCTCGTCCTCTGACATCTTCTTTAGGATGCATTTTCAATGGCGTGTTTTCCTTTCATTACTGTATGCTATGTATAGTGATGGAGTTGTATACCACAGATTCACCGCACTCTCAGACCAAAACAAAATTCAACATTTACTTGGGGAATAAACTGACACTGCCAGGGAAACAGCAATATGTGTCAGAGCCGGAGGGAAAACCAGTAGAACAACACATGAAACTGTGCTGAGAATCTGCCCCCTCTACAATTTTCTACATTTTCCCTTTTTTATCTCTTCCTATGGCGCTCGACACAGAAGTTAATCTGCGTTACATCTTATCATTATCACTTTTCATTTTCTTTCTATAGATTTATCTTCAATAATGTTCTCACCCCCTTATAGTAAAACATGTTCCCATAGCTGCATGGCGTGGTATAGTGTGTGTTTCGTAGCGTACACCGAGTTGAGTGGTGCATCTTGTAAAGCCATATATTTTGCAACACTCTGAATATGAAAACCTGTATAAACCTCATTAAATGTGTGCAACATGCTTGTTACAACCGTATTATTTGTAGTAAAGCTAACAATGCAAATTTGTGTTAAATCAAAGGGTTAAGCTTTGATGTGATCTTCCACTATTTGTGTGATATTCTGTCTAAATCAAATCATGGCATATTTTCTAATCAAAATCCCTTAAAGGTCTTTTGGGGCAATTTAATAGAAGAAATGGAATATAATGTACCTAAATATCTTTTCATTAGCATACAATCAACTGAAACTAAGCACATCTGTGTTTTTTGTAACCTTAGAATCAGTCTTTTCTATCTACATCATGCTACGGTAGCCCAGAATGGACAAACCAAACACTGAATCTAGACAGTGCCTTTCAAGTGTTCATGTTTTAGCAGGTGAGGGATGGCTAGTTGGTTGTCTGCAAACACAGTGCTAGATGTCATTTAATCGTAAACACTGGACCTTTAACTTGCTATGTACAAGTTAGAGAGAAAAGTTGTGAAGTGAATGTAACCAGCAACAATAATGAAACCATTGTATGGTATGTTCAGTGTGGGGCCTGCAAAAATGCAACAGTGGACGCTGAGCCATTACCGAGCTCTCAGCCAAGGAAGACGATGGAGAGAAGTTCCCTCAGCCAGCTGGTTATATGGCCCAGACTGCCTTCCAGCAGACAGCCGGCAGAACAAAGCCGGAGCAGCCACTGGACATGGACGACAAAAGCGCCAATGGAAAATGTTAATGATGAACAGTGAACATATAATACAGAGTGGCAGATTTTCTGGGCAGTGTGAGCATTCAGAAACTGAGAAAGACATTAAGCAAGTGGGACCGAGTGACCGACCACACAAGTGACCACAAAATTGGCCATTGAGACCGGTTGTCACAGAAAAAACCTGGCAACCCGGAGAAAGCAGATTGAGACACTTCTGCCAACAACAAGATGCAGAGACAGAGCAACGCTTTCTGCCGCGGAAAGACAGAAGAATTCAGTTCTTCTGCTAAATAAAGTTCAAATACCAAAAGTGTGACACTCTCTCAGACCTAAAGAAAGTTAAGTATGTACTTGAGGGCAAAAACTGACCATGCAACACAAGCAGTGAAATGTCCGGAGGGAGAAGCTGCAGAACAACACATAAAGCAGTAATGAGCTCCTTTGAAATCTGCTTCCTCTTTTGGTCTTTATTATCTCCTATGGTTCTCACTATTCCCGTCACATTTAGCTGCTATATTAGATTGTATATATATTTTTTATTCAGTTTTAATGATTCGCCTGTGCTAATTCGTTGCCCCTTTATTACACTGTACTATTAAACATAGCAGCATAATTGTGTAGGAGGTTGTGCCATAATGGAAACCGCTGGTCGTCTCCGTTTTGTTGCATTTGTGTTTTTACCCACACTAGAGACATAACTCAAGAGGAGCAATGTCATGCTGAGACCACTGTGGTCCAGACTGTAATGAGAAATGAGCTCCGTCCACGTCCACATTTTTGTGGAGGTCATGTGGTCGTATGGCCTGCTTGGTCCAACACCACACGCAGCGCAGGCATCAATTTTTAAAAAACGATGTGTCAACTGTAGTAGACTGGTCTACAGCTATACAATAACAAAATAATTCATTTAAGAGCATATGACAAGATTAACAAAATAAAAAAATCTTCTTTTCATCCAATTTTTGTTCCTTTTTTTATTTCAGAAGTAGTTCAGTCCTTTTAGACCACAGCGCTGTGGAACAAATTATCCCTGAAAGAAATCCTGCCAGCACTAATTCAAAATGGGACACAGACCTACAGATGTATTCTACAACTCATGTAACTGTTAATTAAAGGGTATTTGTGTGTGTGTACCGGTCTTGGGGAGTAAGAAAGCATACAAAAATGACATTACTATGAAGCCTTTTGTGGCTCCAGGGGAAGCTGCACGTTATCTGACAAACTGCCTCCAGTGTTGTCACTCAGTGAGTAAGTTGCATTGTGGAAGCAGGTTTTGAAAAGCAGTCCAGTGGTCTATCATTACTCTCCTATAACACTGCTGGACTCGTGATGGACAGTTTAAAAACAGATGATCAAAACTGATAGAGCAGAACTAACAGAACCTCCTGAATAAATGCAGACAAAGCATTCTGCAAATCCACAGATGAGTTAAAACTTTGTGTTGGAACTTTATCTTTCTTTTGACTCAATTTTCTGTTTTTCTCTTTTAGGCTGTGTTTATGCTCTGATTAGTTGTAGGTACAATACTACACCTTGCTTAGGGTTAGGAAAACATCATGCTGTTCCTTAAAGTACCTGTTTTGAATGCGACAAACATGGCTGAAGATGGCACACTTTATGTAGAATATATTGTTTTCTGATCATCTCAACTACAGCTAGAAATAATCATGTGGACTCTTAAAAAATACCTGGGGTCAGGAATGTTGGGTCATAAACATGTAATTTGAACATGAATAACACATTATGGAAAAAAACAATATGGTAGGGTCAAATGTATCTGTATCTGTGAAACATGAGCTTTTAAACCCCAGATCCCGGTGACTGGGCTGAACCAGAGACATTGCCTTTTTCATACCAAGCATTCTACCTTGCTCTCGAAACCTGGTGCCTACATTACCCACAATGCAACTACAATGCAAGCCACTGAGTGACAGCACTGTAAAGCAATTTATCAGATTACATGCAGCTTCCTATGGAGCCACAGAAGGCCTTTTTTTCCACATATGCTGAACTGTTCCTAAGACCGATAAACACACATTAAAGGAGCACTCTGTAGTTTTGGTGAAAAAACGTTAATGATAATGTATTTCTGTCTAAATAGACAAAATAAACAAACTCTCTTTGTTTTCATAACCGAATAAACTGAATAAACAAACTGACCTTAAAGGACAACACAGTTTATTCTGTTTTACTTTGTTTATATGTGGCGGACCCTGCCACCTCTCTAGCTTCCAATGTTCTGGGAGCTTATTTTCCTGTGAGAAAAAAGTGTTTATTCACTTAAGTATATATACATGTGAGTTTGTATTCTTAGCTTGATATTGTTGTAAATATAAAAATTCCGAGTTTTAAATGCTTCTCCAAAACTACATAGTGCCCCTTTAATGTGTAAAATTGGTGGGTACCCTTTACTATGGATGTGCTGATACCAGCAGTTGCACGGGCCACTGCGTGATATTAAATCCTGTGCCTCACACACAGCAGTGCATGCTTTAAAAGCAGTAAAAAATAAAAAAAAATAAATACATTTATGATAAGAAGAGTAAAAAATGAGAAAGGGAAAGGCACGCTCTCATGGGCTCCTTAATAGGGTCCCTTAGGTGAGTGCTCCCAGTCTTATCTTCATATTATAAACCCTGTGCCACGTCAGCAGTCCTGTAGGCCGCCTATTACTGTCATGCCAATACAACAAATCAGGGGTTGCCCGAACAGGAGCACCAGTACATCTTCTGACGAGATGAGACATGTCACACCGGTCAGATGCTTCATGCTTCATAGGCCATTGAAAGCCACTAATAGTCCTGGTGGGAGCCGACCTGCCACCATACTTGTACTGTTTGGATAAAGTTATCCGGTTACAGACGGGCACTGCTGCGGCACTCTTTGTGGATCTTTTTTTTTTTTTTTTTTTTTTTCTTTTTTTTGCTATTGTTCTGCATTTTCATAGCAGTGCTTGGGCATCACAATGCTCTTATTCTGCCAATAAAGACTGGAAGTGAGGGAGAGAGAGAGAGAGAGAGAGAGAGAGAGAGAGAGAGAGAGAGAGGCAGGGGGAGAGAGGTGGGCTGTGCCTCGCTCGCCTCGCAGTCAGAGAGAGAGTCGTCGCGGGAGCGGTTTGTTCTTCCACATCAGACTCCTTCTGACCCTCCGTGCTGGAGGAGCGAGGAGGAAAACCTCTCCCGGGTTTTTTTTTCTTTCCTTCCGGTCGCTGCCTCTCTGCGGACGCACGGATAATACCACACCACGGCTGGAAGATGGTTTTTCTGCTGCATATGGTTACCCTTTATACTCTGAGCGTGTTACGCGGAGCATCCGCCGCGACTCACTGTGAGTATTCTACCTTCGCTCACCTGTAAGCTCCTCTCTCCTCCTCCTCCTCTCTCCTCCTCCTCTCCATCATGTCAAGTGGGGAGGCTGCCGGAGTTCCCCCCCCCCCGCCTGGCTGCTACCTTTGTCCTCCCGGTGTTTGCGCAGGGAGCATCGCGGGCGCGGAGAGATAAACTGTGCCGCTGCCGGTCATGTGAAGTCGACTTTGAGGAGTACTTGAGGACGGCTCCCTTTGTGTCAGTATGACTCAGATGAACAAGTAGTTGGCGCGTGCTCGCCTCTTGTGTTCCGTGGAGCACAATGGACTCGATGAAGGTCAAGCAAACAGGTTCATCTCCCCCCCGACAGGCAGGCGGGCGGGCAGGCAGTCCCCGCGTCGGTGTGGAGAGCGTGTGTCCCCGGGCTGCGTCCTCACACACTCTTCATGTGGTGTTTTTATTTGTTTAATTATTTTTTTGAGGTCGGTCTCCCGGACATGTCGGTGCTGGTTCATGCTGGTGTGTGTGTGTGTGTGTGTCGGGAGCAGAAAGTGCTGACTGCTCACAGCTGTGGCGTTCAAAGACGGCTCCTCGGCGGAGCGCGCTCACACACACGCAGCGGCCGCCGGAGCCTCCGCTGAAGACAGATTGCTTCACCCGAAGGGGCTGTCATTTTTTTTTTAAATGCGAAGATTTAGCCGATTTAGTTGCATGAGTGCTCCCAATAATGCGCGAGTGGATTCGTGGAGATGACGACTTTTGATAAACCATCCATCATTGCAGTCGAGCATTATAACAAATGCACAGTTGTCAGCTTCCCTGTCAGCTCTCTGAAGCAAAGTGACTATCGTGGGCTGTTGATTGTTGCATGTTGGACAGGAAAAAAATGTGTGTGTGGTCCTGTTATTAATACAGCAACACTTAGTTGTAGTTAATTAAACTTTAGTTAATAGTTATCTGACTGGTGACAAACAATGGCACGCCTCATGAAGCATTTATGAGGCAGCTGTAAAGGTTTAGCAGCATCATCTTTACAATGTCCATTTAAGTGATGTTCACAGATGCACTGCACGGTATTTATTGACTATTAGAAACATCAGTCTTGACTTCACAGTAAACAGTTGCTTGACCAATGGTTTATAAAGCATTTCATAGCTTGTTAACGGTGAAAAACTATTAACCGAAGTTGGATCAACTGTAAATGTAGCTGTTATTAATGGTGGTTATTCTAAAGTCTGTACAGAATGGCCCCAGTCTTAGCCGTAATTTATCTCTCACCCATGTTGCACGAATCTCGTTAGAAGTCTGCTGTAGGAACAACGGGCAGAGCAAACATCCAGGTTTAAACTTCGTACCAAACTAAAGACAAGTCCTACAGGCACAGGTCACCGGCCGCTGGTACATACTGGACTCTAATATTTGCTCCCATAACAGGAGGTTGTGTTTTAACATAAAATTAGCATTTACTTTTGTTTTTCAAGCACCAGATGAGGCAGAGAGCTTGAGTCACCGTGGCGCAACAAAACAAAATCGTGACCAACTCAACTCTTTGTGCAGTGGGTTGGAGTTAGCTAGGATTCAGATTTTCGCTAAGTACTATATCTCGCCTATTACACAAAATCTAGCCAAAGTCTAACCAACCCTCCATTTGCAGCCTTTACAGAGAATCTGCGCCACTATGATGATAACAAAAAATGTAATAACTAGATCATCAGAAAAACAATGCATTTCAACTCCAAGGGTCACGTGACATGCCAGTTCTACTAATCCCGTGTGCAACATCAACCATGTATCACAGGTAACAGCAATACAAGTGCAGAAAATATACAAAGAAGCATAATCATATATCACATGACACGTTCAACCGCTTTATCCCACTCAAAATACCAAACAATATATCACTAAGAGCGGCAACACAAGTACACAAATATACACACACAGTGCTTGTATTAGCTGTCCGAGCACATGTGGCCTCTACCACTTTGTACCGCTCGCCATACCGGCGATATACCACCAAAAACATCAATACAAATGCAATCAAGATTCAGTCTGAGAGGTAAACAATCTGACTGTGATATACACAACACTATAGGGAGAGCCCAGACACTTACACACTTCATTACAGATCGTCAAAATGTACTTTTTACTGAGGCCATTCATGCCCTGAGAGAATGAACCTTTCCATTCTGGTCACTCTAGCTCCCATTTCAGGCCAAAATAACAGTTTTACGGACAGTAATACGTAATCTAGATCAGGATACATGTATATTGTATATCTTTTTCGGGCTGCCAGTTTTGCAGGCTCCCAGCGGAACACATTTTATTTTATTTTATTAGTTTTCATTTCTAGCCCAACAATTAGAAATAACACACTTGGCCCACAACATTTTTTGTGTTGTGAAATGTAAAAATATTGCGCGGTTACACATAAGAAAGGTGATGCCCGACACCATGCGAATACACCAGAGACGTGACATTATGTGGCCCAGTGCTACAGCAGCCTTGTGCTGGGGTTAGAGCAGTTTATCTAAAGGTGAGGAAGTGAGCTAAACTAAGCTGCATTACTCATTTATGACAGTCCCGTGGTTCTCAAATGTGTGCAGTGATCAGCTCTGACACGCTGTGCTGAGATGAAATGATGAGATGCTTCTGGAGGTCAAAGTGCTGCCTCCATATTTACCACGGAGAAACAAAAGGAGGGGAGCAGAGATGTGTCACGGATGGTTTGTGTGGCCTTTTGTCAGGTGGCAGCCACTTCCCCTCAGAAAGCCCTCTGCACTTCCTTTGGCTTTTCAAAGATAGGGAGGCGTGTACATCACTCACTATGTCAGCATTCAGCCTGTCATTTTTCAGCAGGCGTTAATTGATCGCGTATTGGCGCGACCTTTACAGTAATGGCCAACTGACTGGCAACAGAGGAGCTATTTACAAATGTATTGAAATGATTTTTTCCTCATCATATTTTTTGTGTAATGCAACTTCATCACCCACGAGTGGCTATCTGTCTTGACAACCAACCGGCAAGTTCTCTCTGGCAATTATATCAGTGAAGTGTGAAAAGTGATTATACAGGGGTTGAGTCTTTAAAAATACATTGATCTTTGTATCTAGTTCAATGCACAATGCCCCCACTGGTTCTTTTTATTGACTTTCCTGGCAGTGATGACCAGCTAGAGCGGTTTTGTGTTAACAAAATAAAACGGCCTCACCATGATATGTAATTGTGAGTTAAGGCGGCGCGAGGAGAAAATATTCTCTCCAAATCTGATTTTGAGGAATTTTGATTTTTGAAAAAATTATTTTTGATGATAATCTTGAATATCCTCACATCGGTGACTGGAAAAAAGGCTGCGTAGCTTGATAGCTTGCACAGTCCCACAGTTAATCAATTTTCTGATTTATTTTTCATTGCCACAAGGGGCAGTGCGCATATTTTCAGTCATTTCAAATCGTAAACCTGTCACAAGGTGCCCAATTTATCCCCCACAGAAAACTTAAATCAAATGTGGAAATACCATACCAAACTAAAGCATGACAGGGAAATGAGGTACCCACTTTGTACTTATCCTGTATTTATGCAAGGGCACTTAATGATTTGTCATATTTAAGAGTCCTTAATTAATTTGCACAAAAAAAATGTGTGTCCTATCTGGGATGCATTCAAATATGTGTTTCCTGTACAGTACATGTACAGTAATTGCAATATATTTTACTGCCATTTTAAGAGTTTTAAGCCTATTTTGATGATTGATGGATACAGTAAAACATATCATCAATCACATTGACCCTGTTCTCTCACTTTTTACTCATGCCTTTTAAACAAATCTTCTCCAACACCAAAACATGTGCAATATTGGTATTTTTTAGTAGTAGTGAGGTGGATTTTAATTTGAAATGTATGAGGTACATTACTTGACCCAGCAAAGCTTTCTTACAAGATATAACATATCTGAGTTTAGCGTCACTCTGTCCTGTCAGGAGTTGGATGGTACAGCTGGTATTAGATTTGTATAAGTGCTTTCAGTATTCAGACTATTTTGGAAAAGAGCAGGAATAAATCTTGTCTTAACTCCTAACTTTCCCTATGTACATTTTCTCTCTTCTTCACTAGCTGGTAAATCTATTTTGTTCAGATTGAATGTGCAATTCCAGAATTTTAGTATAACATTAAAAAATAAAGGGCAATCATCATCAGAATATTGAGAAATAAGAGTACTTTCTCTATGTACATTTTCTCTCTTCTTCACTAGCTGGTAAATCTATTTTGTTCAGATTGAATGTGCAATTCCAGAATTTTAGTGTAACATTAGAAAATAAAGGGCAATCATCATGAGAATATTAAGAAATAAGAGTACTGATGTTATATTGAAGACATCTATGTGCTGTGCTGCAGAGATATCTATTGAGGATAGCATGCTAACCAGCTAGCACCTAGCCAGTTTGCACTCTAGTGGTAATCCAAGAGACAACAACTCCATACTCCCCTGGAGCTCCGAGCTCCCAGTCCTGGCAGAGTCAGCTAATATGGCTGCTAGCTGTATTGTTAATTTTGCTTACTACTTAACAGCAGCTACAGCTACAGATATACACCCTCTACATGTTTGAGCAATTTGGAGTAGATGGCAAATTGTATGTGGAAGTTATAATGCCTTGATGGTTTTATGGCGAAGCATCAAAATGGACTGCACCACCACGGCCACCAGGTGTGACGTAGATGAAAGTTCTTGATGGCCTAGAAGGGAGTTGGAAAAAGTATGTTTTTCATTTTTGGTGATTTTGCAAATGGAAATTTACCACAAGTAAATTTGGTGTGGCCTAAAATACACAATTAAGGTGAATTTAGGGAACACATATTTAAGGTTTAGAAATGTGGGCCATATTATGTGGGAGTTATTTGGCACCACCTGCTGGTCATTTTTGGTGCGCGAGTTAGAGGAGCCAGTCTATACCACGCCTACGAATGTCATTGACATAGCAGTTATGGTGTGGGCACATTGGCAAATATTTAATTAATCTGCCACCAGAGTGCCATCTAGTGGCAGACTGGTAACAGTTTTGTCAGCTGTCCTCAGGAGGGCATTGGCAAAAATTTTACCAAGTTTTGTCTTAAACCGACCAACCGATGTTGAGATATAAAAGACTTCAATTTAAACAGCACCACCTTGTAGTCATCTAGCAAAACTTTGCTCAGAGCCTTTGTGGCTCATGGGGAAGTAATCACTTGAGTTTCATGTCATTGAGATAGACCAATGTGAAGATATGCAACACTTTGTGTTTTGAGCAAAATGTACAAGCAGTTATTTAATAACTTGAGTATTGTTTGGAATATCAAAATTCTTTTAATATTTTTTTTGTCAGGAGAGTTCACAGATGCTGTGTGCAAAGTTTGGTGCAAATTGGTGTAAACACCTGGGAGGACTTCGAAAAAGTAGGTTTGCAACATTTTGCGAATTTGTGAAAAAAAATAAACAGTAAGCGGAAATGGGCGTGGCCTATATGACGAGATTCAACACAATTCAGTGAGCGCATGGATATAAAGTTTTTAAATGTGTGACAAAGTTTATGTGATTCATAAGCTAAAATGCAGTTTCCTTGATTATAGCACCACCTAGTGGTGGAAATTGAGGACGACAACAGATTATCACAATTTTTGTGATGTGTATATTCCAAGTTTGGTCAGTTTTGGTGCATGTTCAGGCAGTGAAAAATGTGGTCATTTGGGCCGAAAAAGTGGTCTTTCCTCGCAGGTCGAGACCAGCTCGGGCCCTACAAATGTCCATCTCTATTATCCCCAGAGGCCAAGATGTTCTGCCAAACTGTCCAAAAACAAAATGTATTTAGTTTTCTATAAGTTAAGAACAGTCGATAAGTCCTGACATTTAAGAATCAACTCACTTTTTCATTGCTCATAATATCTGAATATTTCAGTGTATCCCTGGAACACATATATTTTTGACACCATGACAAAATGTTCACAATAGTTGTTGAGCTCTCCTCGCAGGATTGTTTGTCTCTCCTTGTACTCAGCCAGATGCTTCTGCTGGAGGTGGTGAAATGAAGTGGTCGTATTGCCCTGTTGTTTTTGCTCTTGTTAGCCAATGTTACTTGCTGCTCATAACAGAATGACATCATTATGTCAACAAGTCAGAATACTGACATCATCAAAAAAATATGCATTTTCAGAATTGCACCTGTATTACTACGAAACATATAATTTGGCAGAGCCCTAATCTAACTTCAGCACATACACATTTATCAACACAGGGGTGATGTCACCTCCTGTCTGACTTCACCGATAAGAATAATCATATAATCTGTTTCACCTAGCACATCACCTTGTTTGCACCCAGCCTGGGCCCTGCCACAGCTCCACGTGAGGCTTCTTTAATGTTTCCTGCCATGAGTGGATGCACAAGTGATTTAGGGTTTGCTTTTAGCCGGGAAAAGGGAAGGCTTTCATTATCAGATGATATGACTCTCTTCACCACCAGGTCTGTGGGAGGAATATTCTTTATTATTGCCACGCTCTTAGTGATCCCCTTGCAGCAGGTGGAGACCGCTGCACCATGCATCCATCTTTAATAAGCTGGAATCTGTTTCCGATGTGGGGGGAGAACCACACGTATATATTAACTTAAAATGTCATGCTTCACCTTCGCTCGGCAAACATATACTTCACAACTAATTATTTCCCATCTGAAGCACCAGGAACGTGCTGGTGCAAAGCTGGCAGGGATAGCTGCGCGCGTGTGAGCCGGTGTGTGTGATGGAGACGATGCACCTGCAGATTCACACTGCTAATGAATGTGAAGCAGGCACTCAAGAAACACCTACTGCTGTACACATTCAAGGCCTGATGAATTTATCAAAAGGTAAATGAGGCAGAACACTGCGGTGTGACAGCGCAGGCACTTTTCCTCATGTTTAAACATACAGTGCATTTCTTCCAAGACGATACCAACTGGAAGGACTGTGCAGAGTAAACACCCAGACTGGCGTCACCACGGGAGAGAGTTGACATTCCATTGCGTGGCATGATGATGCAACGTAATGACAGATATGGAAACAGTTAACAGTATAATTGTGTGATGAGGATGACTGTGTGTTTGTCATCCTGATGCCATGTGACTGTGAAAACAATTGCTTGATATGTATGTTCTTAATTTCTTTTTTGTATCTTTTCTTAACATTCATTTATCAGTAAGTTAGAAAATGTTTTATCCTAAAATGAACTTAAATATTTACTATCAAAATGATCCACCAAAAGTGAAAAAGACGACGACAAAGGAGTGGCAGCCGTTTCATATGAATTAGCAGAAAGCTAAACCTAGCACGAATATAAGATAATAAAAATTTCAGGTCGTTATAATGAAATCCCTTAAATCTTAATGAGAACCAACCACTTGGTCACACTTTATTAAAACCATCACTTGTAACTGGTGAATGTATAGTTAATTGGACTGTGCTTAATAGTTATTTGATTGGTTAAACAATAAAACGCTTTATTAAGCATTTATTAAACAATTGTAAAGGATAAACATGAAAAGAATAAATACACATCAGTTGCAAATTTGTAACGGCCAATGAAATAATGTTTACAGATGAACTACACAGTATGTATAAACCATTTAAAAGTCATATGAATATCAATTGCAACTTTACAATGAACAACTTCTTGATAAATTGATTATAACAATTTTAATGGTTTGTTAACAGTCAAATAACTATCAGCTGTAGTGTAAATGAACACGTATTAATGATGGTTTTTGTTACCCAGTTGCTGCCATCCCACACATATCAGTGTTGGGGGGACTGCTGTTGAGTGTGTGGTTTAGATTATAGCTCCACTCCAATCAGTCCTCATCAGAACGACTTGATTTTCAAAGCTCATGTTAAATAAAGAGCAGTGCTACAAAGGCGTGCATGTTTATTTGGTTAAATTGAGTAAATGCAGCATTTCAAAGCTTTCGGCGCGATCTCTGACTGACTGCAGCTCCACAGAGACATCAAATGAAGAGACTTTTACAGTTCTCTTATTTTATCTTTTCAAAGCAGTTTGTTTCGTCTGATGCATTTCGATTGAATTATTTGGCTCTGTGGTGGGGAGTCGATAAATAGACAGATGCCGCTGTCTTCACGCTGTTGTTTCAGGTCTACTACTCATTACTGAAGGACGGTAAAGTTATTTACTGTTTGGTCTGTGCGGGATCAGAGCTTATGTATTTTTTATATCACCGTATCAATATATATCCTTCAATTCTGCATTTGAATATATCAGCATTTATTTTGAATTATTTAATTGAATGGAATAGCCAGACACACCAGAGTGTCTTTTGAAACAAATCCTGTAGATTAAAGTACTCATCCACACACAAATCCAATAGCATTTGTTCACTTACAGCATTGCTCCTCCATACATACAAAATCTTTGCTAGTAGCAAAAATATCATTACGTCACAGTATTTATTATGTTGACCACCCTTACCGGGTGAGAGGCTGTTAGGTGGGGTTGCTGTGAATGTGTTTCTACTGTCAGACTTCAGTCTTCAGAGAGCTGATGCGACAAGCTCCTCTCACCGCCAGCGCGCAGAACAAAATGTCTTTGATTTTAATGAGAAAGAAGAAAACACAGTGGACACATGATACAAGACTATTTAGAGAAATAATTTTCTTCCCGATCCCTTGGGAGCAGAAAAAAATCTATTGTGATGAATGTGGCGCCAGTGGAGGCCTTTCCATTTGCAGCTGTGTTGGTCCCACAGTGACACTGCACCAACCCTCAGTCTACTGAGTGCAATGAATATGCCTCAAATAGCCGTGCAGCCTGTAAGTTTCATCCTCTATTTATTTTCAGTGTTACTGGCAGATGGTTTGAAAGGATTATCAACACCCACTTTCTATCGACTGTGCCAATGAGATTGATGCAATAATCAGCAAGAGCCGGTTACAGTGATGAAAAATGAGACAAAAAAAGCTTATTTTTTGAACGCTCAGACTCTCAAAAAAAAAAGAAAAAAGGTGTTAAATTAAAAGACGAAAAAAAAAAAAAGGCAAAGCTTGCTCAAACGTGCCCGGCCGGATTTCAGAGCCCTCATCGCACAGTTTATTATTTTATGTAATTACATGGTGCGATAACCTGCAAATTAGATACAGGCCTACATGTGCACACTGTATGATTTGATATTGATTATCATCATGTATTCGTGAGCAACACTTATTATCTGGAGGTGCTGGGATTAGCATGCTCAGTTAAAGGAAAGGAAGCTGCACCCTCGGAGCTGTGATGCAATGTTTCGCTTCACTTCAGGAGGAAAAAAAGGCTGAAAACTGGCGCATTTAATGTCATTAAATAAAATATGTGCGGCAGTGACTCCAACCACAAGACAATGCTATACACAAAACATCAAAACTGAATGCCATGGCATGTGTTACTGGTATATATATATGTGTGTGTGTGTGTGTGTGTGTGTGTGTGTGTATGTGTTTGTATTTATATATTTCAAATGTATATACATATATTTATATGAAAATGATTAGAAATACATATTTGCGTGGATTTTGCATTCACTATTCGGGCGTTGGACATTAGGAAGCTATCATTGTAGGGTTTATTTTGAGAAGGTAGTATGCGCAGTCACAAAGAGAAGGCAGTGTGTGTTTCTGCAAACAATGGACATGTTGAAACTGAACATTTCTTTATGTTACAATTCAGTTTTTTTTTTTGTAGGTTCAGTTTTCTTTTAAATGTTGTCACAGCGCTGTGTTTATGGCCTGGTTAGTGTTTTTGCTAGGCACATATTAAATCTTGGTCAGGGTCAGGAAAAGATCACATCTTCCTCTCCGTCTTCCTTAGCTGCCGACATTTTGTTCTGGTGACTGGGCTGACCAATTTAAACTCACCGAGTCCAGATGTTCTGGAGGGCTCTGAGCAACGACATGTCATTAAATGTGGATGGCTTGTAGTCACCAGTAGCCGGGCTACACTCCTACAGCACATCGATATAGTTTTCCTGTGTGCTCTTGTGGTGCATTCAGCCCTTGTTCAGCCGCCTTGAACCAGTAAATATCTCAAAAAAACAGACTGAGGGCAGCACAGTGACACAGGCATCATATCTATAAATGTATCGTCTTGAGTGACTGCCCATGCACGTCCACAGTCACATAGGATATGCTATGTAAAGCTGAAAGAACGAGATTCAATCAACTTCTTGCTCCTCCTGAACCTCCATGAACCATTCCTCGGAGACAAAACTGGAGCTTACAAAAGCCTCCTTTTTTTTTTTTTTTCTTTTCATCTTTACCTCGCTCTGCAAAGATGTTTTTCTCTCGTCTCTGCTGAATTTCGGCTACTAAATCAATATTGGTTGTTTATGCTTTGAAAGCAAACGATGCTTATATACAGATAGAACAGATATCTTCTATACCCAAATGAAAAATTGTAGATGCGGTTTCAGTTGAACCTAATTTTAGTTTTGGATCATTTTCTGAACTAACGCGTGAGCAATCAAATCATGCGGTCGCACAGTGAAAGAGAGATTCTATAGTCCACAGCCATTACTCCTGAGAGAAGACATGACAACAGACATAGATTTTATAGCCGCCCCACCGGTCAAAAAAAATAATATATCACCTACTGGTTATTACCAAGATGTTACTCCCTAATGGTTGCTACCGGTTTTAGCCATCATAATCCCTTTATTAATAAGATATTATCCCATTATTACCATGTCGTCACCAAGCTGTTATTCAAACTGCTTCCAGCAATCCCACGGAAAAATCAACACAAATCCTGTCTCACTGCATTCCTGAATGAGGGCTGAATAATTAATGTCTGGCAGACGAGATGTGTATAATCACTAAAGCTGTCGATAGCCCAGTAAAACATCCCACATGCTGCCTGTAAATGCTCATAGGTCCCTTTAGATTATATGCAGTGTTCAGAGAAATGAAGTGCTACAGTAAACCAGGCTGTGTTTCCTCAATCATTTGTATCGATGCGTGCTTCCTTGAATTCAGCCAGCGTTTGGGACTAATTGTCAGCCGATACCTCAGCTCCACTCAGGCTATCGCCGAGCAGAGGTCACTGAGCCCCAAAGCCTGTTAGTCCACGCAAGGTATCATATGAAGCTTTATCAATACCACACAGAGGTCTGAGGCCGCCCCGTCACCAGATACTATCGCTGTTCCCTTTGATATTATTGACTCTGCGGTTTATGTTGACTGAACTTACGCACCCTCCATCACGCTGCCTTAGCTGCGATAAAGGTGCCATGTGTATGGTTTTAAGTGTTTTATTGCCGCGGCAAATGATCGAGAGGCGCGCGCGAGTGTGAGCACGCCTTTGTTTATTTCCGTAAATGTGTGCCCCAGTGTGTCAGACTGTTTAGACATAGGCTTTCACGTGATGGCAGAAATAAGACCCCACGAAACCCTTTGGCATGATGGCGCATGAACAGCTTTACCAGTAAAGCTGTGGCGTAAAGTGGGGAGAAGCTGGGTAACTCATTTCTCGCCTTTAATAATCTCTCCCTGGCCTGTAGACTTTCTTCTGTGTTGCTGACACGTTAGTCACAATAATCAGTCACTGAACTTGAATAGATGACAACTATGATAAATTGCCTAACTCATTTATCAAGCAGAAAATACAAACAGTCTTTCATTTCACAGCTTTGTGAATAGAGGGGGTTTTTTTTGTTTTTTTTTTGACTCTACGTCAGGAAAATGGAGCTATTTGAAAACACAGGCTGTGGTAACTCATAACATTTGACATTTTATGGACTAATGATTTATCACTTATCGCTGTGCTTCAGATGCCGGTGCGTTGTACCAAACTGTGGATACACCTGGTTGTTGCGGTGTCGTTCGGTCCACATTTGATCGGCCACATAACGAGCTTCCTCCACTGTGGCTCATGGAAAAAAAAAAGAAAAACGCTTTGAAGTTAAGACTGATGGATTTTTTTTACAGTGTTGTTTAAAGCTTGATTGTTTTATCTCTCAGTCGTATCCTTATCTTTTATTTAGAACCCATCTAAATGTTAAATTTTTTTGCTTTTACTCTCATTGTCCTGTGTAACGGTGAGCATGCAACACATAGTGAATAGCTCATAAGTACAAGTATAAATGAATCAATAAATGAAGGGATTGATTAATATTCTTCTGAACAATGGAGTAATTGTTCAAGAATAAAAAACACCTGCAGCCTAGTTGTGGAATTTAAACGGACTGTGGTGGAAGTTTAAGTTCCAACTGAAGCTACAACTGTTTTCCAGCTCTTCAATGACCGAGGACCTTTTACTCAACTTTTTTCTTTTCTATTTGCCGTACAATGATGTAGCACAGTCACAGATACTCAACATTTCCCTTTTCCACAGACCAGTGAAAAGAAAGAAAAAGCCTAAAACAACAAAAGCAAGAACTGCCCAGCCCCTACACACACTTCAGTTGGCCATTACAGTGTTTGTACTTATGTACTTTGTACTTAACCTATCTGGATATTTATAACCCATATATTTTCAACTGTAGCATTATTTATTACTCTGTATATCTGGATATATTCTAGTAGAATGTGCATTTCTTGTATTTTTGTTCAGTTTTTGTTGTTCTTGCTTATATATAGTTTGTATTTTTGTATTATTATTATCATAATTATCATTATTGTTGTTGTTGATGATGTTATGCATATTTCTGGACTTTGAATTAGAGCAGCTGCAACACAAGCAATTTCCCCTCGGGGATCAACACTATTTCTGATTCTGATTCGGATATATGGATAAACATGGTTTATATTCAGAAGACAATAAAGGCATACTAATGGAGGACTTTTTTAATATTTAGTATAATATCAATATTTTCAATTACAGACACATATTGGCATGCATAGATCTGTCTTAGTTATTCAGAATAAAAAAAAATATATATAATGATTAATTTTTTAGACTTTACGTTGTAAAATCAGAAGTCGTGCTACTCTTGAGACTTTATTGGACCCCTGTTAGCCTCAGTGGAGTGATGGTCTTCCTGCGGTCCTAAACCAAATGAAGAGTGAATTAAAACTGTGCCGTTTTCATCAGCGCTGTAACGCTACACATTAAGCAACCAACAAAACTGTATACCTGCGCACAGACAACAAGATCAACAACAACAGGTGATGGAAACAGACACAAAAACAAGAAATGACAGACAACAACAAAAATGTAAACAAATGTGTGCGAAAACTGGAAAACAATAATGTCTCCTCATCCTGGCGATCAAATGATTTAAGTCTTGTAAAAAAAAAATGATACTGAAGTCTCTTTGAGATATATGTACCGTAGTTTTGCTCACATTTTGCAGCTGTAACTTAACTCACATGGTTTGATCCACCCGGAGAAGCGGTTCAGGTCAGACTCAGACGCCTGCTCCACCCCATCTCTATTGCATGTTCTATTTTTAGGAAATCCCCTTGGCATGTTTTCTCATATCCAGCTGTTTGTACATTTCCTGAGACTTGATATCCAAGAGGAAACTCAGACTTCCTCATATCTGGTGAGGCATGTCTATTTGATTGGGTGCGTAGTCGTCTTCAGGTGTGATTATGCCTCTGCAAGTAGAGCTTAAAATATCCATCCCATGTGTGCTACAAATGGCACTTTGTTGTGATAATTGAGTTTGATTTCTTTGCGGAGCTGCATCTGTTGTGCACCCGGGCAAAGACAGGCTTGCTAATGAGCAGCAGAGAGCATTGGAAAAAAGGGGGCTATGTGTACAGTATGGCTGAGTCAATACGGCTATCACACAGTGATGTACAGCTGACATTATCAAGGGTGAGCAGGTAGTTTCAAAGATCTCATTTTATTTTGAGTGAAAGTGAAACCTGCAGCCTAAGGGAATTTATTTTTCCCTATTCAGATGCCCAGTGTTCTTAATTGAATTCAAAAGATTATTTATATGAGAGTTTTTTTCTTTTATCTTTTCTTTTTTTTTTTGTCAAGTTTTTCCTCACTTGAATCGAGGGTCTAAGGACAGCGGTTGTCGTTCACTGTACAGATTGTAAAGCCCATTGAGGCAATGTGATTGCGATTTTGGGCTGTATAAATAAAAATTGATTTGAGAGTTATATTTTCCCTCTATATGACACAGATTTTGATTTTGAAATTATGAAAATGAAACAGGGCCAATAGGTGAAGTGAAACTCTGAACCTACACGTGCTTGCAGCAGTAAGTGGTTTCATTTTGCAAATGAAAGGATGTCATTTGGTGCAAGGATATTGCAAAAAAAAGAGCAGAAAAGAGGCTGAGGCTCCAACATCCTGTATTTTTCATATTGCTGAGAAATCCCATAAAAAGACCAAAACCAACAAAGGATTGATCCAAGTAATAACTAGTCGAGTGCACTCAGCAGAGCGCAGATCTCCTCCAGGTGTGTACATTTTGCCTAGCTCAAGGGTATTCAATTAAAATTCAACGAGGTCGACTTAGAGAAAATTTCCCCAAGCAAAGAAACATCATAATGTGTAACTAGCATTATGATTCAGAACCATATATATTGCAGGAGACCAGTAGTCGTATCAACGCCTGTATGCAGTCAGCAGGTGACTGCCAAATGAGATCAAGTGAGCACAGTTCAATAATAATTCAACAAAATTACTGATCAGTTTTCGCATTAGAACCTCGGGGAATATAAATAAGGAATACTCTGATGATAAATAATTGCCTCGTTTCATGTAAAACAAGGGCTGTGTGAAACCTGTGCGTCTTAAAGTGCTTCATTTTAGGAGAATCCGATACAAAGTTGAGGTTCCATTTTCCCTTTTTTGTGTGTTAACACTATTTCACATCTGACTGATATTATAATATAGCTCCCTTCCTCTTTCGTTCCGTCCTATATCCCTCTTATATGCCTCCTCTTATATCACTCTCATATGTGCGATAGTGGCGCTTCGCGACGGCGGCTGTAATAATCTCCACGGTCTCAGAACATAAGAAACATAGCCCGCTGGTTTTTGAGCTGCCAGCAGGAAGAGTGAACATGTAAGAGCTTGTCCCTTCTTGATTAAAAAGCTCTGTTGTCGCCATCGACGTTTCTCTTTTGTGAAATTACTTTTCTTTGATGAACTTATGAGTGGTGTCTGGCGTTTGGTTTCCGTGTCACTCACTGACTTAATTCGCAGCGTTGATTCACAGATTTTATTATCTGAGTGGTGTCGCAGGAGGTTTCCCGGGCCGTGAAAGAGTGCTGCAAAGGCTGGATAAAGCTTTGCATGTTAAAATGGAAACGTTAAAATTTAATAACTCCGAAGTGTTTTTTTTTTTTTAACAAAAAATGTGAATCACATTAGGCAGGGGAGGTCCTTCTGCACCTTCAGCATACACCAGAAACACCCAAAAATGTAGGCTGGAGGCTCCAGCAGTATCTGAGACAGATATGTCCTTCCAGCTTGAGGGTCCTAATCCACATTAAACATTCCCTGGCCCCTGCCCTAAACCTAACCATCGCCACTGAACATCTTTGCCTGACCCTCATCCTAACCCCAACCCCAACCTAATTCTTAACTGTTCAACCACCTCCAACCTTCAAACAGCCCTTTGAAGTGCTGTCCCCAAGTGACGGCCATCCAAATTGTCCTCACTTTCCAAAAATGTCCTCACTCCCAAGGTCTATAGCTCAAATTGGTTCTTACAAAGATAGCACACAAAGACACACACACGCACGCACACACTCGCAACACGACCAGTGATCCCCTCCAGGCTTACGCCTGGCGGAGATAATTATTGTCTGTGTAAGCAAGCCTGATGCACTGCAGCTTATATTCCCTCCTCGCTTTACAGCTTTATTGCTGTCCAAAAAAAAAACACATCAATGAGCCGCACCGTGTCATGTTCCTTCATTATGGTAAATTCAGACACTGTGGTGTATTTTGAGTTGATCCCACGTACAATGCTCTCGTGCTGTAAACACTCAGTAGAGCACCAAATGTGTATTAATCCACAGCTGAAAATTGTTCCCCAAAAAACGCACTTCTTACACTTGTCTGGGTGACATTTCTACCACAGCACTCAGCTGTTTCCAGAAATCACGATGCCGTGTGTGTGTGGGCGCTGATATTAAAGATTCATGTCATCATTGGGAACCAATCAGCTTAAGCAATGTTGGTTTCGGTCTTTCATGGGATTATTTGGCCTCACAACATTTTGATTTCGGTCGGAACTACGTCCGGTCGCTGTGCAGAGGCGTGACTCTTTCTCTTCCTTTATTTTTATCACAAACACAATCAGTGATAACCTCTGTTGCGCAGCCATCTCAGCAGTGTCAACACGATACTTCTGTGCCGGGCTTCAGTTGGTCATCCCGGCACTTCTGTGGCTGACGCTGTGGGCTCTTGCGCTTTCGCAGTTGATGTACTTATGATTTCAAGAGAGATTAAGTGGCTGGTCTCTCATGGCTGGAAGTCGTGTGCGTGTGTTGACGTCCGTGCATTCAGATGCGCGTCTGGATTCATTTGGCTATAAGATTCAAGCCTCTGAGCCTTGCATGGAGATCGTGAGTCAGCTCCAGAGGATTTTCAGTTATCCCACAGGCCAAGGAGCAGCTTTGCAGACAAATCTTCCTCCATCCATAAGTCTTTGTGACTGACAGCCAGGCATTTGGCTCGAGACCAAATCTGTAAACAGCATCAGGGTCTGTGAGACGCACATTTTGCACATGGAGAAACTTTCTCTGAATTTGCGCAGCAGCTCAATCACTAACACGTGATTCTATGCGTTGTACCTCACTGTGCTTATCGTTTGTAATCTGTCATGGTCTAAAATGGTCACGCAAAGGATGGGTAGAACATCAGTGATGTTTCGTTAGCTCTTCAATCAGAGATGCTTCCTCGCAAAGACAGGAGGTAGGGTAACAGATTGAAGAGGAGGCAGGAGGAGCGTGAAGAGTTATTCTGTGAGAATCAAAAGTAGGATCTTGAAGACTTTTGACAGATTAAGATTGCTGTGCTTGCGTAATAACCCCAGTTCCTGTAATGGTGTCTTAAGATGGCATGCCACTGTTCTCATTTCCCCCGATGAACATCTGCAACTGCATTGCAGCTCTGCCGTAATTTGAGTCTTGGACAAAACAACTTGATCCACTTTAGTCACACTTGAAATCAGGATTAGAGAAATCTCTTGGCAAGCGATCTGAGAGCAGTCAAATCAGGTCAGTCAGAATTCGGTGAGACGCCCAAAAGGAGCGCGAGATCATGCTGTCAGCTCTGCACTGCTCTTGTCTACCAGATGGATGGCCAGTTGCCACTCCAGATGTGCTCGGAATCTGAACTCGAAGTAGAATGGCATCCAAAAACAAAAAGCCTCTCGCACTCAGAGGAGTGAACTTCACGCTGATGGAGAGAGTACAGGGATAATTGTAATCAGGCTGGTGCCAGTTTTCATTACGTTCCCAGATACAGGCCTTAATGCGGCGCTGCACTCAAGTGAAACAGCATAGAGGCTGTTGTTGTGCTACTCGCTGCTCTTATTGTGGCAGGCAGGGCGGATCAGGAGAATATGAGACTGACAGGTTTAGATCACTGGACTCTTAATCTGTTCCTGCCTGTTGGACGTGATGTAATCTCACACTGTGGGATTAGACGGAACACACACAAGCACACAAAGGGAGCCATAGCGTTTTCTGTGCTATTTTCAAGGGTCAGCACATGGGTTAATAGACTGTTTGAGGTATTTGAGAACTGGATAAGTGAGGCAGCCCTGTTATTTTTCCCAGATCTTGCTTTAAAACTCTACCACCGACAGGTGAGGATGCACTTTGAACCAACATGTTTTACTACTCAAGGATGCCTGCTCTATTATTAATGTCAGCTGAATAAATTCAAGTATGGCAGGCAGTGAATCCCCTTCAGGACCATTCTTCAAATACTCAGACTTGCATGCGAAATACATTATATGGACCAGAATTCAACAATATTTAAAGACACAAGCCTGTTTTTAAAGTTAACTGCCTCTAATGTATCTCTGTTTTGTTTGACAGATAATTGCAATGGCCCCCTGGTATCCACGTTGCTCCATTCGTCCTTTCAGAGCTCCTCTCAGTCCTCGGTCAGTTATGCTGCCTACAACGCCAAGCTCAACAGAAGAGATGGTGAGTACAAGAGAGCGTGTTCCTGCACGCATTCAGTGTTTCTACATGCTTTACATACGCACCACCCACCTGCTGTACCAGCTGTGACCAGCGAACCTAAACTACAGAGCGAGAAGACCATAAAACACTTGTATGGATCATTTTGTGTTGCGGTCACTTGGCTTGTATTTGAGGTAGATGACAAATGAGCAAATAGATTTCAAAACACGAGCACCTTTTCATTATTTTGAAGGGATGCAAAAAATGATGGCTGTGTCTAATTACTGGTAGACTGTGTCGCTTATTACTGTTACACAAATACAGCGAGTGTTATATGACAAAGAAAATGACTTCTTCTCTCTTTGTATTAAAATGAGAAAGACTCCTGGGGCCTCATTACGGGAAAAAAAAAAATAGTAAAAAATCCTCACTCCTTGTTCTCTCATAAGTTAGAAAGATAGGAAAATTCCTATGTTCCTATTACATTGGCAATTCCTAAAGTATGTGTCCTATTCTATCTAAGACCTCATATCTTATTGTGAGAAATCCTAACTAGAACTGTGAACTTGGTTCTCAGTTCAGTCGGCACTCATCCTGTCAGGCCTGTCTCTGTGTTAAGAGTAGAGCTCAACAGTGATGTTCCAGAAGTGAAACTCCAATTCATCCGAGTCCATATGATAGCCACCCTTAGAGAAAAAGCATTTTATTCGCAGTGTCATGGAGAAGCACAATACTACCCACAATCCTAAAGTGCATCGGTGCAATATCTGATCGATGGAGCTCCCTGTTACCATGGAAATGTTTACCACACCAACGAAGGCTATGTGGGACAGCGAGTTACTGCTACCACGGTTAGATTATTTATGTATGTTTCCTTCGGAGCGACCGGGATTTCCCTTTCTAACATGATGCATATTTTAAGTGATGAGGAAAAGCAGCGGTGAAAGTCATTACAGGCTGTTGACTACTGTTTGTGAGTTTTTTGTCTTTGGAAAGGATGTTCTCAACGGTTTATGGGAGGAGCAGTCCTTGGCTCATGTGTTGTCGTTTTTTTTTTATTTATTGTTTTTGTTTTCAAATTTTGGTTGGAAAAGTGTGTCAGCATTGAGCTCTATGCACACGAGAGTGCCTGTACCACGGCTGTCTCAATTCACTTTGACTCTGAGCGAGCCTTCTAAAGACAACTGTAAAACGCGGCCCGGGAATTTCAAGCGAACAGGCTAACTTCAGTGCTAGTTTCTCCAACTTGCTGAGAGTTGTGTCCGCAGCTCCAACAGGCCACCATTGGTGAAAGGAGAGGTTTAAGGCGCTTCAACTGCTTTTCATGAGTTTGGCACTTCAGCACTTGGATTTAGACAATAAACTTTGTTTGCGGATTACCATTTCAATGGGATTATGAAAATTGTATGCTGCTGAAACGTTAAGCTGTTACTAAACTGTTGCCTACATCTGCTTGCTTTAGTCTAATTCAGACCAAGTCTCTCCTGAGGCTAGCAGCAATGTCTGCCTCTCTAACAAGCTAACATCAATGTAAGCTTCTCCAACAGGCTCACATCAGCACTAGCTTCTCCAAAAGGCTAACACAAGTATTAGCTTCTCCAAAGGGCTAACATCGATGTTAGCTTCTCCAACAGGGTATCATCAGTAACAGCGCCTCCAAAAAGCTAACGTAATTATTAGCTTCTCCAAAAGGCTACCATCAATGTTAGCCTCTCCAACAGGCTAACATCAATGTTAGCCTCTCCAACAGGCTAACATCAATGTTAGACTCTCCAACAGGCTAACATCAATGTTAGACTCTCCAAAAGTAACAGTTTGAGAACTGAACATAATATTTCAGATTTCATGTTGTTAAGTTGTTGCCCATCTTCATGGTCATTTCTGCTCTACAGTTGGACTTGTTAGTAATTACTATAGGACTCTAACTCACTGCAGTGAGGAAACATAATTCTGTAATAGAATTTTAGAATGCTGCTCTAAACTGAGATGAGGATTTAAGACATATGAAGTTTCAGTAATGAGGCCCAGGCTGGTAAGGAAGTCCTTCCTCCTTTGAATCAAGGGGGGAAATTAATTGCATGAAACCAGGGCCATCAGGGGGTGGAGTTTAGCTGTCACAGTGCCACTGGTCCTCCTGTACTCATCCCAGAACAGCTGGGATTTATCTGGCCATAGGCACATCAGAAGGCTATAGATGCCAATTAAGGTAGTTTTACTGTGGTTATTTCAAATATCAATTCAGTAATAGGAGAAAGGGAAGAGTCTGATTGCTTTGATTTGATTCTAATTGTACTGGGACGCGTTAAAGTGTCTTGCTATCAGCTCTTGCCTCCTTAGTCTCAGTCACTCCTCTGATACAGCTCGGACCCTCTTGGGTAAAAGGAAACTGCTGTGTGAATAAATAGCTTCAACAACCGCAGCTCCCATGAGCTTTGGACGCACGTCACACTGTATATGGCATCAGAACCTAATTAGAGCTACAGATGCCGAATGCTAACAACATAATCATGGATAGGTTGTAGAAAAGTGAACAAAAATTAAAACATTACTAGCAGATGCATTAGTAATTCTCTTATAATGTATATGAATAAAAAAAAAAATCCACGTTTTAGTCTTCCGGGAAGACCAATGGCAGACACACTCAGTGTTGTGGAGTACATTATGCAAAACAGTCTAGCTTGTTGAGCTGGCAGGATTCTGCTCAGTATAAACTCCCAAGCCAGGCATTGCATATTTCAAAACAAGTCAGCTATCTTCCGTGAGCGGAGGACCTAACTGTGGCAGCTGCAGAGTCACTTCACCTTGAACTCTTCACATACTCACTGTGTACACACTGGGGCTTTATACATTTGAGCATTCGGAGCCCAGATGCAGCTGAGTGTAAAAACCACAACAATCCACAGCTGATCGACAATATCGATGTTTAATGGATACCCTCTGTCTGTATTTCTCTGCAATACCTCAGGAGCAGGAGGTTGGTCTCCCATGGTGACTGACCAGGAGCCCTGGCTCCAGGTGGACCTCAAGGAGCAGATGGAGGTGACGGCTGTGGCCACACAGGGACGGTATGACAGCTGGGACTGGGTCAGCAGTTACCTGCTGCTCTACAGCGACACGGGCCGGGTTTGGAAACAGTACAGGCATGAGGACGGTGTCGGGGTGAGTCTCCATCAGCTTTCTGCATGACTTCTGTACACTGTTTACATCTGAATTCACGCAGAATGAATATTTTAATTCAGACTCATTTAAGTTTACATCTGGCCTCTCCGTTACATAAGATCGCTCTTTCGTGCCGTGTTCTCTATGCACCTGTTGATGACGTCGCAGGTGACAACACATCCTCTCACTTTTTCCAACACATTTCAAGGTGTGGGATGTGTCTGTTGTCAATGCACTCATTAGGCTGTTTTTCCGTCGTCCATGTTATGTCACAACCTGTCATGTCAGCCTGTACGAGGACTTCGGGTCTAAGAAAAGAGCCCTGTGTCGGCACATGTCATTAATTCTTTATTGTGTTTGCCCCAGTTATGTCAAGGGCTGCTGCAACATGTTAAATTGTTTCTCTGGGACTTTTTCTGCATGGCAGTCCAATTAGCAGGGTGTGTTGTTGCCCACAGCTGCAAATTCCTTTTTTTCCCCATTGTGTTGAAATTAAAAGAGCATGGAATTGTGGGGGTGAAAAAATTATGTCAAGTGTTGTGTGTTGCCTTTAATTATTTACCCACTTCCATCGCTTTAAAAATGCATTATCTACTGGAATGTAGGAACTGAAGAAGAAATAAAACAGCTTGATGCGGACTGAGACTGTTCTTACTCTGAGACGGGGCTAACCAGGCCGGCCCGCAGAAAGGGCTGCAATCGTCCAGTGAGAGGATCTTCCACAATTCTCGTTCGCTCATATCCTGAGCAGATGCAGAACGTCTTTGCTATTATCAAAATCATTCTCTTTAGGTGGTTGCTCCTTCAAAGATGCTTAGTTGTTTAGCTGTACTGTCAGGCTCCTGGCTATCGATCTATCAAAAGTTGATCATATTTCATTATTATTTGGGTCTAAATAATAAAGAAATGTAGCTCCCTCATTTTTCTTCTCCTTACTTCTCTCACAGCAAGGAAACTGACTCCAACATTAACTATTATGCAGCTTGCGTCACTGTATTTCTCAGGTTTTCAGAATTGCTTTTATTTTAGTTTTTTGTTTTTGTACAAAGTGATGGTATTTTTTTTTTTTCTTTAATGGTCTCAAACGTGTGATCTTAGCCATTGCCACATCCATGAGGAAATATGGAGGAGACATTAGTTTGTCTATAGGATCTAATTATGTCCTGTAAAATCCAGGGAGGAAAAAAATGATGTACTTTGCATATTAAGTCTGCAAACCCTAGGCTATTCTAGCCAGCTACTCAGTCCATGCAATGCATTACATGGGATTTTACTTTTTCTTTTTAGGGCATTTTGGGCATTTTGTCCAAAGTGACTTACAGAAATTCATACACATATATTCATACAGTGATGGTGGTGGCTGCCATACAAGGTTCTGACCAGCACATCAGGAGCAGTTTGGGGTTCAGTATCTTGCCCGAACACACTTTCACATGTAGACCAGGGGAATCGACCCAGTGACCCCCTGATCCACAGCCGCCCCGGAGCTCATTGGGATTTTACGCTTTATGTTTATCACATCTGTTAACTTCATAGTATTTTATTTTTCTTTCCTTTTTTATTAATTTTTTCATCAGAATCTCACAGTGAAATCAGCTCAAGCCAGTTACAAATGCAGGTGCTGGTGAGGAGCAAAGCATTCTCATCAGTTAACATTTCTTGGCGCTAGCATGTGAGCATTCTTTAATCAGTCATGCTTTTAAAATGTTCCCAGCAATCCCCAGTGTAAATGACACCCATGATAAAAGTGATCATTGCAGGTATCCAAGCAGCTCAGCCCCCCAACAGCTCCTCCCTTTGTCCCCCCTTATGGGTGGCACTGCTTCTAAATGTCGAAGCCCAACCAGAATGTAAACATTTCACACAAACTCTGTTCAGTACGTTGCACACATAAAGACCAAATGTGTTTAAATCCAATGCTCAAGCCAGTCCCTAGTAATTACACGGTTTACTTTTCTGTTAAAGTAGCGTTTACTTAAATCTCGAGTACCCTGCTCTTTTTTTTTAATTAAGCAGGGGAAGTTCTGATGTATTCACTCCCAAGTACAATTTCTGAGTTTTGGAACGTGCCAATGTGAAGAACAACAGTCAATTTCAATGAATTATTTAAACAGACGTTTATTTATAATGAAGGGCTGAAATAGAACAACAAATAGTATTTAAACACTCCTGAGCGTAATGAGCAAAGGTTTGAATACATGTAAACAGGCCGTTCACAGGACCAACAATGGGTGCGCAGCCTGTAGCAGCAGCTCAGTCTGCTCATATCTCAGACCAGACACTGAATGTTAAAGATTTCGTGGACCATCTGGCTAAACAGTTTTTTTTTTTTTTTTTTAATATAATTTGTACATATGTAAGCGGTTTATGTAAACAAGTGACATTACTCAATTTTTAATTAGTTCCAAGAAATACACAGTGAAGAAATAAAAGTGTAGGATTCCCCAGAAATAACGTGAAATATTTACAGCGACACTGACTCAGACGTTTCCCTGATGTGTTATCCGGTGATTGACTTGTTGAAATATCATGACAAACAGCTTGCAGCTTCCTTCCACACACTGTCAGTCTTCATTTAGTTGGTTCTGAATACTGGGAAAAAAAAAAAAAGCCACTGTGAAGTGAGAAGAGACGTTACGTATAGAGTAGATGTTACCAGCATGACTCGCGCACACACATGCTTTTGTTACTGGCTGCCGAGAGAGAGGAGAAGAAATAATTATGCTTCAAATGTTACCGTTCATACAGCACTCAGACACAACACAGGACTGTTTCATACCAGTCAAAACAGGAAGCATCCTCCTCAAACGCTGCATGCATTAAAAACCAGGCGTGACTGGTGCTCATATCAACTGATGTGTATTAAATGCGCACTCACACAAACCATTAGAGCCCCACGCCTCCCCACTTTTATTGGGTGCTCAAGTGAACTTGGGCTTATAGATATTGCAGGGATGAATGGCAGCCAATTAGTCTGCAATCTCTAATGAAGCTCACACCCGAGCTGACTGACTAAAGCTTTCACCAAGACGCTGAAGATAGTAACTCACGTCCGTCTGGCATTTTAACAAGTGAAGCTCAAAGGTAACGGCTCGCTGCCAGAAACTGAACTCGGGGGGCCTAATGAGAGAGAAGCAGCTGCTGAAATGGCTGCTAGCTCTCAGGCACTCTGAGCTAACACCGAGCCAAATTAGCTCCATGGAAGAATTAGCTCTGTTAAAAATTGGGCTAAAGATCGACAATCCTTCTGGCATCTCTGAGAGGCTGTAACGTTTAAAAAAGAAATGATATGAAAGCACCAAAGGCCTCCCAGAAGTCTAGCTTAAAATATACTGTGTATATAATATAATATAATATAATTACCAGCTGCGACAGTGTCAGCTGGTACTTCTTTACCTTATGTGTGTGTGTGTGTGTGTGTGTGGTGTGTGTGTGTGTCTGTCCATGTGCGTGTGTGTGTGCCACCATGGCAAACTTTTGGTAATGGAATTAGCTCAGAGACAGTTTTAAGTGCTTATCCAGGTGTCTGTCTGCCTGTCTGTGAACAGATTGTGTCACTGTGACATCTTCACAGGTAGTTGAGATCTAAATGAAGGTTAAGTATAGTGGTAAAGTACTCAGAGTCTCTCCCTATGTTGCCCACCGACAAGCATAGTTTGGGTAGAGAGACAGAGGCAAGGCACAGGCCGGCGCAAGTTAGTCCCCATCCCACCACCCACTTGTCAGCATGAACCATGACAGAAGAGATAACAGCAAGAGGATGTTGAGAGGGGGAGAAGGCCTTCCGCGAGCCTCCATGCATATTGGCAGGACCAATTCAAAACACAGTAGAGTGTCCAGTGGCTAAAAAAACGTGTTTTACTCCATTAAATCTATACAAAAAATGCTGACTACGGCGTGTCCAGCGTCAGGTCAGGAAAAGAAGGAGGGATTGGGGTTAGACGTGGAGAGGGGAGAGGTCGAGGTTAGGATAACCGACTGGTGTGGCCATATAAAAGGCCAAGCCTTAGGTGAGGGATAGAACTACGGGTCGGACATGAACACATTAACAGGTGCCATTGCTAATGTGACGCCATAGCAAGATGGTCAATATTATAGTACAACATAATGTAATGTTATATAACAGAGCATAATATAATATGATATGACATAACATTACAAAACACAATATAGTATAGTATAATATAATATAATATGATAAAATGTAATAAAATGTTATATAACACTGGGCCTTACAGGTGCAGGACCCCTAGTTACCGCAATGGGCTGCCAAAATTATTGTTTTTATCATTTATTTCTATATATTTATATATATATATATATATATATATATATATATATATATATATATATATATATATATATATATATATATGTTTTTAACTTTAGCTAACTAAATGTTATGCTTAGTCACTGTGCAGCACCTGTCCATAACAGTAAACGGGTTAGTTATCTCCAGCCGGTCTCGTTCCCTGGGCATAAAAAACTGACATTTTGTCCCGTTCCTTGGTGTAATGCTCTCTGGCAGGAAGGCTCGGGGCTCTGCACACAGCACTGAAGGGTTTGTCGCCTGTCTGTACGAGCCAACAAAGGGCGCTGTACAACAGCATCCGCATTTGATGACCTGGGATGAGAACGGATTTTTGGAACATATTAGCCTGTTAGCAACACATTATTGTAGGCTCAGTTTAATATGCAACAGAATGTCATTCATTAAATGCAGGATCAGTGCTCCGTCTCTCTTTCAGCTAAGGGGTTCTTGGCATGAAAAAGACCCCTGGATCAAAGAGGGAGCCATGGGAGCATTAAATAAAGTTTATTGAGAACATAAATAATTTTCCTCTAAATGAAGCGCTAGTGAAAGTTCAGACAGGAAGTCTACTCTCTCACATGCTCAGTCCTTAGTTTAATTCGCGCACCATCCTTTCATCTCCCCGTCTCACTCCTCTCACTCATAATTGCCGGTCATTATCTGGGCCCGTCAGTTGATGTCAGCTGTTCACAACAGCCGGGCACATCTATCCAACAGCGCATCGACACACATTCACTGTTTTTTTTTTTTCTTTTTAAATGAGACAGTCTCCTGCCTCTAGTTCATTCATTCTGCTGTTGCAGGCACCTTCCATCTCCCCAGTCTCTGCCCTGTCTTCAAACATTCACAAGCTACATCAGCCTCATCATTTCATCAGCCCATCTGTCTGCGAAGAATCATAAACCACAACCGCCAGTGCCTGGACTCCACGCATAACTTCCTTCCATAAACTACAAGAAGCCACAGAAAACATGGCTACCATACCTTCAGTCCTCTGGTCTGTGGAAGAACAGAACACCTGAGAGAAGGAACGGAGATTAGAGGAGCAGAAAACACAGGGTGGGGGGGGGGCATGCTGTAGTAAACATTGTCTTTACTTGATTCACTAGTCCCTCCTGATTGAAATAAATTTGATATTTTGTGTTTCACTTAAATCTATTTCACATTTTTTTTAAGATTTCTTCAGGGGTAAAATGTCCCCCTGACGATGACTGGAGCAGCCATTCCCAAAGTTTGAAATGATGCAGCCTAGTATGAAATTGGAAAATCATCTGGGGCTCAAAGTTTTAATCACGACTCTGATCAACGCGTAAGACTAAAGATAGATATTTTTTTCGTTAACGATAACAATTCTAAGTGAGCGTGGGCCTAAGGCAGTGCAGTACAGATTAACAATCCATCCACATACAAACTGCATATCTTTGCATGCAAACACATGCAGTTACAATTTCCTGTTGGCTGATACAATATAATATGCGTTATGATGTTGTGTTGGTGGTCAAATACTGTTTCTCCCCTGTTTGCCACCAAGCAGTGCAAATAGATTAGACCAGTGAATAACATGCAACAACCTTGTTTTTTTAAGTCCAATCCAATCTCGATTATGAGTGTTGTTGGCCAGAAAAATAAGTTTTGACAAAGCGGAGGTCATTTTGCCGTACTCTCTCTACGCTTTTAGCAAGTCTGACACTGTGGCACCAGCGCGAGGAAAAATCTTGGTTCAATTTTTGTATTTGCATCTGCGGCAAGTGTTTGGCCCCAGATCACGTCTCTGAATACATTAAAACAGTAGAAGTGAAGGAATTGATTCGATGAATAATTCAGCATCATCTTTAATAATATCCACACGCTCATTGTTTTTTTTTTCTTTTTAAATTGAGGATCTCGTTATGTCCGCTTGTAATTACAATTTCTGTTAAATGAATTTCCTTGATGTAATAAAAACAATGAGTATAGTGGAGCGGACACATGTAACGGACGCGCCCCTGTGCATTCTCCCATGAACTACATTAATCTTCCAATCATTTCTATTACTGCGAGAAATCCATCAAGCTAGCTGTATAACACCATGATAGCTTTGTGGCACACAGACAGACACTGGGTTAAATGCCAAGCTTTGATTTTCGGTGAGCTGACAGTTTCCTGAACATGTTTCGGTGACAGTGTGTGACCCACCTTAACTCAGCCACCTGGCGCCGAGGCATCAAAACGACTGGGACGTTATCGGCGAGCTCGTGTGACTGTGTGTGAGTGCTATGTGTCAATCTGCCCGGGCGAGCGGGCAGATTGACACATAGCACATAAATGTGTTAGGGAATTTCATCGATTTTGAACATTCTCCCAAAAAGCAAGTTGATTTGAAAATGGAGCACAATTACGCAGCGCCCTGAAAAGAGCAGCGAGGGGACAAACTGCTTCATTTTCAACACGGCAAAAGTGCGGGGATTGTTACAAGGAATATTTATATCCATAGCAAATTTAGAATAGTCTTGAAGGTCTCTATGAACCTCATTCTTAAGTTCTAAGTGCCTTGTTGATGACAGCTGGATTCAAGGCTTATTCTTACCACTTGGTACTAGGACACTCAAAAGCACATACAAACACTGAACAATGAAATCACAAATAGGCCTGACACAAATCAAAGCAGCATTTTCTTCCGGTGCAAACATTAAGATGTTTTCACAGTTTCTCTCGTTTTGTTTAACTCACTCTCCACACGTGTTAATTTCACCCTTACCTCACTAATGTGTAGACATCTCTGTTCCTGCAATCAGCCTGTGTTGTGAGCAAAGCTGGTTGTTTTGAAAGAGCATGTGAAAAAAAAACAAAAGAAACAGGAAGGCACAAAGCTAATGATAACCCAATTAGAATGAAATGTCTGTGGAAGGTGTGTACTCTAGCACTGGGCCCAGATTACCTTCATTATCCCCGAGAAGTGTTATTTAAAAAAAAAAAAAAGAAAGAAAAACAGAAAAAGAAATGTTGTAATTGAGCTGTGAATGATTCTGCTCCTTAAGGGGGAAATTTAAACACCGATTGTCCATGCTTGTTATCCGTTCAGGTGGATGGGAATCTAACAAGGACTGAAATGTGTTTGCTTGAGTGCTAATTTGTGTTTTTATCTGAGGATTTCTCTGCTTCCAGTTTCAGTGCTCCTGGGGTTGCAGTGTTTTTTCTCTGTCGGCCAGTTGGTCAGGCACTTTGTTCCAGAATGAACTACCTCAACTATTGGTTCCTCCTGACAGCGGGGGTCCCCTGAGGTTTCATTTAGCCCCAACATGAGGTTCTCATTTGTGGTTGTCGGTGAAATATCTTGACAAATGTAGGATGGATGGCGCTGGTGTATTTAAGTTCCCATGAAGTTGAATTGTAATAAGTCAGGTGTAACTTCAAGCGGTTACCTCTAGCAGTATCATCACATCACATTAAAGGGGTAGCTCCAACAATTTTACACTTTAAAGTGTGTTTACAGGTCATGTAGAGTACTCCTGCATAAGTGTACGAGAGTGGCACACAGCTCCGAAGGGAGCTGCATGTAATCTAGTAAGTGATGTCGCTCAGTGGCTGAATTGCATTGTGGGTGATGTAAGCACCAGGTTTTGAAAAGGAAGAGGAATATGTCATGTTTGGTAAAAAAAAAAAAAAAAAAAACAGAAGACAAAAAAATGGTGAAGACCCAAATGTGGAGACACACAGGAGGACAGCTTGATAAGGCACTAATAGACGAGCTTTATTTCACAAAAATCCTATAATACCAAAAACACAAAGTAGCAACACAAAAGCAAAAACAAGGTACAACTTCATATGAGGAAAAACACAAAACCAGAAACACGGCGTGAGGAGGAACAGGGAGACACTGAAGGGAACAGGCTTGGATGAAACACAGGAGAATCACACAGGAGGAAAGACAGACGGACTGACAAAGACATGAGGCTACACACACACACACACACACACACACACACACACACACAGGCCTGACTACAAACAAGACAAGGTGAACAAAGAAAAAGGGCGGGAAATTCACACAAAGAGGGAGGAACTGAAAAGCAACGCAGGACACGAGAGACAAAACTGCAGAGTAAAACAGGAAATTACAGAAGCACCTGAAACATGACGGGGGAAAAGACATGATCATTTGTTTTTCAGCTGTCCGTAATGACTGAACACTGTCTCAGATGACTGTGTGTTCAATGCTAAGTTAGCGTGCTAAACCAAGAAATTAAGTTGATTAATATGGTCAGTGTGATATCTGCTATACATCAGCAATTAAACCCTTCCACAGTGAACAACACTCCAAAACCTTTCTGTATTTCTACTCCAAGAACTGACAAGGGAAACAGGACCAATTAAATCGGTGGTTCTCAGACTTTTTCATGTGATGACCCCTCAAGTCAGACACACGTCAGACCGCAGACCCCCGTCTGATACTCGCTCTGCTTTCAGATGTAATATTACTCACGCTGCTCTCAGCCATCAGCAAAGGTTCTTGGTCCCCCTGGATCTACGTCAGCAGAGATTCAGGGGTCTCAACAAACTTGGTGATGCTTGGCAGCATGCCGGATCTTCTTTTCTTCAGACTGAAGTGATACTTTCCTGTTTTTGTTGGATGTGCAAATGAAACCCATGAACAAGGTAGTCATCCATTGACTGTTACATACGTATGGATGAAAGCACAGTGAAAATAAATGATCCCCTGTTTTGTCCCCCCTTAGAACCCCCTGACGGGCCTGTAGGGGTCCCAAGACCCCACTTGTATAACTGCTGAACTAAATAACTCTCCAGTATTGCATGATTTGGTTAGACAAATGACAAGGCTGATCGGGCAGACTATCAGCCCGTGTACTCTCTGCTGGCAGGATTGTGCTCTCTGGTGTGAATGTCAGTGAAAACCCAGGACGGCTCCAGCATCAGCACCCTGGACAGCGATCCTCACATGCTGATGTCAACACAATCACTGTGCCTCAGTGCAGCCTCGCAGGGATGCCGGGGCAGCTGCAAATCTTGTTGTACATTAGATAAATTGATATAATTACAACAAAACACCTTCATCTAACCTAGCCTGGAATTTCACTCGATGGGTGCAGTAGCCTTTTCTTGCTCAACAGAAACATGTCAGGCCCTCTGCTGATAAGATATCGGGGAGATAGCCGAGGTCTTGCTGATCCTTTTTCAGGGGAGGTTTGGCTGACTGGCAGGTGATCAGGGATTGCTGGAGTATTTTCACTCATGGCAAGGTCACATACTCATGGCTTCGCCTCGCATTCCCTCAGGGTGTTTAACGGGGCAGTGACCTTTTTTTTTTTTTTTTTTTTTTTTTACAGAATATTGTATCTCCTCCTCGCCAGCAGCAGGAGTTATCCCCCAGCGAACTGATTAAAATAAACGTATGTGCCTGCGCTGTACGCAGCACAAAGGAAAAGTGACTCAAGGGAGCTCATCACTGGAGAGGATGAGTAAAGAGTCCTAATGAATGAGAAGCGAGTCTGTTACGCAGTGACAGAAACATAAATAGAAATAATGAAGTCACTGTGGGGTTAGGACTGTTTGCGTGGGCAAGGACCCGGCTCGGTCCTCTGGACCCCTGGAAAGTCTTCAGTACCCTCAGGCCTTTATTCCGAGACTTTACTTCATCTCCCAGCTGGAACACACAGGATGTTCTGTTGCAAGTTTTTTCCAAAGTGGAAAAAAAAACAAGCGTCATCGCTGAGGGCAGCCTCGGCGGTGCACTTGTAGTGGTATCGCTCCTGAATGCTAATGACTCATGCTGACGTGTGTGAGTTTTTCGGCTAATGGATAGTGAGAATGATTGCACCGCGGCCTCAGCCAGAGTTGATTGGGTTCATTAGATTTTCCAGACATTCAGCTGGGAGTCAAGTGGAAAGACGGGGTTAATGATGAGGACAGAGCCCAGAAGCGGAGTTGCGCAAGCTGTGTAAGAAACATATAGCCTGCACTCGACATCCATCTTGTTTCTGATCCCTTTCAAAGGGGAGACAAAGCTCTGTTTTCTGACTCCCGCCTGGTTTTCACCTGAAGGATTGTGGCATTTCTGTTCTTGTCATCGCTTCTCACTCTGGTTGGAGGTGGGCAGGGTGCGGGAGGAAAAACAGAGGCTGATGCCACGTATTTCCACAGACCAATCAGAGTTTTAACAACATTTGATTCAGTGTGTGTGTGTGTGTGTGTGTGTGTGTGTGTGTGTGTGTGTGTGTGTGTGTGTGTGTGTGGCAGTTGGGGCTTCAAAGCTTACTGTTGCCATGGCAATCGACATCCAAATCACTATTTGAATGCTTTGTTTTTTTGTTTCTTGAAGCAGCGCCGAAATAAAGAGGCAAAAGACTGATGACGAGTGAAAAAATGGAGCCCCACTATGACACTGAATGAGTCTCTAAACGCGCGCACGTAAATACCAGGTGTGTGCACGCGATTCCAGCACAGTGTCAGCAAGGAAAATTGTTCTCGCAAGCATTTCTGCTCAGCGTGCTAAAATGCGATCCAGCACTGTGATGGAACAATCCGATGTCACTGTGGTGGTGTCATTGCTGGAGACTTATAGTTAATGTTGCTCCAGTGCCGTCGGTGCAACTGACCAGTCATGTTTTTGTAATGACGTGACTTTTTGACTCAGGGAAGACGAGGAAAGACGTGAGAGAAGTTATTCTTTGTAACGTGTGAAAGGATAACACAAACAACGTTCTCCTAAACCCGGCCAGGTATTCTTGTTACCTATACTCCCAGTCCCATGTGATCTGATCCACCACCACAGCTGGCTCATGTTACTGACTGCCACCTTTTCACAAGCTAAAATCATCTGCATACCAGCATCAGGCAATATGATGGCAACCAAGTTGTTTGCAAGTGTTCTAAATGGTTTTTTCAAGTTTTTTTTTTGCTTCCTGAACAATTAAAAGAAATTGTGCAATCAGCTTTTCCGTCCAATAAACGCTCACCTTATTTTTATGATGCTGCCATGGCTGCATGAAAAGAAGGGTGCCACCAGTGTTTCTGCGCACCAGGCCTTTACAGGTTACCTTACAGAAACACACATTAATAACTCGTGCATCATTTCTGATTTTCTTTTGCTCACTGATTTGTCGAGAGTGCTTCATATTTTAAAGAGAAAAATATTTTCTGTTTCTTCCCTCAATGTCCTCCGGCTGCCCCGCCACTACTATGGATGGTTAGCTTTCATTGTTGCCAAAGTAAACGCTAATGGTAATTGTAGCTGCCCAGTTAGCGGACTTGGGGTGCTGAGCCCCAGCAGCTTCGAAACTTCAGGGGTTAAACCTTGTCAGACCAGGAAAACCTGCACCCACACAGTCAATAGAAAACAACTGAATACATTTTTATTCCAGACTTCACCTTTAGTGTTAATTCTCCGGTCCTGATTATCATTATATGTTCTAAAGTAATGCTTAAGAATTGAAATCACATTGCACGGGCTTTAGATTACAGCTTTTGAATGCGGAGCAATCAAACAGTCTTCTCCTGCAGTGTCTTACACAAAGCCTGAGAATAACAAGGTCATGGCTGGAGCCCTGCATGACAAGCACAGCAGCGGGTTTTCATCAGCCTGATTCCCAATAAAACGCCAGCGACTAATGAGATTTTGAGACTGAAAGCATTCAGAAAGCTCAGTGTTGTGAATATGCATGTCTTGTTTTTTTTTTTTGTTTTTTTTTTTTCCGAGGCCAACGCGTTTCTCTTATTTCCTTTGGTCTAAAAGCTGTTTGCACTGCTTCAAGTAATACATTGGCTTTGACCAAATGTGTAAGCCCCGGTGCTATTTGTTAATCCCTCCTGTGCGGACGTGAGTTATTCTGCATGTGTAAATAAGCCCGGCCCGCGCGTGTGTGAAGATTCAGCGACGAGGCTCCTCTCGGCGGCCGGCGCAAAACGAGGAAAGTGGCGGCATAAATCACAATAACAGCCTCACCGGTTGCACGGTTTGCCTTGATTATCTACCGAGAGGCAGCGTCCTGGTGCATTCACTGATCCATCAGCCGCGCAGCGTTCTTAAAGGACCGGATGGTCATTTGTGCCGCTGGTCTTTGTGTTTCTTTTGTTGCTGAGAGGTGAATGATTGGCCTTGTCAGACTGAGACTATTCACAAAACCCTGGAGTGCCGCTGTCAATGATCTATATTTTCAGTTCTTTATAGTACGAGTACTTATTGATTTGATATGTCACCTGCCTAGAATTGGTTATGAAGAGGCCGGTAATCAGTCATTGGAGAGGAGAGGCTTTTTGTCTCTGTTTCTGTCGGCACCTCTCTCCGTTTCTGTTTGTGTCCCCCAGCTTTGTCTGGTGCAGACCGAACGGAGGAGAGGCGTTGGGACAGAAAAAGAAGAATGACGTCTCCCCGCTGCACTCAGAGGTGTTTGTTTTTTAGCTCCGCAGGGTGAAAACACAATAGGCGAGCCCGTATATTGCCCCTGGCTGCCTCAGTGGTGATTTTTCCTCCCATGGACTCTCTTGAACGGATACTCTCATGTTTCTGGACCGCACAATGATTCTTATCGCTTTACATCAAATAGTATGTTCAAGGATAGGAAGAAGACATTGCCCTTGGCTTTGCCTCGTCAGCACTTTGTTGTTGTCCGTGCAATTCAAGGATTAAGTTTTTCTTTTACTCTGCTTATATTTCAGGTATTCGGCTAAAAAAGACTTTTCTTCTCCCTGGTGAAATAATATTAATACTCACTTACAATCTGAGGGCGTTTTTGTTCCTCGCCGGAGCCTTGGTCACTTGCTTTACATCACTTTTATGCCACCATCATGACTGCAATCTTTGTCCCTCCTTGCTCCCGCAGAGATTTGTCGGGAATACGAATTCAGAGGCCGTCGTCCAGAACAAGCTGTCCCACCCAGTGAGAACACGTTTCCTGCGCTTCGTCCCTCGCGACTGGAACCCCAGCGGCTGGATGGGCCTCAGAGTGGAGGTGTACGGCTGCTCCTACAGTGAGTAGCACACACCCTGGAGTGAATACCAGAGTCTGAAAGCACTCAGTCTACACATCAAACCCTCTGTAGTTACACTGCCTAGAAGGATTTGTTCATTTGTGCATCCGGCTTTGCAGCTACGCTGTGATGGAGAGTAATGAGGACTATTTTCTCTTCACTCAGTTTTAACACGCTGTTTGATACTCCAGACAGCGGTGATATGTTGAAGCAAATCCACACCAGCCAGGGTGTGAAACCCATATCTGCACATATCTCCTCACATTTAAAACACTTCCAGAATAAGACTTGAACATTCAAACCGGTGTCGAGCAGCTTTGGACTGAATGTTGGTCACTGTGGCTGGAAAAACATGCTCCAATAATCAACCTCAGCGTCTTCTTTTTCACACTTAAATGAAACATTACTTTGACTATGAAGGGTACAAACATTGTGTGTCGCAGTATAGACTTCATGTATTATGTGTTGAGTGCAGCTGATTTTTTGAAAGGCGAGGTTAACTTAAATGAAAATGCGGTTATTCTGATGGAAAGATGTAGTTCTCAAAACATGTCTGGAGCTTTGAAGCAACAACAACTAAACATATATATATATATATATATATATATATATATATATATATATATATATATATATATATATATATATATATATATATATTTTTTTTTTTTTTTTTATATATATAGGAAATGGCTCCACAGCTCGTCTGCATTATAATCCAAGTCTCCGGAAGCCCTGAGATCCTTGATTGATTAGGAAAGATGCATATTACGTCATTTTTTTAAATGAAATCCTAACTGCAGCTGCTAAGCTTAAAGCGTTAGCACGCGCCTCATGCATGAGAAGCATCAAGGGTGTAAATAAAATCTTTTCAAATCAGGGATTTCAGGGCATCTGAAGACTTGGATAGCGCAGGCTGAGCTGTATGCCTTATGTTCTGTCTCAAAGGAAAGGTTCACCCATCAGTGTAAATTCAGTCATCCTACCAGCCCTTGTGCTGCTTGAAAGTCAGGAGATGATTTGTATTCCACAAAACATTGCTGGATCTTCACAGCAAAACAGCATCACATTGTTCTCCTAAACAGCTGAATTAGCTGGGACTGTGAGGAACAACAGAAATAATAGTTTAAACGAACTCCTGGTATCCATATGTCAGGAAGCCCCAGATCTCAAACTGATCTGAAAAAGAAAATAACCTCCTGTTAAATGAATTTTGGACACCGGGGCCTCCTTTTTATGTTGGTTGGTTGGTTTGTCAGCAGGATTACACAAACACTACTGAGCACAACATTTGGATGGAGGATGGGTCTCTGCCCAGAAAAGACTCCATTAAGTTCTGGTGCAGATCCAGATAACGGGTCAGACCCAAGAATTGTTTCCTCACTTTCTTTAACATTTTGACATTTTTTCAACATTGCCATTAATTTCTCAGACGAGGCCGAGGTATGAACTCCACAGTGGGCCAATCCAGTTTCCAGCTGTTTTTCATCATGTTGGGAAACAAGTCTGGTTACTTCAGTTGTTTAGGAGAATGCTGCATCACTGTTCTGCTGTGAAGCTCCAGCAATGTGGACCACGAAACCTCACCTGACATTTTCATCAGCGTGGGGGTAAATAAATAATTTTCTTCTTTTTTTTTCCTAAGTGAACTTCTCCCTTTGTTAGTTAAATCATTATGTTGCTGATGTTAATACTAACATGGTTCTAACACAAGCAAGCCAATTAATGCCAAATTCATAATTTGCTTTGCATGTTTATCTTCCCCATCATAACTTAATTATCTCCTTGTCTCAATGAAACGCTGTCATCCTGAGATAAATACCTCATTATCTCAATCTCAGGATGACATGTTTTTACACCTCCCGTATAAAAGAGAGTCCGTCCGCGTGGGATGCATCGTGTAGTCATTGTTCTCTGCTGTAACCTAACGGACAAGGGGGAACTAAGTGGGCCTTTTCAGAGAGTGTGACATACACGGGCTAGCTTCAAGGAGGGAAGCACACACCAGATGTGCCTGCCAGACAGAGGAATCGGTCACGGAACAGAGGCTGGGATGTGCCAATCCTGGAAGCGAGTGTTAAAAATTGCTTTTTTTTGTGGAGTTTCAGTCCTTGAGGAGAGCCAAGACACCCTCTGTGTGTCTGTGTGTGTGTGTGTGTGTGTGTGTGTGTGTGTGTGTGTGTGTCTGTGTGTCTGTATGTGAGTGTGTCTGTGTGTGTGTGTGTGTGTGTGTGTGTGTGTGTGTGTGTGTGTGTGTGTGTGTGTGTGTGTGTGTGTGTGTGTGGGTGTGTGTGTGTGTGTGTGTGTGTGTGTGTGTGTGTGTGTGTGTGTGTGTGTGTGTGTGTGTGTGTGTGTGTGGGTGTGTGTGTGTGTGTGTGTGTGTGTGTGTGTGTGTGTGTGTGTGGGTGGGGGGGTGGTTGCATATAGGAAACAACAGCTGCAGGTGTGCCAAAGTGCCTCACGTGACTCCGGCGTGTGTTCCACCTCAACTGAGGCTGTGAATCATCTTAAGATAATGAAATAACTTTTCTTTGAGTCTTTTTAAAGAAAAACAGAAATAACTGGAGCCAGTTATTTCTCGAGGATAACCATCTCAGGACATTGAGTAATAAAGGCTGACGTTAATGGGTTCCACACTTCCATGCCCGACAAACTAGACTGTGACTGCACGGTGGAGAGAACGAAATGCTGCTCAGACACACAGCAGCATTTATGAGCAAACCTCAATAAAATACATGTAATGGGGATTCAGTGACACACTCTCCCACGCATTGTGAAGCAGCACTAACTAGATGAGCCAGTGAATTAATGCAGTGTGAAACACAGTCAGAATATCCCACAGTGATCAGTTTTATGATGTCTAACCAACACACAGTAGTGAGGTGTATTAATATTAGACAAGCAGGTATAAAACTAAAGCGTCCTCGTATACGTCTTCTTCTTCTGCTGGTCAGTAAATTCTTCAGACTCATGTGTATGTATAGAAACTACTGATGATGTAAGTAACAATGTGACTGATGAATGAAGAATGAAGTCACAGTCGTCTGCCATCACACTCAGAGAGAGGCACAGGCAGGTTTCACTGCTACGCAGCTCATTCTGCTGCATTACAGACTGTAATCTATACCGGGGTGTCTCTCTGAAGCAGGATTATATGGAGGTGACTGTGAGAGCGGCCCCCATACTATTAACTGATCTCAAATATATTCCTCAGGACTCCCTGAACTCTATTGTATATGAATGAGGAGGGTTGAAACATAGAGAGTGCATTACAGATTGAGATTTTCTCCATTTTGACAGCGAGCTGGCTGCTGTTGGTGTTGTGAGGAGAACAAAGGCTGAGTACAGTACTCTTTCCTTTGTCACTCTGATTACTGTATACCAGCTGGCCTCCCGGCACCACTGCAGTGCAACAGCCATCAACAGGGCTGCATGTCTCATGACAGACTGTGTACAGACTGATTAACCTGTGCATTTATTTGTTATTGACTCCACTGTGTCGCTGCCACTTAATTACATTTTTAATTATTTAATTTTGTTTTGATAGTGGTGATGCTGAAAGGATTATTCTTTCCTATTGAATTTGATTTAATGGATGCAGCCGGTGGCTATGTTCCGTCTTAATCAAAAGGCCTGTCCTAACTCATTTTGCGTTATCGCCCTCGCCCCCGCTTTTCACAACATCATGTGCTTCATCATTCTGTTTATTGCCCCTTTGTTTACATTTTTTGGTGTTCCTCTTATCAGTACGCAGTTACTTCTTATTTTTCTTTGTGTGATTTCTGTTTCAGATTTATCCCATGGAAAGTACGTGAACATATAGAGTATTATCACGCACAGGACTCTTTAATTCGGTTCAGAATTGGTACAAGTGATAGTATACCGTCTATACACTGAAGTTGACCAGTTGTATTTGATTCTAAAAGCAAATCCAAATTTGATCCTTTCACCCGCACAGAAGATGTGATTTATATCATAATATACCTTTGAGAATAAGACACTGCTGAAACATCTTGTACTGAGCAAATTTCTTCAAGACAATTTACTAACATTTTCAGTGCAGTCTGATGAAAGTGTGTGTATTTTTAGGTTTCATCCAATTGTGGTTTTCCTTGTCTTTTTTACTGATGTAGTCCAAAATGTTCTGACTCACTTGCCTCAGCAACTGTCCAAACTGTGACTCCATATTACTGACATTTTAAATGTACCAGGGACTGTGAACTGGTCATGAAACAGTCTGAATTTAATACTGACACCACCCACACAAGCAGAGAGGACCATCGGTAAAAAGACTGGCTATCGATATTCTAATTATTCATGATGTTGTCACTGGATTCTGTTTTGTTCTGGTATGATAAGCCATAAAATTACAAGACATTTTTTTCAAGACAGAGTGCTGAGGATGAGCTGGGGAGTCTCACAGCCTGAGGAAAGATGCTGCTCTGTACTCTAACACAAACTTATCTTTGTTTCACCATCGCCATCTTTAGTCCAAAAGGGCGCCAGAGTCAACAATAAACAAAAGCAACTTGTAGCAGCTTTAAAAATCAGACTTGCATGTAGACCGTTTTTGAAAAACACGTTATTTTACAGGGCCCAATTTATTTTTTACCGAGTAAAATTTATTTTAAAAATACACTTTTAATAGCTAGGCATTACAATAATATTCATCTCAAAACTTTATGAAAATTACCCCAATATTATTTCACAAGAACGTTCTGCTATTTCCCAGCAAGCAGGTCATAAAAATCCAGTAATTGCCACCTCACTTCATTTACAGGAAACCTCTCTGTGTAACCTCTGCTGGTCATGTCGTTTTAGTTTCCAGATAGTTTTTGTCTAACTTCCCCTCAGCAGGCTGCCATACTGCAGTGAGCTGCAGCAGCTTCATGTCCAGCTGGTTTCTGCACAGTTGTATTAATCATTTAAATTCTCACAAACCCAACAATCAAAAATCAGACTCTTTCTCTTTCTGTCACACTCACTCACACACGCACACACACACACACACACACACACACACACACACACACACACACACACACACACACACACACACACACACACACACACACAGTCAGGGTGACTTATGAAAATTAACCTATGCCTCTTAAAATATAAAAGAGTTTAAAATTTAACCTGAGTGGTATGAAAACATTATAATTAGGCTTCAGCAGGCAATTAAAGAAAATTGAACTTTTGAAATGTGAAATCAGTAACTTGATTACTGAAGATGAAGTTCTTCTTGTTGGTAATTAGCAGTCTGTGAAGGCTGGATATTAAAAATATTGCATCTGTGGAAAATTGTTCTAAAAGTTGAGCTGAGGTGATGAAATTTGATGAAAACAAAACGTTTTAATTGATCAAACTGCGGAAACAAGTTGAACGGAAACTATTTGGAAATGAAGCTGCGACAACTCACTTCAGTGTGGTGGATCAGCAGAAGTTAATTTCAAATGTGTGACTTAATCGACATGACGAACTTGCAAACCTGTGAAATGAAGTGTTCGCCATTTTCCATACCGTTCACTGAAAAGCTCTGTGTGCAGTGCTGATTTCAGTTATTCGGTTTTCTTTCAGAGTCGTATGTGGCAGACTTTGACGGCAGAAGTGCGCTGCTCTACCGGTTCAACCAGAAGTCCATGTCAACGGTAAAGGACGTGATCTCGCTACGCTTCAAGAGCCACCAGGCGGAGGGTGTTTTACTGCATGGAGAAGGGCAGAGAGGAGATTATATCACCCTGGAGCTTCACCGAGGAAGACTGGACCTCTACCTCAACTTAGGTTCTTTTCCCAACGTCTAGCTCAAAAATCAATTTTGTATTTCCTAAGAGTTAAGTCTCACGGTTGAATGTGGTGAGTGGCTTCTCACCAGATTGAGAAGATATGACGGCTTTAAAAGAGGTGTATTCTGGGGGATGTTTTCATGATTGAGAAGTATTACAGCGGGGCGGTGGTTATCGTTTGTGAATCTCACTTCATTTCCACCTCGTAATGAGGTTTTTCACAACACACCAAAGACCAAATGCATGCCTTCAAATTGCAGTGATAACTATCTTTGAATCAGATTGCAGTTTTCCCGAGCAAAAAGGCATTCGACTGACAACAAAATAAAGTGAAATAAGTTTAAACCCCTTTGACATTCTGTGTTGGTCAATAGCTTATAGGAATAGTAATTAATTTCTTTGCTGTAATTAATTGTCCAAATAGCCAGTTTAGCATTACTATTGCAGCATTCATCACTTGAGTGACTGGATCAGACACAATAGTGTGTGTTCACGGTGTTCGGAGCGCTGCCTATCTTCCCTCACACATTTCCAGGCTCACTGTCATAGATTTAAAGCCGCTAACCGTGCTCCCTCTGTTTTCTTCGTGTTTTTCCAGATGACAACAGACTGAGGTTCAGCAGCGGCCGTGTTGCAGTCACTGTAGGCAGTCTGCTGGATGACCAGCACTGGCACTCTGTCCAAATGGAGCGCTTCAACAGGCAGGTTAACCTCACCGTGGACTCCCACACACAGCACTTTCAGACCAAAGGAGAAGGACACTCACTGGAGGTGGACTACGAGGTAAGTTCATGCGATGATTGAATTACATAAATTGGAGGTGAGGCAGCAAGAACAGCCTTGTGAATGTGAGCTCATAGCTTAATGAATTTACCCAGTGCGGGCCAGACAACCCTATCATTGCTAACACAGCGATGAGCGCGGAGTTATTAATACGCCTTGGAGCACTATGGTAAACAGAGTCTAGTGTATGGAGGCCCTGGGGAAGGGGCATGCTTTGAAATTACATCTCTGTAATGAAAGAAGAAAAGATGGAACTGAGAGAACCAGAAAAGTAGCAGGAACAAGTTATTTCTGTTGTCTCGAAGGAATAAGAGGCGCTGTCAACTTCCAAAAAACTTTGCACGATTATGAGTTATTCCAGTTCCAAACTGTGTTAAAAAAAAAAAAAAAAAGAAAAATGAGATTATGAGCTATGCCCTCTAACAGTAATTCGACAGAAACCCTTTAATCGACTGTACATGAAACCCCTCCATCAGACAGCAGTTGTCCAGTCTACGCACAGCGAGCCCTGTCATGACCTCTCCTCAGATTTGTTGTGGTGGAGCTCCAACACTGTCAGAACAGAATGAGCAGCTTTGGGGGTACCTAAAAAATAATCCGCTCCAGTGCTCAGGTTAGTTTTTTTTGTTGTTAGGAGTAACGTAACGCATTAGTTCTGCAAATCAAACATGAAAGTAATCTATTATTGGAAAGAACTGCTGCCATCCAGTGTGCCCGTGGAGAGGCCTCGGAAGTCTAGGCTTTACCCCAGAGGAGGAAGCGACTGTCAGACGCAGATTAAAAAAAAAAAAAAAAACTCCTCCTGCATTAGAATCACTAGTTTGTGTAAAGTAAACTAGAGAGAACAGAACGTTGGCTGGGTGAGTCTGTGTGTTCAAATAGCGTAAATGCAAACAAAAGTAGTTTATTCAAGTGTACTACAAGTATACTTATTTTATACTAAAACAGAGACAGTATACTTGAAGTGTACTTTTTATATACTATATTTTTATATACTTAAGAAAAGTATATTGAAGTATACTTGGCTTATACTTAAAAATATAAAGAATAGCCTAAGACTAAGTATATTAATACTTAGACTTACACTTATACTTGTACTTTAGTATACTGTAACGCCCCTTGTGGACTGTGGCGCAAAGACTCTTGGGTATTCTGTTGTTGGTGTAATTATGGTTCGTGAATGTGGCTGTGAATAAGATGATGGGTTATGGGTTAAATCACATCCTTGTACTGTGGTTAAATTGTGTCGAGTTAACAAAGATGATAAAAATGTTGGCAACGTGAGTGAAGGGGGTTTTTTTCCGGGAGAGACTTCCTGTCTGTTAAGTTGTTAACATGTGTGGTGATAAATGGTGGATGTCTGACTAGAGCTTGCCAAATTACAAATAGTAGTGCTTAGTATGTCTTGATTTAAGCACAGAATAAGGTCAAGTCATTGACTTGTGCTTGCATTTACTCTAGCTCAGTGAAAATGTCTTTCGCTACACACATTTGTTTTAAGGTATTATTCCTGTTATAAACTTACATGTTAATAAACTAAAAAGTGGACTTTAAGTATATATTTAGTACACTAGTAGTATATAGATGAGAGTAAGTGTATACTTGAAAGTGTACTTCTGTAAACTTAAAATGACCTCATAAAGTATACCTAAAGTATACATTTATAGACTTAAAATGTTCCAATTTAGTCCGAAGAATTATTAAATTAGTATACTTTCTAGTATGCTACAAGTACATGGTCCATAGTATACTTGCTATACTTATACTCAAGCATACTTAATATAAGACCCCGTGCTGTGTTGTTTCATTGGAACAGCTGTGCTTCAAACTGTCAGATTGAGAGCAAAAAAAAAGATGTAAATGGTGAATTGCATCTGTCATTCCTATTATTAGGCTATGGAGTTACAGATTGTGTAAAGAAGGCTACAAAATGACAGTAGAGTCGGTACATTCAAAGGTTCATGTACAGCTGGCTACATGCTGCCTGGACAGTATAACCCACAATGTGTTTCCTTTTCTTAGTTGATAACACAGTAACAAGATACTTTTTTTAACTGAAGTAATCTTGTAACGCAATGAGCTATTTCTAAAAGTCACGTTACCCAAAACCTGTGCATGAAAGCAACATATCAGACGCTCACTCTCCACTCGGTTAAATATTCATTCCGCTGCGTTAGTAAACAAACCACGTACCTATCAGCTGTGCGCAGATCAGATTGGACACTTAGCTGCAGTTTAGATGGGGGAGTTTGCTGAGACAGCCTGTCTTCCTGCATCTCTACATTCAAAACAGAAAATACACATTCAATACTGTGATATTTAGATGTTTCTCTCCCTCAGGTGACAGCTGCCACCTTATTTATGTTTTGCAGAAAAAAAGGGGGTGATATTGTTTATGTACCTCCCAGTCTCCGCTTCATGAATCAGCCGTTCCTCGTCTGTATTGTGATCGCAACACGAGCGACAGGAGTGAAAATATATATGTAATAGAAACAGGACTTCAGACTCTAAATGGCACGCCACATCACGCTGCGTCGCTCGCAGCCAGTTAGGAGGCTACAATAGAAAACAATGAAAGCAGATTATGTAAGTTGACGCTTGCGCGCGTCAAGGGAGCGAGTGATTCTCCATTTTTCAAAGAATTTAGAGATTAGCATTCTTTTCAGCATTTCCAAAACTATGCAGTCCTAGAATGGGAAGTTGTCAGGCAGAGCTCTGGGGGCAGGGCTTAGCTAAAAGGGTGAGTGCATAGAAAATTTGCACACATGCAGATGTTGAAACAAAACACACAAATTTACTCCTGGATCGACCAAATTTACGTGGACACCTTGACATAACACCAACATGTTATTAACATTTTCTCACTTCCAACATATTAAATACAGCTGCCTGGTCAGCGGCCCTGCACTTATAATTTTGATGATGTAGTTACTTGTCTGTGGTCACTTCTTGAAGTTCCTCCCTAGTGCAGTAGCCTAAAAAGCAAGAAAAGTCAGAGTCGGGGATGGACTTTTCAAATCAAATCAAATCAGTTTATTTACATAGCTCCAAATCACATTGCCTTGGTGGACTTTACAGTCTGTACAGGGAACAATATCCCCTGTCCCCTCAATTTGAGTAAGGAAAAATTTGCGATATTGAGATAAAAACCCTTTCAACAGCTAAAAAGGTCACAGAGGAGGATCCCTCTCCCAGCAAATGTCGCATGTACAGGACAGACAGAATCACAGTTTACAGATTGCACTTCATCTTTGTCAGCTATATCACGTGACCTGAGTCACTTAACATAATTATTTGAACCCAAACACTAATAACAATCATGTAGTAATGTTATAATATGTGGCCTGTTTGTCAGCAAGCTTTAACAGTAAAGTCTGACCAAACACTGTGTGTTACCTATTGCTGCTTACTTGACTGTGGAGCTCTTCATCTCCCAGACTAACACCAGAGGGGTAGGTAGAGCATCAGAGCTTGAAGCTTCAGGCCGCTGACCAGGCTGCTGCCGCATTTGATGAGTTCAGAGTTATCCCAACATTAATCGCTCCTTTGGGAAGACTTTCAAAAAGAGCTTGGAAGCCGGCTGCAGGGATTTGCTCCCATTCAGATCGAAAAGGCATTTGTGAGGTCCAACACTGATGCTGGATGATAAGGTCTGGCTCGCAGTCAGAGTTCCAGTTCATCCCAAAGGTGCCTGATAGGGTTGAAGTGAGGACTCTGTGCAGGCCTGCCAAGTTCTTCCAGAGCACAATGTGAAAACATTTTCTTTAAGAACCGCTTGCCGTGGATGGGGGCCAGTGGGCAATTTGAGCCGGGATGAGGGAGAATGCCATCCCCAATCTCCAGCTCGTATTCGCGGCCAGAGTGCATGGACAGAGGGGTTGTTTGGTGGCATATGGTTGTCTAGATAGCCTGACTTATTGATCCCGACTAAGATTTTTGCAAGTTAGAATCTATGGCCCTGACCCTGGTTCTGAAGAATCAGTGGCTTAACTGTGCTGTGTATTGATGAATCCACGGTGCTGAAGGTGTAAACAGATTTTGTGTTTGCGCCTTTTTCTCTCATGATAATATTCTCTAATCTGTATAGCAATTTTATATGTTATTGTGACCTATATGCTCCATAGATTAATGTCATCTTCATGATCAGTGATATAGAAGGAACGTGTGTTCACAGAAGGACGGGAGGATTGTAGAGATGCACTGCCGCCTGCAGTTTTCCAATAATGTGCGTTGACCACTCACGTGTCTATGTTCGTGTAAAAGGGTGTCCTTCAAAGAATTAGATGGTAATGAATTCCAAGTGGTCATGTGGGTCATGTTGCCTAACGTGTCCTCGCTTGTGTTGTGTTGTGAGAAACATGATTACCTGAATAAACTCAGATCGCTGCAAAATATTTCCAGGTGTATTTACCTATTACTTCATTACACGGTCGTTTTAGAGACATTGTAGATGGGTGGGTTGGGAGGATAACAGGATGAAATGGAATTGTGGAGTTAGAAATATCACAGTTATGGTTGAGTGTTCTGGAACAATGCCCTTTGAGAGGTGATTATGGGTGTGTGTGTGCAGATGGGGCCACCACCCCGTTAAGAATTAACAATTCACTGGCTAACGGTGTTATTGTCATGTTGAAGTAGCAAAAAGTTATTATTACACCATTCAGCAGATAGTAGAACAGAATGTGAATTTCATTTTATTCAGTTTTTTACATCGACTACTCATTATGTCACTATGTAGGACCAGTGTCTGTATCCAGTGTTAATAGATCTCTTGTGCTTTTCTTTCCTTGAAAGCTGAGTTTTGGAGGCATCCCCCTGCCTGGTAAACCCGGCACCTTCCTGAGGAAGAACTTCCACGGCTGCATGGAAAACCTCTACTACAACGGAATCAATATCATAGATCTGGCGAAGAGACGCAAGCCTCAGATACACAGCGTGGTGAGTTTCAGAGTTACAGTTTTTAGGTGTCTTAGCAAGCTCTTTTAGCTTGTCCGCGCACATTCAATCCATACGTATTGTAAAATGTGTCAGATATTTTTTAAAGATTTGTCATGAAGCGCTTGAGTTAGATGAAAAGAGAACCATGCTGAGAATGGATATCTCTGCAGTCTTCATCTTTAGAAAATATTCTGGAAAATATTCTGGATTAACTCAGCAGATTAAAGTGTTGCATTGGATTATAAAACGCCAAGAACAGGCGAAAAAATAAATTGCTGTGTGGTGCAGCTCTTACAGTGTTACACACATATGTTTTGCATTTTTGTATGACTATTATTTATATATTACACTGTCTGTGATAAGCTTTGATGATTCAAGATGAACAGTCTTTTATACCAGGTCAGGAAAACTCTTCAGCCTCCCCTGTAGATCCAGGTTGGGTCAGTCCAGATGACTTCTTTGAGCTCCGTACAGTTCTTCTGTTTCTATTCCAAGAAACAGATTTATTGCTGTTAAAAGCTCACAGATGTGAGAAAGCACTCTGCCATTTGAAAGCTTTTTTACAGAGCAGAGAATCTCTTCTTGAGACAGAAATGGCTTTAATGATATTTAAAGACAGTAAGTGGGAGAGCACACTAAAAGGAAACAAGTGAACCTTTATTTATATTGCATATATACTGTATATATATAAATATTATCCGATTCAGTGTATTTCTTTGATTTAGCAGTGGGGTGTATAAAGCTGCAGCACAGACTGGCGTGTCTGCTTTGAGTGACATCCAGAGATGAACTTATTACACATTTATAACGTCAATAAATGTGGGTTCAACGTGCGTTCATATATGGCAGGCATATAAGAGTTTCTGTTCATTTGACTTAAAAGGTCAGCATTGGGCAATGATTTATATATGAATAAAGTCATTTAGAAAAGCCAACAGCATATGAATGAAAGGGCCGTGCCTGCAGGTAAACATCCACATGCAGCTGCCCCGCTGAGGGTTGTCTGCTAATGCCCTTTGGGTTATTGGAGAACCTCTTACTGTAGTGACTGCTTTACTGTAAAGATTTCACAAAACAGTCTGTAATGTTGCATGTTTCATTTTCAATTCCACCATGATTTGTTGAAACTAAGCATAATGTTGTGAACATGGGCCAAAACTAAACTAAGACACTTGTTGTAGAAATGTAGAAGGTCGCTGGTTCACATCCCTACTCCAAACTGAGCTGCATTTCGAAGTGTCCTTGAGCAAGATGCTGAACCCCCCAAAAATATGCGGTTGGCACCTTGTGTCACGGCCTCTGCCATCAGTGAGGGCCCTTCGATGAGCTGGCGACTTGTCCAGGGAGGACCCTGCCCTCGCCTAGCAAAAACCCCTTCGACCCCATAAAAGGGATAAAGCGGTTACAGACAATGGATGGATGGATGGATGGATGGATGGATGGATGGATGGATGGATGGATGGATGTCACTGGGTTATCTGAAGTCAGGTGATCAACAGAGTTCTTACAGTATATCCAGAGGATGGATGGACATGTGTACTAACTGTCCTGACAATCCATCCAGTAGTTGTTTTGACATTTGTGTTAGACTAAAATGGTTGGCTACTGACATTGCCGTCCTCGGAGCCGCGTCGACTAGTGTGTTTAATGTTGATGCTTTAGTTTCTCCTTGCAGCGAGGTTTCACATTCTCATCTCAACAGATTTGTATCCGATTTGTCAGATTTAACGCATTCTGGTACGGAAGCAGAGAATTATGTGAAAACAATCATGACATCCATTGTGATCCTTACGACTATATCATTAAGAGCAAGTGTGTGAATGGATTCATTTGAGGAGTCGACCTCCCACACAAATCAGATTGGTCGGCCGAAGAGCCACAAGCCACATCTCATCTGAGACATCCGCTGCCTTTTAACGTCTGATTGCTGCGTTAAAAGGCCTTTACTGACAACAGAGGCGGAGAGGTGGAGAGAAACTGTCATGATGGAAGCTGTAATGGAATTTCAATGGGGCTATCTCCCTGAGGTTGATGGGAGAGAATCACATTGAGAGTCAAAGAGCTGTGATTGCTCTGTGCTGCCCTGCAGGCACCACAGCTGATGGGGCTCTGACCTCAGCAGACACGACCGGTCTGTGTTTGACTGTACCTAACACGACCTCTGCACTGTACAGAATTAAACTGAAATGTAAACTTAAATGGGTTTTATATATATATATATATATATATATATATATATATATATATATATATATATATATATATATATATATATATATATATATATAGATATATATATTTGTGTGTGTGTGTGTGTGTGTGTGTGTGTGTGTGTGTGTGTCATACATATACAATACATATTGGCTTCTCTTCCATTTTGGTTTATAGAAAATAAATGTCATAGATTCATATCGGGTCTGTTGCAGTTTTTTTTGGTTTTTTTTCCCCTCCATATTTTGTTGTTCAGTCAGCCAGTGAACCACTCTGACTCAATGACGGTGCTCGTTGACGAAAAAGGGAAAGTACTTAAAAATGTTCTTTTACAATTATTTTGCTCCATATGAAATTTTGAAAATAGCACATCGACATTTTAGGAAATGTGTTTATTCACTTTCCTCTCAAAAGTCAGATAAGAAAGTGGTAGACGCTGTTAGATGTGGACGGTAGACATAAAGCTGCAGGCAACAGCTTGTTATCTTAGCTCAGCATAAAGACTGAAAACTGGTGGAAACAGCTAGTCTGGTTCTAGTAAAAAAAAAACACCTAAAAGCACCTGTTAAACACATAGTTGTTTGAGATATAACATATTAGTTAGTGATCTTGAGATGGTAGGAATGTTGAACTGATTTTGTGACCTTACTGTGGGCAAATCTAGCCTTTTCTCTTATCTGCATCTTTATGCTGATGGATATGGTATGTATCCAAAAGTTTGCTACAGTGTATTTCATTTGTTTTCCTGTTGCTATACTTTCTGAGAGAGTCATCAGTGAGGAAGGATGATGGTGTGTGAGACTAATCATGTGAATACAACTGTAAAAGAGCTCCTTGTCTGTAAACATCGGTGCCTGAGACACATGGCTCTTTAATGGTGTGTTCACCACCCATGAACAAAAAATAGTGTTTATTTGCCACTAATCAGATGACTTTACTGTACATAACCAAGGTTGTATCTGCTTTTGTGGTCAGGTCAGGTCAATTACTGAACTCAGCACTCACCAGGGACTCTGGTCCTCTCTCTTCTTTTCCCCCTCTTTAATCTGTGGCTCTACCACAATGAAGCAAAGTACATTTCCCCTCCAGCTCCAGTTGATAATAGAGGTCACCTCCACGCATCACTGAATCAACAGTCAGGTTGATAAATAGGACTGAAGATGAATCCGCTTTATAATCCCTAGAGTTAAAGATGAATCTCCTCCTTTTAGTAAACTGCTCCAGATCAGAGCAGACTCCATTGAGACTCCGGGTGTTTACTTCTTCAGAAGGTCTGGCTCTGCGCCGATTCTCTCCTCCAGAGCTGGACCGCTCTGAGCAGTGGCTCTGTCCTCACACCCAGACTCCCCCTCCCCATACAACACTCTGCAAACATGTTTTTGTTTTTTTTTTTTTATAGGAAGAATCCTTGTGGCGAAAATATTTATCTACCTTTCAGTTAAGTGTATCATCTGCTGGATAATAATTATAACATATAAAACTTGTAACAATCTCTTCTAGCCCTCTGCAAGAAACAGAAACGATGTCCCAAAATGTCAAAGTACTACAATCTTGAATTGAAATTGGTGAGAATATGACTAGTATGGATCCAAAGTAATGATAACATGAATATTTACAACACATTTCTGTCCTGCAGGGATGTGAGTAAATATCTGAACATACCTTGTTGTCTCTGTTTGGTCTCTTCTGGCACCAGACCTGCAGGGGTCTCTCACATTTTGCAGGCTTGCCAATTTCTGAATTTCTAAAATCATTTGAACAAATCAGATTTTGATTAGATTTCCTCCTAAATCCGTCATTACATAGAGTGTGTTTTAAAGAGGGAGATTGGTTTGAAGCTGTCGGAGCTAGAAGATGTCATGATCTCTGCCAAATCTTTTCAAGGAATAATTTCAGAGTTTTATGATTTACTGCTGTATTCAGGTACTTCTGCTTATGATCCCTTGGGGTCTTCCCAAAATGTACTTCACTTTCCATACATGGACAAGAATGTTAAATTCTTTGACAGGATGTCACACCTGTTCGCCTCTAGAGGATGTTCCCCAGCAGTTCTAATCTTTGTTATAAATGGAGAATCCATAAAGGTACATTTACATCATTTGTTTTGGTCATGTGACATGGTCATCCAAGTGTTCTGGAAAGGGACTGACTCATTAATTCAAGAGGTTATTGGTAAGCACCCGTTAAACTGTACTCTTGACAAGTAGACTTTTTTTTTCTTTTCTCATATACTTAATTTTGTTAAGTTGCAACACCTACTGACTATTGATTTTACATATGTTTCTAGTTATATATAGTATAGGATTATAGGATTCAATATAAGTGTGTGTGTATATATATACACACACACACTTATATTGAATCCTCGCAATTTTCCTCTGTGAAATTGTTGTAGATTTGTTGTATTAAATGTAAAAAAAAAATCAACTCAAAAGTAAAATTACAAAAAAAAAAAAAAAAAAATGGTACCGGATATAATATGTGGTAGTCGACAATTGATGACAAGTAATTGAGTTGTACTGGTTAAAGGTTACAGTAAAAGTCACAGTGTGGCTCATGGTTCCTCACCCATCTGTTCCCTATTGTGCGTATCAACATTTATTTCCGGACGTATCAGAATGAGTTTCCCATGAGACACGGGACATGAAGCTGAAGACGCATGTTAATCTGTGTCCTTGGGTCTGTCGTCCTCCAGGGCAATGTGACCTTCTCGTGTTCGCAGCCCCAGCTGGTGGCCTGCACCTTTGTGAGCTCCGGCAGCAGCTTCCTGTCACTTCCGTCAGCAGCGTCTGCCACTGGGGGTTTCTCTGTTCGCTTCCAGTTTCGGACGTGGAACCCAGACGGGCTGCTGCTCTCTGTGCAGCTGAACCCGGAGCCCCAGAGACTGGAGTTGCAGATCAGCAACAGCCGGCTGTACCTGACCCTGCACAACTCAGGACGGCAGAAATCAGAGGTCTCTGCTGGTGAGTCCACAGGCCACACATAAACAGAAACAAACACATGAAAACAGGAATTGAATAACTGTGTTAGTGAGGACTGTCCCTGACTTTATTCACTCAGACACACAGACTGAATTCTATTGTTAACTGAGGCATATGAATATTTCATGTCACAAGTATTCCAGACTTGGTGTTAGCCAAAATAAACAGGATTTGTTGTATTATTTCGATTATCAAAATATGCTCAAAACTCCTACAAAGGGAGAATTTGGTTAAGAAACTGAACAAATAGGACACCCATCTTTTCTTGTGAATATCCTTTTTAATGAAAAACAGTAAAACTGTCTTGTCTCAAGTCACTCGTGAGGAAATTTACAATTATCACACAAAAAGGAAAATTCACCACAACTCGTGCTGGGTGTTTTTATCTAGTTTTGTGATAAACTCTTTATGTCCTCCCTTCCCTACATTTAACTTTATTACTTTGTACCGACAGTACATTTAAATTAAGTTTTTGCCTTGTGTTTATTGTTTTAAAAATGGAGCTTTATTATTATTATGCTGTGAGTCATTTTGATAATCTCCACAGATCAGTTTGCTTTCTAACCACGCAAGCAATTAGTTACATTTTAAGCGTTCAGTAGAACTCAGTGTACATCACTGCCTCTCTTGACATTTAAAATATTTAAGAGCAGTAAAATGAAAAATGGTTTAGCTCAAAGGTTTTTTTTCTGTGAGTGGGTCCAAGTTCGATGTGTCAGGAACATGTACATGAGGATGCACACATGGGTGCTAGTATATGTTGCAATACACAGTCCTGCTAACTGTGTCCCTATTCCATTCATCACTATGTATATGCAGCCGATAAAGGCAGGGAAGAAGACTGCAAGCTACTAAGCATGGACTTTAACAATATTGGGTTTAAAAAACTTTAAAAGCAATCATGTTTTATTAAGAATTAAATGCACTTAATGTGTCTCTTAGAGCTCAAGGACTTACACTATCTGTTTTTGTGAGTAACACTGAATGTAAATATAACTTCTTACGAGACAACTCCACAGGGCCAATTTAAGTGAACCACTGACTTTAATTTATGCACTAATTAAAAACCTTGTGAGAAACAAAAAGGGTAGAAATGGTGATGGAACTACTGCTCAAATACATTTGGACTGTAATGTAGTCCTAATCCTGAATCTATCAATCTAAAACAGGGCTGGCCAAACTTTTTTCCCTTGGAGGGACAAAACTGAAACTAAATGCTGGGCGATGGGCCAAAACCAAACACCTGCTTTATTGTATCGCATTCTAAAGATGAAAAACGTTGGAAAGTTGGATCCTGATTGTCAATCAGCCCGCCATGTAAGGATTATGAAAAATAGTTTATAATTAGGGATCCTACATATTTAAGGAGCCTTTTACCTAACAAAAAATGTTAATTATATTTCTTTAGACTAAGACTGCATTATCCCAAGGGAAAACCCACTCTCTCTCTCTCAAACACACACACACACACACACACCAATCTGCATGATGAGCAATAGCCATAACTGACATTAATATGAACAAAACAGAAAAATAAGCCAGATAAAAAACAGGTAGATCTCTTGAGTTTGCAAAAAGGAAATCACTTCCTACCTTAGTGGGAGACCTGGCACTGGGAGGAGGAGGCTAGCTTCTCGTGGTCAGGAGTTTAGGAGATGGTTGCGAGGTGTAGGCAGGCTGCAAGGTGGTCATCAGTCATTGTTGATCTGTACTTGGACTTGATGATTTTATGTGCGAGAAAGCAGACTCACACAGATAAGTTGATCCAAAAAGAGCTGTCAGGCTCAAGGCACATCCTCTGAGATCGGGATACTTCTCCTCCACCAGTAGTTTCCAGAACACTGCATGCTCTCCAGGTTGAGCGGATGTTGATCTGGCTTTGATCTCAATGCCATTTTGCAATGTCAGAATCTCATCCTCAAGAGCTTTCCAAGTTGGAAAAGTGATTTGACTTTGGCGGCAATGTCACCAACGTCAATACTTGCACCAAACGGATAACAGATACAGCTGGCCACAGGCTCGATGGATGCAGAGTCAGTAAAACGCCTCTCAAACTCTGATGAGATGCTCTGAACACGCTCCTCATAACGTGCACTGTCAAGCTGTGTGACACCGTTACCTTGACGTTGCAGTTCTGTTTGCGTGTGAGGGAAGTTGCGCAGGTCACCACGCTGCAGCCTGCTTGACATCAGCTGTAGCTTGCTTTCAAACGTGTTTGTTGAACTCATCATGTTGACTACATCTTTACCCTTACCCTGCAGCTCTAAATTCAATTCATTGAGCTTGCCAATGAGATCAGTGCGGAAAGATAAATCTAAAGGCCACTGGTGGTCCTCTAGCTTTGTATGGCGATCCACATGTTTTGAAAGCTTCAGGAAGTCCTTGATTTCAGGCAACAGCTCCGTAAATCTGGCCAAAAATTTGCTTAACCACCTAACGTCCATGTGAAGCAGCATGTCTGTGTGCTCAGCATCATTCTGAGCACGGAAAAGCCTCCTCTGCAGACTCCTGGCCCAAACTGAACACACAATCTTCATTGCGATATCCATCACTTCTTTCATATTTAAAATCTTTCCACACAGCGCTCGCTGGTGAGCTATACAACGATAATTCAGGATATCCGTGAAAGATTCACTTTCTTTGCACAGTGCAATGAACCCACTGGCTTGAAGAGCGGCAGTTTTGTCTCTTTGTCAAAATCCCATGAAAGCATTGAAAATACAGTATCCTCACCTCTGGTGTGTCCTTTTAATGGCAAAATGGTGAGTAGCTCTTCCTTGGCGCTCATGTCTTCAAAAACCACCCTGATGAAAACACACAATTGTGCCACATCCACCGTATCAGTCGACTCGTCAGATTGGAGGGAAAAGCACTCACACACGTCAATATCCTTTCTTCTCCACATCCACAGCCATTCCCTCACATCGCCTTGTAGTAGTACTGCGGGAGAGTTGCACTTCTTTAATGGCCTTCATGATCTCTGTTTTATTTTTAAAGTCGTGAGAAAGGCTATCCGCTGCCTAGAGAAAAGGTTCCCTCACAATACTACCATCTTTGAATAGCTTCTTGTGTGTAACAAGGACATGACTGACGCGATAGGACGCAATAGTTGTGGCCTTACCCTGGGTCTTTGGTTTGGTGAAGATTGACTGCCATGCTACAAGCTGTGCTTTCAAATCCTGCACGTTTGTGGCGTGTAAAGGCGTTTTTGCAGGGAAATCCCTCTCGTAGCTCCTGTGCACCGTTTTAAAACGCCGCTCCAGATTCCCTTTCCTTGCCAACGCCACGGTTGCATTGCAGATCAAATAAAACATATCCAACGACGCATAACTACAACAAAACAAAACATACAGTCACACATTAAAAAAAAAAAAAGAAAAAACAGCTTTATTTTAAAAAATTTTTCCTACACCCCTCACGGTCGACTCAATCTGATCGACTGGTTGGACACTCCTGCAGTAGATGGTGGCCGGCACGCTTCCAGTTTAAGAAGCAGAGAGCAGAACTGGCACAGAAGCAAGGCAGTGTCCTGCTGTTGATGGGGTCAGCAGTGAAATGTTTTTTTAGCCACCTAAAACATGCCAACCTGAAGAAATCAATATCACTTTAAGTGAACTATATTTACAATATTTTCAGCACATCACCTTGACCTTGCAATCAGACAGCCCTTTCTGGCACTCCATTCTCTCAAGCGTAAACAACACCTAATGCACTGGTCCAGATCCCTGCTAAATAAGCCAGATAGACACTTGGTGAAGAGCTCTGCTCGAACCGACCGTCAGGTAAGATGGCAGTAAAATACCTGAAAATGAAATAAACAACCAAACAACCAGTACAGAAATGCAGTTTCCACAGAAGATTATTTTCAAAAGCTTTTCTTCTGTAAACTCTCATCTTCTGTGAACTGCTACGCATTTGTGTCATGCGTAGGACTGCAGGAGGTCTTTGCTGAAGAAAAAGTAGTGTAGAAGGGACGGGCTGTCTGCCGGTTAAATCTAGCATGCAAAATATTTTAAATATAGCGTACACTTCAATTCACACTAATTTTTTTTAAGTAGGCGGACTTTTAAGTGGCTAAAAACATTTTGCCGCTGCCCTCGTCCGCAGAAGAACGTTGTGTGGCTTTCTACACCAATACTCCTGCTGCTTGTCCAAACAGAGGACAAATACTGACCAAAACTGTAACTTGCCCATTAAACATGACCTTCTTTATATAAACACTGGGGTATTCTTTTTTTATTTAGCTAATGAAGTGGAGACACAACAACATGCTGACCCCAACCTGCACTGTTTGCCGTGTGGACCGCTCCCACTCCACCTGGCTGCCTGTTTGTGCGCTTCACTTTACTGAGCCAAAGTCATTTCATCCAACGTACTTTTATCACCTTTTTCCTCAATAGAATACAAAAAAAAGTTTATTTTCTTGGAATTACTCAGAGAATAATATCATTCAATCCTCTGAGTGGGATTGCTTAGCAAAGATAATAGAGATAACCCTGATTGTTTGGGGAAGCCAGACTTTGAACAGATGGTAGGCTGCAGGGAAATATAGATGAAGAAGACAACCACAGCTAAGGGACAATATTCCTTTTTATATAATTTACCTCAAGCTGCATTAAATTACTTAACTGCACCAGGGACCATGAGCCTTAGAGCTGCAGCGCACGAGGAAAATGACCTGGAGTCATCTTGTTGTTTGCAATAAATAAAAGTTTGCCTGCAAATTAATTTAGAGGAATATAGAGGTAGTCTGATCTTACTTTGATATGAATTGACTTCTCGGTAATTTGGACAATATCATCTATTTACTTAGCCACTTATTTTCATTAGGATTCCTAGCTTTTTTTTTTCGACTGGATTTCTGAAGGTCACAGCTAAGATTATTATTGAGCAAGAGCTCTGATAGTATCTCGGTTACAAATGCAGGGGGCTCATCTCGCTCCTCAGCGCAGAGGCCAGCAACAGTTTTAACAGTACTGAGACATAATCCCCGGGATCTAGTCTGCAAAAAGCAGAATTATCCTTTGTGAATGTGCTGCATCAAATACAGACATGGGGGGTAAATCCCTTAATTACATTAGGGCCCCAAAGTGATGGTACTCCCATGTTAAAAGGGTGCATCACACAGCCTCACACACACACACACACACTCAGCCATTGGAAATCTCCTCTATGACTGATATGCTGAGCAGAGAAAGCTGGTGTCGCTGCTGCTAAATCATTATTGTTCCTGTGGTGCATGAGCATAATAATAATAATAATAATAATAATAATAATAATAATAATAATAATAATAGTAGTAATAATAATAATAATAATAATAATAATAATATTAATAATATTGATGATGATGATGATGATGATGATGATAATAATAATAATAATAATAATAATAATAATAATAATAATAATAATAGTAACGAACTTTACAAACAAGACACACAGTTTAGATAAGAAAGCAGGGCTGCACTGTATGACAAAATAATCACAGCTAAATGCAAAACTATTGAGTAACAGTGCAAGTGGACAAAAGCATCTTAGTAATCAAACAAATAATCCAATGCTATGAGACTATGTCATGAGGTAGGACCTCTGGATCGACAGGAGGGACACAGCTGAGGATCTAAGGTTACATACAGGCTCATGGGGCTAGCAGTAAGTCAGCATTATAATGGGGCCAAGACCCTGCAGAGCTTTAAAAGTTGGCAATAAAATCTTAAAATCAATTCTAAAACCAACAGACAACCGTTAAAGAGAGGCAAGGACGGGAGTAATGTGGTCAACACGTTCTCACTCCCGGCTCGTCACATACAGCCGCAGCTTGTCAGAGGCCTTAAGCTTCAGACTTACAACCCCCACTCGGTTAAGGCTGCTGTAAGAGTTGTTGTAGTTCTGGCTAAGTTCCATGCCATTTCAGAGCTGCAGTCCTCTCCCTACTCTTTACGTCACCGCATGACAGACATAGCAGCAAACAGGAGGACCCTCACGCGCCGACGGGACCGCCTCTATATGGAGAACTCTATCCTGATTGGACACTTATCTTAATAAAGATTAGCACTTACAGCAGCTCTAAGTTGAGGACAAATATTACTTTGGGTTCAGATACAGTAACTCTGTTCAGACTTTTCACTCAAAGCCATGGTTAGGCTTACTGACCTCACGCAACGTAAATGACCTTACTGCATTGCTCACATAACATAATTATCTAATTTACTCAAGTGACATAACTTGACGCTTGGTCACAATTGTGATGGGATCTCCAGTCATTTGAGAAAGTCCAGTGAATGACTGATCTAACCACCGAAACCACCGCCCGACTCTGACTTTTCTCTGACTCCTCTTTACTGCACTATGGGGGCACATCAAGAAGTGATGCAAGAGGGGTAACTACAGCATCAAAGTTAGAGGCATGGGGCCACTGAGCAGGCTGCTGCATTTGATGAGTTGGGAGTGAGAAAAGGCGGATGTGGTCCGGTGTTTTTGAAGTCAATTCAAAGCCCAAAAAGCTGCATTTTTATGAAAAAAAAAAAATAGTGGAGGAGCAGTGATCTAGACATGATGTCGTAAAAGCACAGATCATCCTGTCAGAGAAAAAAAAGGTCTTTGCAGTAGTCTGGAGGTGAAAAAAGCAGAGTTGAACAACTTTTGTAATTTGGTTCAATTAAGAATATATATTTGTGTCAGCACGAGTGTGCTGAGTGACATGAAACGTAATAAGAAACATGAAATCGCTGCACCAGTCGTGAGAATTTGTGCATTTCTGTACGCACTCTAAACTCTCTTAACACCCAGAGAAGACAGAAGTCATGGATGTCAGTTGCATTTCAAATTTAGTTCACAGATTCTCATCGCGTATTCTCACCTTTCTCAACCCTCTCCTCCGAACGCTATCACATAGTTTGAGAAGCCAAATGCTGTGCAGCGGAGGTGTCATTAAACTCATTAAACTAAGCCGCAGGGCTCGTCAAAGCTCTTGCAAATTATTTTTTTCTTTCTAAATCTAACCTCATGTTCTTCTCACTTTTCAGTTTTGTTAGAAAGGCAACAGTTGTGTTTTTTTTTAGTTTGACAAGTGGACAATGAAATGGCTTAGGGAGAAATGCAATAGGCGCTGTTTGATAAAGTGCTGTACTCAAGCTAAGTGCACAACGGCGTTAATGTGGAAAGAGTATCGATCTGTATCTTCACTCGTTCAGCCCAGAGATGATCTGCACCAGCAGCTTGATTTCCATGCAAGTAAACATGTTTGTCTCACTCAAACAACCAGACACACAACGCTGGGTAGCAACATCCAAAACAAACTTTTGTTTCATTCACCTCACTCTGCAACGACTGCCAGTTGGGCTTGTCAAGAACTTAAAGCAGCTGCCACTGCAGCTTGGTGCAGTAATGACACGACTCTGTCACATGAAACTATGTATTTCCTGGAGGCAGCACTGGGGCTCTGAGAAGTAGTCTCAGACAGAGGAAGAATAGGCAAATGTTTTTCTTAACAGTTGAGCGGCTGTCGCGCAGCTCACTGATGTGATACAAAAACATTATATATCTGTCCTAGATAGCACTTTGACACTTCAAGCTTGGCCAGCAGCAGGGCAGCAAGGAGATGATGAGATATGAGCTGAATGGGGGAAGGGAAACTCCCACGGATGCTCGCCAGCATTCCCTCGCGGCTACACTGCCTATTCCATGAAACAGTCAATGGTGTGGAGAAAAAAATGCCCATGGCATTCACAGTCTTCCGGGATAAAAGGTTGCGCTGTAAGCGAGAGGCGTCACTGGATTGCATCTGAAATTCTCGAGTTCCCCCAAGAGCCTGGACAGATCTGATTTTAGAGTAACTAAAATAACTCCCAGTGTGCACTCTGTGTGACCGTCTTGTCCCCTCTGAGTTCCTGTAGCGCAGCACAGCTCAATCTGGATGCTAATTTAGTCGGGGACAAACAGAGTCAAAATGGAGGCGTGGATCAGTAATTTCCATTCTCAGCAGCCATTGTGGCGTCGTCCTCTTGATGGCCACTGCTCCGTGAGATGAGCTGTCACTGTCAATTTAAAAGAAATGGTTTGTGGCTCAAGCTGAGTTGGTTTATTACTCATCTTTTTGGGTTTTAATAGATTTTTTTTTTAAAGTCCAAATGGTTTGAAACTGACTTTCAGATGGATTTTTTTTCTATTTCCAATTACGAAAATTTTGGGTTAAGCAAGCGGTCGATCGTTTAAAAAGCAGACGTTTCTGCTATTTTAACAGAGGGGGAATTATGGTACTCGAATGAAAATAGATGGATGAAAGAGCGCAATTTATATGAAAACATTGAGCCAGTTTTATGGCTTTTTGCAGAAACCAGCAGGGAATTTGCCTAATGAGCATCAGAGTGATTATATGTGAGAAGCTCATGGTTTAAAGTGATTTGGTTTGATATTTGATTTAAAAAGTGAACACTCATGGCAACAAGTTAGAGTGCAGATGTGTTTCACGTCTAAAACATCCCAACACAGTAAGTCCTACATTTATTGGACACAGGAGCTCAATATGTGGTATTAAAATACGAGGGCTGTGACTAACAAATCTTTACATTATTACCTTATTCTCTACAATTATTTTCCTGATTCCACACTTTTTTTTTCATCTTTCATCTTTAAATTGGTTCTTCTGTCCATTCCACAGTCATAAATCCTCATCTTTAAGAGGCTAAACTAACGACTAAATGATGAATCGACTAATTGTTGTAGTTCAAAAATAAAATGTATGTAATATCAGCTTAAAGTAAACTTTTTGCTCCTGACATTGTCATTATGTATTTTATTATCACCTGAGAACAGCCACGCTCTCATGCTTGCAATTCCTTTACTTGATGCCGTTATCTCGAGATGACAAATTAATTATTTTGTTATCTAAGGTTAACGGGATAATCAACAATTTATCTGGCGAGAACAAGAGGTTGTCTCCTCTTATTGCTTAAAAGTGTTTATCAGAGATCAGCAGTTCCATGCCAGCATGCATAGACTGTGCTTCAGTCAAGGTCTGACACAGGCAGGAGAAGCATTGTGTCAGAGATAACACCCTGATCAGTTCTGGTTTTTTTAAGGAGAAGAGGCTTCGGCTTCACAGGTGAGTGCACTTCAGTGATCCTGCTGACCACTGAAGTGCACGTCACTGTGCGGCTCAGTTATGAATCCTCCCTGTCAGTCATGACAGGGAGCTTGAAAGCTGAAGTCAGGTGTGATGCTGGAGTTCTTCATAATTATCCTGTGATTGCAAGAAAAGAAAGAATTGTTTCCTTTTGATGAATGATCTTGTCAGCTCCAGAAATCTGCTTTTTATTTTCTTGAGACAACAAGATAAATGTGTCCCTTATCACAAGAAAAGGATTTTATCTCAAGATTTTATAAAAAAAAAAAAAAATAAAAAAAAAATCTCAAGATAACGTCAGTAAAAATAATCGAGGACAGGCTGTTGACAGCTTCCATCCGGAGGTACATACAAAGATGAACATGCAGGCAAGATTGTAGCGCTGCAGCTGGTCACATTGTTTTATAAACCGTCATTGAATTTGAATAACAATGCAACACATTTTATATGCCAACTGGAGGTGTTGGAAGTCCTAATCTGTTAAGAGACTAATAACTGTCGGAAAGAAACTGTAGTGTATTAAAAAGTACAATCATTAGTAGAAGTATGAAATACAGTAGCTAGAGTTCAGTATGTAGTTGCTTTACACTGCTAGGCAGTGATGCACCGCCAGTATTTTGCTCACTACTATTAGATATAAAGAAGCTGACGTTAGAGGCGTTCCCCGTTATCTGCACATTAACATCGTCAAAGTGATAAAACGTGCAGTAAAGATTTTGTTGACGGTGACAGGGCGGGGGAGGCGGACGGGGGAGATTTTTGTTTTGAGTGATGGAGAAGCCTCGAAGCTCTGCGACTGTCTCGTGTGTCAGTGAAGTGACAGCCGCTGTGTGAAGGAACTGTGATGAGAGGGAAATTTGGGGATTTGACGGCAGTATTGCCAGCTATTACAAAATTTACACTTTATCTTTAACTCGTCCGCCGACTCAAACGCGGTCCTGCTTTCAATGGTCCATTGATGCATTAGTGGCGACTGCTGAGAAAACACCCACTGCAGTGAACCAGAATGCAAGGGTAGAAACGCTTCACGGGAAAATGCTCGAAACAAATATCTCTTCCTGTGCTGTACTAAACCAAACTAAAGCCATGTCACCGAGGCTTAATGTGAAATGTTCTTCCCCAGGTCACAGAGTCAATGATGGTCTGTGGCACTCTGTGAGTCTCGACACCAGGAATCTACAGATCACTTTGACCGTGGATAATGAGCCGTCCTCCGCGATCGAACTGTGGGAACAACTGGAATCAAAAGGCAGCTTTTATTTCGGAGGTCAGTGGGTTCTCACAGCATGTTGGCAGTGTTAAGATACATACATCTCTTCTCATCTCTAACACGCAGCTCAACAGAATGCTTCTTGGGGCAGTTAAAACTGAGGTTCCATCATGTGTCATTTCCATCCAGGCTGTTCCGCGATGAACTGTCAGCAGCAGACTCCGGCCTTCCAGGGCTGTATGCGGCTCCTATTCATCAACAGGCAGCCGATGAATCTCAATCATGTACAGCAAGGATTGCTGGGCAATTATAATGAGCTCCAGTTTGACACCTGCAATATCAGAGACAGGTAAGTTGGTTTAAATTTTTTATTTACATTTTAATTAATTAGAGGACAGGTCTTACAGGAAGCTTACAGGAAACTTTGAGAATCAACAGTCTAAATGTGTCAAATATAACAGTCTGTAAAATGTTATCCAAGCTGGCAGCAGAGAGTTATTCATGCCCACATCGTTAATTCGGAGATGGCAGTGTTGTCTGCAGAGCTGCCTGAAAGTCACTGACATCTTGTCCTATAAAGACAAACACGCTGACAGGATCATCCAATTAAATTGCAACAGAAAGTCAGCAACACCTTTTCTGGCAGAGGACTATGCTAACAAGCTGTTCCCTACTGGCCTGTGTGGCATCCCTCCCCATCCCTATCCCTCATTACCCTGCACAGCTGTGGGCCCTGTGAATGAGACTATGAGCTCATTGAATGTCCACATGTAGCTTGGAGCATTTATATGAACGAGACAAAGACGCAAACTTGTGTTTTTCATCTTGTATTTGCCCCGAGGAGAGTCTCTCCTTTGTCAGATTTCAAACCGTTTCCTTCCTGCTGCGGATGTCCCCTGTCAGAGGATATGCAAACACAACTGTGCTGCCAGTCTGTTGTGGCAGTGAGTGAAGGGACGGACTGTAGGAAATGACAGAAGATTGGAATTGGATTGGAATCCTTTCTTATTCCAGGCTCAGATGCATACATCTGTTGTGTGCATAGGAGAGAAAAAAAGAGGAAAAAATAGCAGTCGGAGTTGTTATAGTATAAATAAACTCTGACAGAGAACGACAACAAGATACATTTCTACAGTCGTATAAAGAAAAATCTTGTCACACATCATTGAAAAATGTTAAATTTACAGTTGAACTTCAGCTAACAGCTATCTGATATACAATGACAGGCTTTCAAAATTCTTTATTTAGCAACAGTTTACTATAAAGTTGCAACTGATGTTTATAATACTTTGTAAATGGTCGGTTAATGCAGTGCAGCTCATCTATAGACATTATTTATAACTTATTTAGAAGTTATTTCAAGTTTCAACTGATGTCTATAAACCTTTACAATTGCTTAACAATTTATAAAACATTTAATGTTGGTCAGATAACTATTACCTAAAGGTTAATCAACTTTATATCCACCATTTATTCATGTTAGAAAATTACTGAAAAATTCAGCCAGCTACGTTGATTACGTTTTGTGGGCAGAGGATGGAACAGGCTGGCGAGCTCTCAGATGTTGTTCCTGGAATCAGCTGGAGCCCCAAGCACTACCGTTACCACGGGGACCACTGCTGCCTTCACCCTTCACATATTCTCCAGCTCTTCTCTCAGCCTTCGTTATTTCTCGAGCTTCTCATGTTCCTTCATCCAGATGTTGCTGGCTGTCACTTAGCATTGCTACATCTATCACCGCTGCCTTCTTCTGATGGTTCTCCACCACAACTGTGTCGGGTTGGTCTGTATCTGGTCCCACAGGATCTTGGCTTTGACATTCTCCACCTTCTGAGGTGTCTCCCATTTTGACCCAGGGGCTTCCAGCCTAGTATACTTGTCACAGATGTTCCTGGACACTATGGCAGCCACATTGTTATGGCGCTCCATATACGCTCTGCCTGCCTGTATCTTACAGTCTGCTGTTATGTGCTGGAGTGTCTCAGGTGCACAGTTGCACAGCCTGCATCTGGGGTCCTGCCTGGTGTGGCAGACCTTCGGCCTCAGGCAGTCGGCGCTGTCTTTCAGTCCAGCTTTTCCCAGCCGCTGGTAGGATTTCTCAATATCAGCCACTCTCTTCAGTTTGTTGATGGGACATACTGTACCATGCAGAGGTTTGTCCCTCCATGATGCTTCCTCCTGCTCCTCCTTCTCCTCCTCTAGGAGGTTCTGCTGTCTGAGGTATTCACTTAGTTGTTCCTCACTCGGGGCCATCTTCCTGATATGCTCATGGATCTTTGTTGTTTCATCCTGGATAGTGTCTTTGATGCTCACTAGTTCTCGGCCTCCTTACTTCCACTTAGGACTTGGGGTGCAAGCCTCCATTCACTGTGGAAGCAACCTTCCCTTAACATCAGTGGCCTCTATCTCCTCTTTTGGCCTGCTCATTATGCCATAGGGGTATCTGATGACCAGCAGGGTGTAGGTTTTGATTGCTCAGACCTTGTTCTTACTATACAGCTTACTTTCCAGGACTTGTCTTACTCTATGTAGGTATTTGATTGTTGCTGCTGCCTCATGGTTCCCATTTTCTTGCAGGCCCTGAGGTACTTGTAGCTGTCTACTTTGTAGCTTTGTTGACTTCTTGTAGTTCAACCCCTTCAGTTCAAATCATCTTCCCTCTCTTTAACAGCATCCAACCACACTTATCTAGTTTGAATGACTTTCTTGATGTCATCTATATAGAGAGGGTGGGGACAGAGCATATCCTTATTATATTCCCCCAGGCTGGCTCTCCCCAGACAGAGGCCTCCAAAGCCCACAGCCACCTCTCCCACTCACCTAAACTTAACCAGGGGACCCGCCCAGGATAGCTCTCTTGGTTAGCTGATTGGTTGGCACCAGTGCTTAATGTTTTGTTTTCTTCTGTGGCTGTGGTTCAGGAATTAGAGCAGGTCACTACTCACTTCTGATCAGAAGCTTGGATGGTCAGTCCCCAGCTATTAAAGTGTCTTTGGGCAAGATACCGAGCCCCAAATTGCTCTTGGTGGCTGTTTATCGGCATGTGAGTGTGACTATAATTTGTTATTGAGCCTGATGATCAGGTGGCCTCTTGAATGGCAGCCTCTGCCACCAGTGTATTAATGTGTGTGTGAATGGGAAGACTAGAAAAGCACCATATTAATGCAGTGCATATTACCAGCTAGAAGCTAACTCTGGTTGTCTGTTGTTTTGTTGCTGGGCACATAGTGTAGAGCGGGTTCATCAGAGCTGAAAACAGCTCTGCTGCTGCTTGAGACAAGGTTAATGAGAAGATGCAGTGATCCTCAACCACGACAGAACATGAGTCATAAAACCAAACCCATAAGCAAAAAGAAGTTAAAAATCTCTGACTCAAATATGACTTAAAAAGTCATTTCATTCACAGTGAATGTAAACAGCGTTGATTATGGAGCGTTACAAGTTGGGGGAAATAACTCCACTGTTAAAGCAAAATCAAGCTTTGTGAAATGTTACAAAAATATTTCAGTGTATTTTTTTTCTAATCTTTGATAAATATTAATAGTCACTGCATTATGCATTTCATAGAAAACAGATGCGAGAGGGGAAAGCGTTTGATGTTTCCTACAAATGAAACAACTATCTACATGCATTATGCAGTGTGCGACAAAGAAAGCAATGCAGAACTAAAATCAAATGTGTGTGGGTTACATCCACACTTTCTTTTCTTTCTGGTGTGTACTTGGTATCTGCGCAGCATCCTGTGCTCAGATCTGTTTGACGTGACATGTGAGGCAGCTGTGCGCGGCTTTTCAAACATTTATTTCATTGATGTTAACTCTCATTTCACTTATTGTGGCCTGCGTAATGACCCCTGAGTGTGAGGAAATTAACTTTCATCAGAGTCAATCTCTTTTCTTTGTGTCTAATTAAACCTTGTGACTCAATTTATGGTCAGCATGCACTTAGGTGTGCTGGCTACTGTAATTCCATGACCTGCGAGGGCACTCATGAACACAACAGAAAATAGCTTGATGGTAATTAAACCAGTGGCTGCAACCTTATCCATGTTGCGGCTGGCCCGCTCCGCTGCAGTTAATAGGTGGGAGATGAAAGTGTATGAAATTATAGATGCATGCTCGAAAGGCTGGCAATTATGTGAAACTGAAGGAGGCTTGAGGAAGGGACTATTAATCAGACGAGTGTGGTTTGAAATTTCTGTGAAGCGCTCATTGTGTCAAAATCCCATTAACGGGCATTCTAGTCTGAAGGTGACAGTAATGCTTTTATTTTTAGTAAAACGCCTCGACGTGTCAGCTTTTTTTTTTTAATTCATACAAGGGCAAAGTATGAGACACAATCATTTCACACTTGTTTGAGATTTTTAATGAAACATGAATAAACAGCAAATTAGTCCATTGGGTGGGTTCCAAAGCGTGTTCATAATTGCATACAAAAGAATAAAGAGTACAGCGAGCGGGGGTCGTGCTTGCCTGATAAATAAAAGATCAGGTTTGCAAACAGTAACAATAGAAGTATCTCTACCGGTACCTAATACAAATGCCTAGCAGGCTTGTGTGATGTTTTGTTTTGCAGCCAAGAAATGGCCGTTTTGTGCTGCCTGTATCAGTATGAAAAGTGAAAGTATGAAAGTGCATCAGGAGAGGACTAACATAGTCAGCAACTAATAGTAACTTTTCTGAACAGCAATTCTCAGGTTCCAGTTTTAAGATTTTTGTTATGTATATTACAAAAAAAAGAAAAAATAATGTTTGACTGCTCGTACAGAACAAACATTTATGTGTTTTTTAATTGTCTGATATTTTACAAATCAAACAATTAAAAGCTAGGGTTGGTGGGTTAGACTGGAAGCATTTTTTGACATCTGGACAGTAACACATCCCGTATCTGTGGCTGTTGCAGGCATCTAATAAGCCCACCTAATCCTTTCATTCAGACCACATGAAATGATTGAACAGGCTACCTGTCTGTGTACCTTTGTACCTATCTGCACCCATTCTGCCCATGCACTGAATGCCTATGACTGGAATATTGCTCAGTGCTTGGCTGATCTATTGCTGAAGCTAGTAGGAAGCTAGTTGCACAAGAATGGCAAAGAAAGTGCAGCGGTGACCACTAACAATAGCCTTGTTCATTCCTTTCATTCATTATGATAACGTTCAATGATTTCTTACATGACAGTGAGAAATTAGGTAGTTTGACAAGCTTATAAGTGGCAAATGTATGATCAGTTACAGTACACAGTTCATGTGTCTGTGGGACAAACGCCCCAAAGGGCAGCAGGATTAGCCTTCCAGTGGCTAATACAGTTAGCACAAAGCACACAGCCCCTAGGCCAAAGACCAGAGCTCGGGGGCAGAAACAGCCTCCTTAAGTGGCTATTGTAAGCAGACAGCACACACCTACAGCAGTAGGAAGTCACTGTTGCACATACTGAGGTATGTTCTTGACGACTATTAAACAGAGTTGTTTCTTTATGTATTTATTAGGTTCAGAAAGCTAACGGAGCCTATTAGCTAGCTGTTTGTTTTTTTTTTTTTAGCCAACAGTGGTTAAAATGTGGAAACAATAAACTGGTGGATACAGTCAAAACCTCCACAAAATGACACCATCATGATTCGATCAGTTCAGTCTCAGGAGAGGGGCACAAGTAAATGATTTCACTCCCATTCAAGTTAGCCATGGGCCACATAATTTTATACCTAGGAAGCTGAACTTTTTGCATTTTGCACCACTGAGCAGCTTTCATCAGAATCAATGGGGCTATATGTTCATGGTGTAGTCAGGCAGTGTATCTAAACATACATATGAAGATGATTGATTAATTAAGTATCGACCCAATTAATCAACAAAAAAATAATCTCCTTATATTAACTGGTAATGTAAAAACTTTTTTTTTCATTTTTTCAGATGTCTCCCCAACCTTTGTGAACATGGAGGCCGCTGCTCTCAGACATGGAGCACCTTCACCTGCGACTGTTCGGGAACAGGATACTCTGGAGCGACCTGTCACAACTGTGAGCAGTTCATCTCACTTTCATTTCTCCACCTAGTCTCAAACCTACTATTACACCCTCTGCACCTCCCCATATATTTGAGGTCTACTGAGCTGTGTCATTTGATTCAGCGCACACACCTGTCATGCTCCGAGCTTTTCTTCACTTTGTACAACAGAGAGGCAAAGAAGAAACTTGCCCCTCTTCGACCTGACATGACCTCACAATCATCGCTGCTATTCTCGCTTTCGGATTTCTGAGAAACTGTTTTTTTTTTTTTTGTTTTTTTTTTTTACTCCATCCTTAAATAGCTTGAGACTTGCTGGCTTCAGACTGACTCTACATGTGAAAGTGTTTCCTTACGGGTGTCATTTTTTGACATCCTCCCAACATCCTCAGATATTCATAGTGGAGACGGCTGTTGGAAACTCTGTGTGAAATTCCCCTGCCCCAGATTACTGATTTCTTGTTTATATGCAGGCAATGTTGTTTTATTTGCATGTTGGAGGCTACATGACAGATAGGAGCATCTGCTGAATTAGAAATATTTTTAGCAGCTGGGAAGATTAATAAGTAAACCAGAGGCTGAATTGTCAACCATATCATCGAGTTTAATTATCTAGCTAGCTCGGCTGATAGCATCTACTAGCTACAGCTGTCATTCCAGCCCACATAAACAAAGGTCGCCAGTTAGAAATCAGGAGCCTGGTACTGTCTATGCGTCTCTGAAATCTATCTGAAATCTAAGACCCATTCTTTTGAAAAAATAATATGAATTTTTGGTTGTAAATATGCCACTGTACACATGTAAACTGCAACAACTGAAGTAGCACCAATAACCAAGGGGGGGGTGGGGCTCAGACAGCAGCCAGTGTGGTGATTGTTTTCAGATACTTTAATATGGCGGATTAGTGACCATTTAAAGAAATGCTTGGGCACCCAGTCTGAGGTGGGTGCACAAGCCTGGCCGTGTGTTGAGAGTGTAAATAATCTCTGCTCTTCGCTGCCCTTGACTCTCGCAAACACACTCCACAATCCATTTCAAGGCAAATTATATCACTGGTACGTGTGGGCTGATTCAAAAACTATTCCCCAGTCTAAGGCCCTGACATGACATGACAAAAGTTTTGCTAAAAACTAAAACGTTTTTCCTTCGCCATTTCAAGACATTCTGCGATCATGCGACATTGTGAAAATCTCATGCACACAATACTGCAAAAGTGATTGGAAAACCCTGTAGTATGCATTGCCAGGCCAGTAGGTTACAGTGTATTTTTTTCAGTTAAACTCCACAGGATAACAGCACAAACACTTTCTTCTACACAGCGGTGAGCTGTCACATTACATTAATGGTGAAGCGAACCTACACTTTGCTGGTAGAGCGTTAATAAACTCAGCAGAGTCAGCAGCACAAACAAAGCTCAATAGTCTGTCATTGTTCTTGCCGTCCCCCTATTCACACATGGCTATAAGGTGGAAAATGTAACATATAGGGTTGAAGCGGGGCCTTGTCGTCACAGTTTTCACAGGAATTGCAAAATGTAAGTTTGCATGAAGATGGTACTGTAAGGGTGGCATATTCCCAAACCATTTTATGCACAACCACTGTCAAGTAAAGAACCCCTTGAAATGTTTTTTTTTTTTTTTTACTTTCTTCTCCACAACAATCTGGCATCCACTGGAAATTGGAACCACCTCGGGGGTCCCAATCCCCGACAATTCAAAAGCCGATGCTCTCAGCCATGAGAATAGATACAAGATTTAAATTAAACACTGAATCCACACAATTTTACAGTGAATACATTGTGATCAGGCCTTTCAGTAGTATTCAAATATAAGTGTAGCGCAATCTGCATCACAGCAACAACTGGTGATGGATAGAGCAGAAGCATATGTCACCATTTCACTGTTTTGGATGAAGGGGATGAATACAATAACTTCTAAACAGTTCATAAATAAAGATAGATTTTTTGCAGTCAGATGAGTCAGCCAGTAGAATGTTGTTGAAAGCGTGGGATGAATCTTGGAGGAATAACTGATTTCTGTCCCCACTCTGCCTCTTCCAGCCATCTACGAGTCCTCCTGTGAGGCCTACAAGCTGATTGGCAGCTCGTCGGGCTTCTTCTCCATTGATCCAGATGGGAGTGGTCCCCTGGGGCCCACACAAGTATACTGCAACATGACAGGTGAGATCATTGTAGTTCACGTGTTGTCACCTTTACTCCTTTTGAGTTCAACTGAGAACTGGCAGAAAGCTCAGAGTAAAGAGTCCGCTCACGTAGTGATCGTAGCGCATCGATCCCCAGCCTGGCTATCTCACACTTTACCATCCAGTAATAAATCATTACAGCCACTCAGGGCAGTTCCTCAGAGTTTAGAACATATCTGTGAGAAGTCAATATCTTTTGTAAATGTCCATGTGGTTACGCTTAAACAATGTCAGAGTGCTTTCACACAGGTTTGGTTCAGTTAAATTGAGCCGCGGCGCCGAACAAAAAAACAAGGCCAATGAAAAAAAAAGAACCGAGCACGTTAAAAGCACAGGCTTGATCTGCTTTCAGATCGTCTGTGTGGTGAAAGCAAACAGACCAACTCCAGTATTTTTGACAGTCGTTTTGGGATTTAAGCAGGATTTGAAAAGATACAAAATCTACTATAGTATTAAACTGCGATTAAATCCATCTGCTGATTGTAAGCTGATCAGAAAGTGATCCCATAATCAGTCTGAATGAGCGATGTACATGTTCTCCGCAAATCTTTATTAACCGTGGTGACACTAATGTGCATCAGTATGACTTTTAGTAAGGGGATTTTCTCTGATCCATTGAATGATGACATTCAAGAGCAGTTCAGATTGCAGCGTGTTGTGGTTCCATCCTACTCTGTGTACTTTGCCGGTTCATTAGGTTCATTATGAATTAAATACATATTAATGCACATGATGCCACTTCCCCATCCTGTCTCTATCTGTGTGTCATCATTCAAAACATGCAGTCGATTTTCAGTCTGATAATGCAAACAATGCTTCTAATCAGTTATTTATCCATGAAAGCCTTGTGACAATAGAGAACTTACAGTTTATTTTAATGAACACCAAAAATTACCCACATAGGTCCTGATGAATGGATGGCAATAGCCAAAACTGTGCAGTCAGTGAGTTAACTTTCAATCTGTATGACTGCAGGTTTTTTCCTTTTGCTTAATTAGCAAAAATCATTCACACCAAAACCAGCGTGAATACAAAAATGTATGTTTTTTTATCCTTGGTCCAAACTAAAGAAAACTATAGACGTGAAAGGATCCTAGCTTGATCTGTTGTTCCTGGAATAACTCATTTTGCTCCAGGACCAACACTGAAACTGATAGCTTAGCGATTTGGTGAAGAAGATTTGAGAAGTTCTGCTCTTGGACACGCATTTCACATCGAGCAATTATACTTATATTTTGCTCCCTAAACAAGAGCACCAGAGAAAACTGAAAGAAAAGAAAAAATGGATAAGTGAAATGTATAACAGTACAACAATATGTTCCAAACAGGAAACAAAACCCAGAGTTTTGAATCAGAGTCCTATACTTAACCAATTCAGCCGTGATAGCTTGCTTTAGATGTGGACATTGACGCTTGTCGTCATCAATTATGACGTTATAGGAACAACGCAAACACTGTGATGTCAGGTACAACAAGCACCCTCAGATACCATTTCATCTGTTACTGGGTCTAACTTATTCTCTTTAAACAAGAGAAAACATCCCTCCAGCTAAAGAAAGACAAGTCATTATGTTTGTTGCAATATGCTGCCTCATCATGTCTTTAAGTTTAATTAAAAAGGAGCAAAGAGGAGTATATCATAGCGCTCCCAACAACTAGTGCAAGCACCCCCCTCCCCCCGCCGGTTCAGTCAGCCACAAGAAGCATCATGTGCTTCCAAGGTTTCACTGAGGTCATTAGAAGTTGTGGTTCCCAAATTAAAGAGTCATGATGAAATTACAATTTCACAGCTTACAAGTCTAAAGCCCCTCTAGTGTCCTCTAGAGGCTGCAGTTTTCAGAGCATGGGGTCATTAGAGTCAAAAGGGTTAATCCTCGCGGGAGCACTAATATGCTCACTCAATTTAATGGCGGCCTGCCATTAAATAATGAGATATTTTGTGCACAAGACTGACATTTTGAACTGAGGGTGAAAAGTGTCCAAAATGGAAATGCATCTCTCGATAAATTAATCAGCATCCGGCCTGGTAGATTTGGATTTCCTTGCGTGCAGCTTGTGGTTTTGACCTTATCGTTTTGCAAAAGTCAGGGCTCTCCAAAACTATTTGGCTTTATTTCCTCGAGACCATGAATATCCACATCAAATTTCACAGAGATTTCCCCATTGATTTTTGGAAACACCATGTCCTGATAGTATGTGTTGCTCAAGGAGGAGCGACTGACCTCTATCTAAAGGAAAGTTAAGGATAAGGGGTCGATAAAACGGTTGCAAAACATGCTCCCGGCAGCACAAATATCCATACTGAATATCATGGCAATCTGTCGAGTTTTGGAGACGACAGGGCTCACGTTGCCATTTGACCTTTAATTATTTACAGTATGCAATTAGTATAATCTGGCAGGACAGTTGGATTTGTGAAGCTGCAGTTTTATGTTAATAGCGACTTTGGCAGCGTATCGCCCCATCAGAGCTGCTTTATCAGTGTGATCTGTTGACAGCGGGAACACAATGTGCTCTATATCACCTGGACTGTCACCTGAGATGTGACATTTGACAGACAGGGAGTGGGACACAACCTGATCCACAGTCCTCTTGACATATAGGACAAAACATATTCCATTAAGTTATGACAGTATTCATGACTGAGCTGTCACAACTTCCTCAGCTACTTTGTCATTTGCAAGGTTAACGTAGCGGTGGTGTTACAGAGCGTGTGGTGCCGCCACCAAATGCTGTCTGTCTTTTTGCGTGTTGCGTTCCCCGACTTCCCCTCACAAATCTGAATTACCCGGCAGCAGATATTGCCTCAGCTTGACCTCAATTAAGGAATCTATTAGGAATGTAAATAACTCTAAGCCCTACAACCTGATGTGAATAATCACAAAGTGGAGAGGGATTTTCTCTAACGCAGAGTAAACAGAAAATCCATAATGAAAACTGCGGGCCGAAATAGGAGGGATACCTGACATGATTTTGCTGTGGAAACTCTTGACAAACTTTTGGATGTAAATGTTTATGGAATAAGTTAAAATAACAAAAAAAAGGACTAGTAATTCAAGTGTCTCATGCTGCGAGCAGCAAAAGCAGACTATTACTGAAAAGAGCTCTTCTGCTGTGATAAGATTGTGTGCTGGGGAAGGGTAAGGTTTATTTTCGTGGTGACAGAGAATTGTTGCTTGGAAACGAGGGCATCCGTTGGGTTTTCAGTCATGTGAAACTGCAAAGATTTGTGAAAATGTCACCAGCAACATGGATGTTTCTGCCAACAACACTGAACGTCTCAGTGACTCGCTAATGAACTTGGCCGCGATGCTGAGACGTACAGCAAAGTGTGACACACAAATGGGTCACAGCAATTGTTCGGCAACAAGACAAGTCGAAACGCCCACTGTAACATCATTTATATTTATGGGCTCATTCATCCACTGTTTATCTGTGAACTTTGAAAAATAAGCTTTAGACTCGTTCTTTTTGTTCCATTATGCTGCTTCATGTCGCCATGTTCTGTTCCTGGAAAGCATTTCAGGTTTTGTGTTTAGAATTTAAGTTACTAAGTTGTTGTGCACCTCTCCGTGACAGAAAGTCCGAACTAAGCTCAGTTGGTGGAAGGTTTCTTGTGATGGCTATGGCTATTACCTGAATTTCTGACCCTGGTTGTGATAGTAAATGGTTTATTGTGGGCACCGTGCGATCATGCCGGTGCTAAAGGTATTGATGAGATCATGCTCACTGTCTAACATGTACTGGAAGAAGGTGCTTGCGGCAGACTGATGTTAACAGTTTGACTCCTCTTCTTTCAGAGGAGAAGGTGTGGACGGTGTTGGCGCACAACAGCACGGCTCCTGTCACAGTCCAGGGCTCCTCTCCTCACAAACCCCACGTCATGAAGCTCAACTACAGCGCCTCAGCTGAGCAGCTGCATGCCATCGTGTCAGGGTCAGAGCAATGCCAACAGGAAGTGGTTTACAACTGCAAGAAGTCCCGTCTCTTTAATACTAAAGGTGAGTATTATTTCCCTCTGAATGTCAAAGTTGCACACTACAACTCACAAGCAAGTTGGGTTTAATATGATGGGCGGGGTTAGCAGGTCTTACATATGGGTAGCCTATGGATAACTGACCACACAGCACAGGACTATTTATTTTTGATTTCACAACTGCCTGAGACTCTGCAGCCAACATTAGAAAATGTAAAGGTCTGCGTTGGTGGAGGCATGTTGCCTCAGGTACCGTTGAGACCTTAAATGGATCAGATCTGGATGACTAATTAATACATGACTGTGTTTCAAAGGCTTGTCAGCTGCCAAAACACTGCACAGGGTTGCACTGTAAGGTAAACAGTACAGATACAGTCAACAAATATAGCTACAAAACTCTCTACCAGGAATGTGTGCTTTCACATGTTTGATGTGCAGTGCCTTGCCAGAGGTTGCTGCATTGTGTTGGGTTTGATTGTTGGCCAGCTCTTCTGATTGGCACGCCTGCTGTGTCGCTGTACTGGCCTCATTCAGATGAATGAGGGGGGGGCTGCTTTTTTCTCGCGGGGCTCCAGTCGAAGTCATGGCCTCGCGTGGACGATGTCTCTTGAATGCTCTGTGCTTTGCACCGTCAGGGGAGAGTTATCTTGTTTCGCTGTGAATTGAAAGTCAGACGGTCTGTGCTTTGTCACATTGGGAGCTGCTGCCCCTTCGACACCCTGCCTCGTGCTTCACTCCTCTTGTTATATTTTCACAATAACTATAAAGGCGGCCTCCAATCTTTCTGTGTGCATTCATCTTGAACTGCTGCTGCACCTATGGTGGCCCAAACAACATCTGCTCTTAAATCATGAAACATTCATGGAGTCCCAGATTCCACTATTCCCCGGGTGCCATGCATGTGAAAACAAACAAGTTCATTATCACACCAGACATCAAAGAGAGGCAGAAAACAGCCAATTTTATAGCCGCATGAACACACTGGTGTGATGGAGGCCCCTCATTGTCACAGCACAGACAGCGTCTGTGGAAGAAGGCAAATGTCTCCTTACCTTCCTGAGCGTGTAGACACACGCAGGATCACTTTTGACAACAAACATAGTTTACAGCATACCCAAATTAATTATTGTACAAAAATGCACTTACCATGCTAATTTACGGAGGGGGGGAAAAACAACCGCCACAGCTGTTTGAAGCAGCCTGCTGGGAGTACAGATGCTGGCATGTGCCAAGAACTTCTGAAGTTCACCTCCAGTTGTGGAGTTGGGCTGTATAACATGTCCCCCCTCTGCCATCTCTCCTGTCAGCCTCTGTTCTGTTACTGTCACTTAAAACACAGATGTTCAGCGATTTACTGTTGCTGTAATGGCGTTCAACTGTCGCCTGATTTGAATTATTAAAGGCTTGTTTTTCTTCCTTATTTAACACGCATAATGAATAAAGTTTGCTGAGAGCTTTGCGGTTTTGAAGTGGCACTGAAGGGACTAAAACAACAGCAGTTTCATGCTCTTCCGTGTCTTATACTCCAGTGTTTTTATTTACTTCACATTCTTGTCTGCATCCAGTGACATTGTGCCAGTGGTGAGACATTTATTTACGTTCACTGCGTGAGACAATTTGGCATTTAGAAAACCGCCATTATTGGTGGCGGGTCATAAGAAAGGCAGAGCTAGAGCTGGGATCTCGTCGTGTATTTGAATGCCTCGACAGCGACGCTTCTGACCAGAGACATGATGTCTGGCCGTCCCATTCTTGTGAACACGATATCTCAGGAATGCCGGACGGGACTTTGGCACAAGTTCCCGCTTTGTGTTGATCCCAGCTCTTATAAATTGCATCCACTTATCCCCTCACTCGTTTTTTCCACGCGCCCCAGTCCCTCCCAGTGAGGACTTACAAAGCGAAACAATGCGAGGAGAGAGGAAACCAGGAAAGAAAAGAAAAATGAAAACCTCCTTTCATCTGGAGCGTTGCCTGACGCGTCGTGCATTTGTGCTAATGGCTCCAGCTGATTGCAGCTGGATCAGCTGTCAGTTGTCTTTAATACGGCACAGTTAACAGGTATCAGCGTGGGTGTTGAACAAACACCTGTGCATGAAAAACAAAGCTACATTCTGTATTTATACTGCGACCTGCTCTGAGGCACATGAACCATTTCTACACACAGTGTTTTTATATGATTTATTCATTATTTACATCTGTATTCAGTGATATTCTGATTACAAATGTATTCTTTAATGACCCACTATTGTGCCTCTTGCTGACAGCGTCTTGGTCTCTAATTGTATTTATAGCCTAATCAGATTTGATGGAGTAAACAACAGCTTATGAAAGAAAATCCTTTTCTAATGAATCGGGAAAGTTGTTTGACCTACACTTAATACAGATCTTAAGAAAAATGTAAAAAGCTTGTGACTGGAACACTCAAATTCAATCCTTTTTTACAACAGTACCAACCCAAAAAAAGTGCTGTTTAATATCAGTAACTGATATTAAATGAGGGGGCGTGTCAGTGTGTCCTCACTCATCACTCCTCACAGTGAGCAGCGAGGAAATCTCGCTATTGATATCATGCTATTTGACATTTTACAGCATTTAGCAGAATTTACAGTAATTCATACATACATACATTCGTACACTGATGGTGGTGGCTGCCATGCAAGGTTCAGACCAGCACATCAGGAGCAGCTGCCCCATATTGCCATTGCTCTCCATGCTAACAGTGATGCCATTGTGATCGATGCTGATATCCATGCTTTTTCTATCTATGCTAATGGCAGAAGATACAGAGGTGTCATTCTGCTGCCGTACCACCAGACTGCAGAGCAGCTTCATTCCCCAGGCTCCTGAACGCATCCTCAACAACAACACTCAGCACTCCGTTAACATGGATTTAGCAGGACTCAAGGACTCCTAACGTTATATTGCATTTTTTTCTAAACCCTTGCTCATCGTGCTGGTGCTATCCATGCTGACATCCATGCTATTGTTGTCCATGCTAATGATGTTGATCTTGCTCGCACAGGATTCTGGTTGCCATGGCAATGGATTACGTCCTCTTTGTTGTCTGTTTCAGACAGAACTTTAACAGTGAAAATGGAGGTAACTTTGCTGGAGTAGAGCCTTAAATGGAACAATTTCTGCTTTAATTGACTCCTCTAAGACTGTAAACACATTATCTTCAGGCTGATAGATAAAAACAAAAACAAGACATTTGAGGACATCGTCCTGGCTTAGAGAAACACTGACCAACATTTTTCACCATTTCCTGACATCTTATTGACCAAACAACTTAGCAAATTCATCGAGAGAACTGCAACTACTATTCCTACTCCAAACTTTGTGTTCCATCAGTATCAGCTTTATTGACCAACATGTCAACACACAAGAAATTTGACAGTTCCTTTCTCTCTCAACAAACTTAAAGACAATAGACAAACATCAGTTATCCACCACAAGCTCGCTGGTTTTGCTTTCTCACTGGAAATGATTCACCCGGATCATGTCAGCACAGTGAGACCTTAACCGAAAAATAAACGTTAACGCTACTGATTAAATTCCTCCAACTTGTGTTCTGTAACTCTGGACAGGCGTGGATGGAAACTGTTACCTGACCGGTGCATGGCAGGCATACATAATATGTGAGGTGGTATTTCAAGTTTCAAATTAAAGAAAGCTCTCGTACTTAAGCGCTTTGACCATGCGCTTAGTTGTTCGTCTGAGATTGATGAAATACCCATTTCTGATGACAAGTGGCTGTTCTAGAGTTTCAAAGTGGACAAAAGCGTCTGCGGTTCTGTGTAATATCACCATCAACAACGACTTATCGACTGAAACACTTTTTCTCTGTTTTAGTTATTGTTCCCATTTCACATGTGATTATAGATCAGTGTTCGTCCAGCGCCACATTTGATGTTCATTCCCAGCCCTTTTGCACTGTGGATGTAGTGAATGCTGCAGACTCTCGAGGCTGTTCGTGAGGCAGTTGTCATTCAGTTCGCTTCAGTTCAGTTCAGGCGAGATAGTCAGTCGCATTCTTGCTGTAAACATGTCCTGTCAATATCGAACCAATTTGGGGGAGAGACTGAGACTCACCTCTCCTTCAGGAAGTATTGATTGTTGCTGTTTCTTATTTGTGTACCTGTTCACTGTCTGAATAGTGTTCCCAAGGAGGCAGCACAAATGGAGAAAAAGGGAGGCTGTATGTGTGCAGCGAGCACAAGGACAGGGAGGGTAAAGACAATAAAGCGTTTGTTATTTTCAACCTTTGTAATGCAAATGTTGGCTGGCTGGGCCTTGTTGTTCCAGCCCTCATTATTTCCTTTCTTGCCTGTGTTTCGCTATTGAATACAAGTAACTTTTGGTCCTCCCAATTTTGGCGAGACTGTGTTATTAGGCTGTTAGTCGGAGGCCATCAGCTCCTGTTTGGAGAGGATTTCCAGGGCTGTTATCTACACAAGAGCACAATCTTTCTTGCCCAGAAAGAGTGAACTGATGGAGATGGGAGATTGTTGGCTGTCTGAGATCCACTCAGTGACATAGACCAATAATGACATGTGTATCCATACAGAAAAACCTTGCCTAATGCAGCTGTAATGTATGCAGGCGAAGACGAAGGCGCAATAGCATGTGACACTTGATTATGTATTGTGACATGTAGCTTAATGGGCTTTCCCCTGCTCGCTGGCCTCATCTCCGATGCAGGGTCACGTTGTGTGACAGATGATTGAAGCTGGACCACTTAACCCCATAGAGGAGGTAATGACTTGTGCCTACATGGCTCCACTGTGGCCTCATTGTCAGTCGCAGACAATGTGTCATGAAATGCCAGCCGAGAGCCAAAATAAGTTAATGTATGAAAGGAGGAATATGATCATTTTTGTCAAAAAAGGAAGAGCACAGCTGATGAGAATGTAGTGTATTTTAAGAGGTCTGTCAGAAACGCAGCGTTTTGACTTCAAACCGAACCTCTTTGGTGATGTAATTTTCTGTAATCGTTCATTTTTTGTCTTTCCCCGTGTTCCTCATTCTGTAATTGACTTGACATATCTCATGATGACGATATTAATCAATATGACATGAAGTGTTTATCTTGGTTTGAGCTGTAACATCTCCATATAAGATCATACAAATAAGCAATACAAAGATGTCTGTAATCTACCTAGCTCAACTTAACTTGCAGCCCCCTGTCCCTGGTCACCGACACCGAGGACGTTATGATTTCACCCATGTCCTTCAGTGAGTTTCTTGTTTGTCAGCAGGATTACACAAAAACTACTGAGAAAGATTTCCACAAAACTCGGACGGGGTATGCTGATGGGTCACAGCTCAGAATGGATCCCATTTGATACAGTTTTCAAAAGTAGTGAGGGCCCAAACGCAAAACACACAAAGGCAGGGAGGTTGAAAACGTAAAGCAAGCTTCAATAATGAAGCTGTCGTCTAAAACTGAAAGTTCAGGGACCAAGCAGCAAGACTCACAGAAACAGGCAGGGGCAAATCCACAAAAAGAACCAAAGAGAAATAAGAAAAAAACAAAAGAAATACAACCCAGATTGCTGGGAACAGAGGTAGGATTTCAAAAACATGAGGGCATAAAACATGAGGAGCAGCACAGAGACGGCGGGAACAAAACAGACAAACTGAAAAAGATAGGGGAAAAGACGAGGACTTCAATACACAGGAGGCCAATCGGAGACAGGTGAAACTGGGGCTGTTATCATATCAGATTTTCAAGGCCAAAGAAATTCAAGATAATATCATCGGCGTATTTATAAAGAAAAAAAAACAGAATTACTTGCAATCAAATCTATCTTTTACTTTGTGTGTGTCTTGGCTCTTTTTGCCCTCAAGTTATGAGTGTAGTGAGGTGGAGAAGAGAGTCCGCAACCATAACTGAAGAAACAAACAAAGTATACAAGAATAACAATTTCCATCAACTACTAATTAATAGAGAAAGGGCAACCTGATGGACTCATAAACAGGGCACGCATAAAGCTGAACATCTTCGCGAAATCACTCAGTTATTATATGTCGTATTTTTAATACAATTATTTATTAATTTCCCAGGGAAGAAGTCACGATCTTGATGAAAATAATCAGGTATATTTAGGTGGCTGGTGTCAATGAGTGAGTATGATGAGTCGATGCGGATCTTAATAAGAATATATTATTTTTTCAACAACACAAAGGAGATCATGATTCCATCTGTATTGATTTGTTGGTGAGGGCAAGCTGTGACAGACCTGGTGATCTTAAATTGTGGTCGAGCAGTAACAGGCGGTGCAAAGTTTTGGGGGGATACAGAGCTCTTAAGTTTGTTACTGGACCAGGCTTGGTTGATTTTAAAAGGGACTGTTTGGTCTTGGTGGAGGTACGCGCTCTACTGAGCGTCATACTAGTAAGGGTTTCAAAATCGAGGTTAAAACAGAAGAACAGATGAGTTTATTGCAATGAATCAGGATAAAACCACCTGTGTATACAGATATACAAAGATAGAAAAGATAATTTCCCCTGCAGCCTGTAGAGTTCCCACAGAGGACTGTTACAAAAGAGACTGTGTTAAAGTGTTGACAACCTCCGACTGCTGGTGTGACAGTGGCTCTGAAGTATGAATATAGTATGTTTTTTATATGTGTGTATGTGTAGCTGTGTTTGTGTATGTGAATACCAACATGTATAACTTATACATCTCTATTTTTAACTGCAAACCAAAAGAAAACTCATGTGTGCTGTTATATTTTTCTTTCTTTTTTTTTTTGTTCTGTTGGTTTACGACCAAAGTGTTGGAAATATCTAAACCTGTGCTTGTCTTTTATTTTGTGAGGGGTTTTTTTGTTGCTTACCTCCATTCCTAGCTCTATTTGCTTGATTTTAATCCCATTATTTAGTCTCCTGTTACGTAAGCCTCTCAGCTCAGCTGCCTCTGGCAGAGCAGGATTTCTGTACCATGCTTATCTATAAATATTAATTTTTCTGTATTTTTTTCAGTGCACTTCCATAGATACTTTTTTTAGCATATTAAGATAAAGCCAGTGAAGCGAAACAACACAATCCTCCAAATGTAACCCATGACCTTGACCTACTTGAGCCTGAGCCCTGGCAGCGGCAGGCATCAGGCTGTTGCCGCGGCCGCTGACTGTGTGCTGCATTGTTTGCAGATGGCAGTCCGCTGTCCTGGTGGCTGGACCGGGAAGGGGAGAGACGAAGCTACTGGGGAGGCTTCCTGCCTGGAGTTCAGCAGTGTTCCTGCAGCCTGGAGGAGAACTGCATCGACATGAATTACTTCTGTAACTGTGACGCTGATGCAGACTCATGGTACAGTGCAGACACGCACAATTTCGCACTAGCACACGTCTTTTTTTTTGTCTTTTTTGACAATGCATTTTAATTGAGAGAGAGACGCTTCACTCAAAAAAAGCATATTGCCAGAAACACCGACTTTAAGTATTTTAATTAGATGTAAATTTTCTGTTGCATAAGTTCAGTGTAAAGTTTCATATTTAAAGCAAAGTTCTTCTGTCATGTTGAGACAGTGTGACTTATTTAAATAACTTACATTACTACATTTAATAATGCAAACTTCTCAATAAACCTCTTGTGTGTATTCAGTTATTATTACAACATTAAGGGTTAACTTCTACATGAACATAATGTGTTTTTCAATTCTCTATTGTTCAAGTATTGTACATGAAAGCCTTTCAGATTGGTTAGTCTGCCCCCTGTAATAGATCACTCATCTAGTTATTCTCAGACATTTTCTGGCAGATATTAAATAAATGGAAGTCTGCAAATCCTTAAACTGAAGCCAGATAACACGGAGATCCTTATCATCGGTCCAGATAATCCTCATTCCAGTATCTGCTCCTGTCTTGGTTTCTTGTCAGACAACATTCTACTAAAGTTAGGGACCTGGCCGTTCAGTCACGTTAATACCATTTTAGGAGTATTGGCAGAATATTACCAATGCTGAGTTTTAATGACACTGAAACTATCATTCATGCTTTTATATCCTCACTGTTGGACTATTGTGAAGGCACGGGCTGTAAATTAATAAACAGACTCCAAATTGTACCAAACACTGGCTGCTCGTTAGTTTTAGGATTGATTTGAAAGTTTGACTTATCACTTTTAAAGCACTTCAACTCATACTTAAAGGCTAAGGGTTGTCCAAACCAAGAACTAGAACTAGAACAATAACTTTTAACAAAGAGAACAGAAGAGAACCCACAGAAGGGAACGGCTTTATGCAGTTCTTCAAAGACGAGAGGCATTGGGAGACTGTCGCAAGAGGTGCTGCCTTTTGAAGACACTTTTTAATTAGGTATCACATCCTGCTGATCATTAGAAAGGACATCAAAACCTGTGGGCACCAAAGACCATTTGGCAGTATGTCCCAGGTAAAATACATTTTTTTTGTGTGTGTGTATGTAATTTGCAGCCTAATGTCTGTAATAAGTTTGATGAATATCCAAGACTGAGTATTTAAAGTAGACCATCTAGAAAGTGCCTGCCAGCAGCCATCAAATGGCACACCTGAACGAGGTGGAACGTCAGGTTAGGGTAGGTTGAACTTTTATTAGTTTACATGTAATTGAAATACTGTCACTTTTTCAGGCAAATGATGATGTTCTGAGTCTATTATTTTGTCCACCCATTCTGTCTGATTGAAGGTATCAACTCCCCAAACTATAATAAGTGATCCTCAGTGTTCACACAGCACCATAGAAACACACATGAGGATTTACAGCAGGATTGTTGTATTAGGCTGCATGAGATTAAGCTAAGTGGCTGTGAGCGGAGAGTGTGTCTAGCCCCTCTTGTAGCCTAGTGATCCAAATATGAATCAACCAGACCACCAAGGAATGTTTTTTTTTTTTTTAAATTGATCTCCTCTAATCATATCATCGATGATCTCTCGTAATCGCTCTGAGGTATAACCGTAAACCACTACCCAGAGATAATCCAGAGAAGGCCACAGAGATAGAACTTATGACTAATTAGTGAATTCATTATAGGCATTCAGCAAAATCAAGTCACAGAGGATATTCCTAAATGGCTAAAACTGCAAACAGCACTGAGCGGCTGAGAGTCCAGAATCTGCTCAGTGTTGTTCTCCTTTATCTATCCGCATCTGTCCTCAGCCACTTCCAACACCAGTGTTCCCTCTGAAATGATTAATTACAGCTAATACAAACTATTACAATTATGATTGAATAAATCATGCGAATGAAGAAACAAAGGCTGTATTGTGTTGTCGGTGTATGAGACGTTTGTTGCAGGGATGTAAATCCACTCCAGAGCTTCTCTCGATTCAGCTCAGTTTGCATATTTCCAGCGGCAGTTGTCTGCATCGTGATAGATTGCTCCCTTTTTAATGTGTTTACTCTGCGTTCTGTGCTAATGCAGAAGAATGGATGCCTTTATCTGGAGCCCCATAAAGGCATCCGGCCCAGAGGGCTCTGTGTTACAATTCATTTATTTCCTTTTTGTCTGCCCCAGGGCTAATGACACCGGAGTCCTCTCCTACAAAGACCACCTACCAGTGAGCCAGATAGTGATTGGAGACACCAACAGAACGGGCTCGCAGGCCGTCTACCACGTCGGGCCGCTGCGTTGTTATGGAGACAGTAGGTGATCACCTCAGTTACCGTGCCAGATTTGGTTGCAGATGGGGGCCTTGATTCCCAGGCTTAGTGTTGATCAGACACAGAGTATTCTCAGATGATGTCTTTAGTCCTCGTGTGTTTAGCCAGGGATAGAGAGATAAACCTCATCTGTTCTGTTTCAAGGCAGACACCTGGCCGTGTGGACTATAACCTCTTAAAATCTGCCGGACCCCCCCCCAGCTGCCTGTCTTTATTAACTCATGTTGTTCAGCCAGGCAGGGGAGCCAAAATAAGAGGAAACTCATTTGGGGGGAGGGGGGGCTTGCTGGACAGCAGCACTGGAACATGAAAGAGACGGTAGATATTTACTGCTTCATGTCCCAGAGCGAGCTGTGGACACAGAGCAGGGAATATTTAGTAACTCATCTGCAGTCAAATATAGTTCAAAACCCCCTGTTTTATTTGAAATCCATTTGGAGATACCAACACTTTCTCTCTAAGCCATCAAATGATGGCATCGAGAATACTTTGAGAAAGTGACTACTGAACAGTCTCTACTAGGGATGTCACAGTTGAAACTTAAAACAAAAAATAGATTGAAGTGTCTTTCAATTCCGATCATCAAATACAAAAGCAGGATCGGCAGAACCTCCCTCCTGCATGCCAACTTGCAGGCTTCATTCAGTCTGAGGGAAAAGGCACTCAGCTCACTGTAGCCTGCAGCTACACTTCCAGACATTTCCTGTGTGCACGGAGATGATCAGCCGACTGCTACAAAGGTTACCCTGAGAGTGTCACAGATGTTGGGTACATCTCCTGTTTTTCAGAGATCCTTTATTGATTTATTTAAGAAGAGGGTTTACTTGTGGGGGGAAGAACTGAACTGAAGAGAAATGAAAACATTTCCAGAGATCGCTCAGTGATATGTTTGGGAAGACGGTTTACTCAAACTGTCTTTTGTTGCTCATTGTTGAATTACAAAAGGGTGAATATTATTTGAACTTGTCGAATCCAAACCTGCAAGGAGCCACCAGGATAAGTTCAAGATGTTGTTACAACATAAAATACACATTTGCAGCTCATTTAAGTAAAAGATGCATTGCAGCTGTACTTAAATGACTATCTTTGGTTGCTCCTTACATTCTCATCACTTTGAAACATCAGTATTGCTGATTTCACAGCACAGCTATATGAGCCACAAGAGAATATGTCACTCTTGATGACTGATGACAGAAAACAGAGCACCAACATGTCGATTCGCATGGGACTGTCATCTCATGACCTCTGTTTGGTGAAACTTTGGTGGATAACATGCGGTGGAATATTTATTTAAGAAACTTTGGACATTTCATATTTGCACAGATAGCAGTCGTCTTCTGCAGTTATTACAAATAACTAGGGGTCCTCAGGTAATACTAGTCCCGTGAGAATAGGGCTTATGACAGCACCGAATATCTTCAGGTTCTCGATGATGAAAATGATTGTCAGTTAGCTGCAGCCCTACAGGGCTGGTTGTCTGTTCAAATACTAAAAATGCTCAAAACTTTAAAAACTATGATTAATATAAATGTTTTCCTGTCAATGGACCTCTTGTGGTGAATAGCGGCTGCGCTTGAAAAAGAAAATACAGCAATGTTATTATACCATTGCAGAAGCTCCCAGGAAGGAGGTTGAGATTGATTGACTTTCGGGTGTGAATTTTGATACCAGATACCACAGTTTGCTTCCTGTTTCTTCCCAGAAGTCAACACTTGAAGCACTGGTGGCAGATCACATGTCATGCTTCATTAAATTCCTCCACTCTCGTATTTCGCTGCTTTGTTTTTTTTGTTGTTGTTGATAAAATGCAAGCAAGGTACAGCAAACAAGGATTCATCTGTCTTTTCCTTTCAGAGTCTATATGGAACGCAGCGTCTTTCTACCAGGAGTCGTCCTACCTCTACTTCCCCACCCTGCAGGCAGAGCTCGCCTCTGACATCTCCTTCTACTTCAAGACTAGTGCTCCTTCAGGAGTGTTCCTGGAGAACCTGGGCCTCAAGGACTTCATCAGAGTGGAGCTCAGCTGTGAGTAAACATTCAGACCGTAATAAAAGACGTGCAGCATGAACGAAAGTACATGACAAGGACATGAACGCAGTCTGTGAAAAAGCACAGCTACACATAACAACACTCAGGAAAAGCTGTCAGCGTTTAATTTTTTTTTTTTTCCCTTAGATGGAAATGTTAGCTGTTGACAGTTTAATTTCCCCAAGAAGCAGACTGTCAGGTCTGCCCAGCATGATGTAATCCTAATGACACAGTCAACTCCAGTGTCATGTTGTCACAGGAGACGTTTAAAGCATTTCCTAACAACTGCCGAAGCTGAAATCCTTATTGAATACACCAGATGGATACAGCAGTGAGGATGCCTCATTACCTCGCAGATTTACCTTAACAATCAGGAAACATAAGATAAAATGCAAAAAAAAAAATCAAATATATTTACGCAAAGGATTGACTTGTTTACATGAGCACCATTAGCGGAATACACAGAAGACCTAAGGTATTTAGGATTGCAAGAAAATTGCAGCAACGTGTGCTCGTACTTCAAACGGCATATTTAATAAGCACAGAGTACACATGTAGTCCTCAGAGAGCGAGCTGAAGTAGCAGTGGATTAGTTTATTTATTCGAGGTGTTAAAAAGGTGTTGGAACTGTTGATTACAGTGTATTTTGTTCACAAATGCGAGGGAGGAGCTCTCAGGATACTTGGAGCCATTATGTATTGCCGCAGCATCAGAGACATTGTGAAATATTGACGAGCTGTCAGCTGAGCCCCCTCATAAATCTATTCAGGTCATCAAGTTTTCCCAGTAGCATTGTATCACATTGCATCAGAAAGGGAGGACAGAGGAGACATAAAACACATAATATCGCTTTCAGTCTGACCTGGCTGTGGTGTGTGTGTGTGTGTGTGTGTGTGTGTGTGTGTGTGTGTGTGTGTGTGTGTGTGTGATTCCCCACTGGCCTCCCAGCTCCCTCAGTGGTGACTTTCTCCTTTGATGTGGGAAACGGTCCGGTGGTCCTGTCCGTGAAGTCCCACCTCCCTCTGAATGACAGACAGTGGCACTACGTGAGGGCAGAGCGCAACGTGAAGGAGGCCTCCCTGCAGGTCGACCAGCTTCCCCTCCGCTTCCTGGAGGCTCCGGCTGATGGACACCCCCGTTTACGGCTCAGCAGCCAGCTGTTTGTGGGTAGGTGTGCCATCAGTCTACACAGCCACTTGAGACAGGAATTATTTAAACCTGAATCTGTCATTTTTTGGGGGGATGGGGGGGGCAGCAAGCTGTGAGCGCAAAATTTACATACAGATAACAATCAGTCGCCATCTTACACATCTTGACACATAGTAACATGAGCGTCAGTGCTGCACAATTAATCAAAATACTATTCAAATCACAATGTTGCCAAGTGCACCATTCAAATAACATAAGCTGGAGTTCTTTTTTTTAAATAAAATGTTTTGCAATTCAGCATTATAAGTACTGTGGTGCTGCAGAGGTGTCCCCGTCCTCGAGTTTTGTTCTCCACATGTAAGGAAACACGTCTCTTCACTTCATTTGACAGATTTCATGAAACTTATTCAAGTATCCCCACAGTACCACAGTGATTACCCTGAAATGTATTGAAAATACCCCAGTATATTTTTTGAGACAATACTTGTGCTGATTGTTGATAGTTGAATTGGTTAAAATTGCACTTTCATATACTGACCTGCAGAAGTTTGACAGAAAGTGGTTTGGAATTAAAAGAGGCATGATCAGAAGAAGTTAAACAGTCGGCGAATAACCAGTTGGAAGTTTCCTGGAAATGTTTCTCATGAAATGACCGCCTACTTATTAACTGCTGGTTGGAAAAATAGCAGAAAATTATTCTACCAATAATTGGTTCCAATAATGTTCGGTAAAATTTTATTATTATTATTAATATAAATTAGAACGACAGACACCTGATTATAATAGTTTTTCAGTGAAAATTGTCAAGCAAAAGTCTCTAGTTCTCACTAACCATGAATCGTTTTGCAAAATCTGTCAAAATTCACACAATGCGCTTTTTTCTTTTTCCTGCAGCACCAGTTAGCAATAATATTTATACTTGCTGTCGATGAAGTTGAGAGCTGTGAGAGGGAAACAGGACTGTAAACTGGCATGGCGTTAAAAAACAAAACAAAAGCAATGAGCGCACACCACAGCTAACATGAACTGCAGAGTGGGGTGTGACGTCCATATGGGTTTACATGGAGGAGTGATATGTCTCAGATTACATTCTGTCACTTCTCCCCTCTGTGTTACCCCACAGAAATGAGAGGGGACCAAAACTGTAACATTCTGTACAGTTTTAACCAAAAACAATGAGCTCACAGGAGAGCTAAAAGGAGGTGCAGAGTCAGGTGTGGCATCTCGGTGGGTTTACACGGAGGAGTGATATGTTTCAGATTGCACACTGGCTTAGTCAGTCAAATCAAGACTTCTTGAGGATTTGTAGTACGAATGTTTCCCATTTGTGTTTTCATCTTAATACTGCCAGGACAAAGATGCAAGATTTGTCTAACAGGGACTGCAGAATTCGTATTCTAGCTCTGGCTGAACTGAAAAGTTCATTTCTGCACACAGACAGCGCTGTGGAGTGTGTCTTGCATCTCTTGCGATGAAGTCGCAATACAAAGGTCTCTCTTCACAGACAGAATGGAGAGAAGTAATTACAGCTAACAATAACACTTTAAACGTACGTTTGTCCTCAGAGTATTGTGCTAATATAGGCTTGGAAAAAATACAAACCTGTGTGAAGAACAAATGTATTTTATTATTTTTTCATTATTGCTGTGGCTCAGAAGCATGGCTGCTCTCTTTTTCCTCTTTCCCCCCTCTGACATTTTAATGTCTCCTTAATAATACACCATCCCTCTGGAGGGGACAGAGACGCCATTAAAAAAGTGTGTTTCTTTCGTGTGTTCTCACTTTTAGGCCTTAGTTCATGCACTTAATGGATCATTTACTTTAAGAAATAATTTATCAGAGGAGCAACATGACAAATGGAAGCAATAATCCTCCGTGGAGCGCAGCAGAACTTAACGTTAGATGAAGATTTAATTGTTTCCTAAGAAGCTGCCGAGGTGTCACTTCATCAAAGCTTAAATGTTTGAAAGTTTTAATGAAAGAAACAAAGTTAATATGGATGTGATCATGTCAGTTTTAGGGGGCTTTCTCTGGCATTTTCAAACTGATGACCGGATTGGAACAGTAGATAATAAAAGTGACTTTTAATTACACTCAAATTAAATAAGAATTGAATTGATGTTTCAAAACAAAAATGTTTCATCGCCAAAGCACACACTTCACAAATGAAACTGGTTAGCAAAATGACATCATGTCTAGATATATGGAGGCATATGTAGAACTTCGAGGGGGTCGTCCACTCATTGGACGGCCTGTGGTTCGAAGCTACCTGATGGCTTCTCCACTGGAGGTGGTATCGCTGGCTGAGCACAGATAATTATGTGGTGCGCTTTGACCAGGAAGAACAGTAACAATGTATTATAACCAACATTGATAAATTATAGATGTATATATGTAATTGAACTACAGTTAATATTAACTTTTAACCAAGGGTTAGGGTAAATAAACTATTAAAAAAGCATTTCATTGTCTGTTAACAGTGAAATAACTAACGTTTAATTGACTTTAATTAATGATGGTTATTATATGGTGGTGTGAGTGGTCGGTAGAGCAGAAAAATGCCATAGATGCAAGTCCATTAACCATGTGAGATTTCCTGTATTAGTATTATGGAAAACCAACCTTGATATAAGCAGACCGGTTCAACAGTAACATGGTTTAGTTCTGCCACAGTTTTATCCAAGACGCCGAACACTTCCTGAAATAGAGTGCTGTTTGACAGAAGGCAACTGTTGTTGTCCTGGAATATTGAAGGCCACTGCACTTAAATGCTGAATTTCTCACTTACTCCACACTGGTTTTACTGTGAAAATGTTTAAAATATACAGTGGCTCCACAGCCTGTTATGTAACGCAGTATTTATTATTCATTCACAGGCTCCTTCCATCTTCTTTTATAAATGTTACTAAACGGTGACAGATAAACGCTATTCTTCAAAAAGAAACAGACAACCAGTCAGTGTCAGCAGCGTGGCTGCTGCTATCAGCCTGGCTACTGTCCAAAGAAAAACAACTGTAATAATCCCAATTTGACTTGGAAAGGCAAAGTAAAACACAGACAGTTGTATTAATGCGTAGGTTTTGTTACTTATGGTTGTATGGAAAGACTGCTGAACTGTCTCAAGTCCCGCTGCTAAAAGGAAATAACAGCGGAGCGCTCCGTTCACTCTTGTTTCACCCTCTCCCCCTCTCTTTTACTTTTACAGTGTAGAGTTCACCAGTTATTGCAGTTGTTCCACCGCTTCCTGCAGATAGTGACCAGGGAAAACAATGCCCTTCCAGTTTTGGTTGCACAATGACAGATGTGCTTCCTTTGCGGATGTAATTCGATCTTTGTTCTGCTTGAAAAAGAAAAGAACAAAATGCCGGTGACAGGCCGAATAGCATATTGAAAGCCAGGTTTAGAACCAGTCTGTGCACGCGTGGTGTCGCTTTTTCTACAGCCATTGTGCTGCACAGTCAGTATTTTACTTAAGAATAAGTTAAAGAAAAAAAACGTGCTCATTGCCACCTAGAGTAACATGAATTATATTTTAATATGCCAAGTCTCAGTTTAATATGCTGTAATTACACTAGAGGCCTTTGTTCTGATAGTGAACCTGAACAGGTATCCAGCCTGCAAAACAGTAGGATGAATTCAGTTCTGTGGTTGAAGACATGTTTAGCTTCTTTTTAGACATTTTAACATGTACAACACTGTAAGAATTAAGCGCCCTGAAGCTGGCAGCAGGTTTTTTTTTTATTCCTCTCAGTGAAATTACAGAGCAATTATAGAGTGTGATATTTGTTTTTTATTTAAAGTCTCCCACCTCACTGTATCACAAATTAGCAGTTGCCAACACGTCACAGATGTTTGTTTTCTACATGTTAATTTCCCGGAAACGTGTCCAGTCCATTACATGGTTTACGTGGTCGTTTTGAGGCTTGACATGCGTACGTGTCGACAAAGTCGGCCTGGATTCACACTGGAATGGAGCAAATGCTCAATGTCGTAAATTCTCATCAGCCTTAAAGGGAATCATGCTAATAAAGTCATCAGGGAGGCTTCTTTGCGCAGCCTGCGAGCATTAGTCGTGACTAACGGCCGTCCTCGTCTCAGGGGGCACAGCGTCCCAGCAGAGAGGCTTCCTGGGCTGCATCAGGACTCTGACCATCAACGGCGTGAGCTTTGACCTGGAGGAGAGGGCGAGGATGACGCCGGGGGTGAGCTCCGGCTGCCCCGGCTACTGCAGCGGCTCCAGCAGCCTCTGCCACAACAGAGGGAGGTGCATCGAGAAGAGCAACGGCTACGTGTGCGACTGCTCCCAATCGGCATACGGAGGAACCACCTGTAACCAAGGTGAGTGCTGATCACCGAGAAAAGCTTAATGACACTTAATGCAATTCTTTTAGTAGATTAATGTTGATTAGGACAAACAAATAATCAATCAAGCCAAGGTTATTCCATTACGGCGCTTCAATGAAAATGCGAGTAATGCAAGAGGCAATTAATACTTGTCCTGACTCCAGACTCCAAGAACATTTAAAATGCATTAGAGCGAATTATCTCCTGCTATATGGGAGGACGGGAGCAGCACACAGGCGCAAGTGAAGCACACCAGCGCCCAGCACAGATAGACGAGCAGGAGGCTGAGCAAACAGATCATACAGACATGGTGGAGAGTTTGAAGACAAGAGATTAAATTAAAGTCTGGCTGCAACTGTGGCTACCAACTCTGTAGAGTTACTCTTTACACAGTTCCCTCTTGCTCACTCTGTCCAGTACGAACCATGCCAGGATACAGCTAATCCCACTGCTGTGCACAATTTTTCTGGATCAAAACAACTTGAATCTTAGCACACATTCAGTTGTATTATTGTGGGAAAGAGCCGACATGTGACTTACTGTATGTCACCTGAAGGGCTACAGACTGTCCTTTTGATCCACGTCTCTCTGACAGTTCGACTCCATGGACCTCAGGACTGATATGCAGTTTTTAGATAATTAATAGTGGGACGGTAGATTTTCAAAACTCTGTGTTGTTGAAGTTTTGACCTAATGAAAGTGCTTAACATTATAATCCCAACCCAGTGTCAAGGCAGTTCGGGAAAATGTGACAAAAATCTGAAGGAATCATGTACGTTTGAAGAACACAAGTTCAGAAATGAAAAATGTGAGCAGCTTTGTGCCTCCTGATGGTTAGGTCATACACATGAACTACGAACATGACACGACACAGTCTGTAGAATGTCAGTAGTCTTCAAATGTAAACGTATCAGTGGTTTGCAAAAGCATTGTAGCTTCTGTAGGCACTGTCATCATTTGAGTTGACTTACTGACTGCAATAAAGTTATCCCTCCCTCTTGTGTATTCACTGTTACTAACCACACACTCAGTAACAGTGAATACTGATGGAATATAGAGTTGTTTAACCCTTAAGTTAATAAAAATGTATCACTGACAGCTGTTAGAACTACCAATATTCCATCCCTGTGACTGGGCTGAAACCTGACCACAGACTGGATGTGAACCCTGGATTCTGTGTTTTTACTGTCCTGGACTATGTACACCTGCCGTCCAGCCCACCCTCCTTCCTCCTGCATCTGTGCGGTTCATAATTGTTTCTCAGTCAAAGAAACGTGACACCAGCACAAAAAAAGATAGTCATGCTGAGAGCACAGATGTAATTAAAAACTAGTATCCATGCACACAACTCCTATATTTATATTTTGTGACAATTTCACAAGCTGCTTGGATGGTAAAAATCCAGAGTGTTAATAAAGCCATGAACACCGCGGCTGCAAAGCAAACTGTCAGTGTTTTTTTGCTGGTGTTTAGTCAGTGAATCTATTGGTACTTTGTGAAAGCGGGCGCCCGAGGTGCTGAGCAGCAGTAGCCTAAAGATAACCTGCTACAGTGCAGAGACTGCTCCACTACTGAGGCGCTCTCATTATGAATGCGTTATTGTGGCAATGTGGAACAAGACGGTGATGCAATGCAATAGTGCCTCGGTACATTTGCATGTTGTGGCTCCCATCCGCCCCCCCTTATATTTGACTCTCTCACGCATAAAACACAGAGGAGACAATAGCCTGCTCGTTAGGGGGGTTCAACTCCCGGCACCTGTTGAGGTAACAGTGTCTGAGTGGCATTGATCGACAACAACCCGCTGCTTCAGCTGCTTTGTTCTCAGCATTATATCTGTGTCATCGTATCCTCGTGGAGATGAATTTCCAGCTTTGAGTGAAGTTTAATAACGTGATCTGATGTTCCGTAATAGTGTGCGCGCATGATAAGCTAGCCAGCCATCCATTTCATACCCCTCCGTCGGATGCGAGTCACAGACAGACAGCAGCGAGCGAGCTTTTGTTTCCTCGCATTTTACCTTTAAGACAACATTTTATCCCCGCGTCGGAGCCTTTATAGTGGTTTCCCTGGTGAATGGGAGGCCTCAAAGTCAGGGAACACAAGTTGGCTGTTTGCACAAAACATCACAGAGTACCTGAAATGTTGAGACGTGCCTTGCTGCGTGAGTTGGACTCGTACGTGTATATCTGGTTATTTTTAGACGTACAGTAAATCCACCGGCTCAGAGCGTTTGTGCGTATACACCCCACTACGTGTCTGTGGATAGATATTGCTTCTGGACAGATTTCAATCAAAACCATGACTTCCCTCTGGCCGTACCCAGTGGGCAAACCATATTTTTTAGCTCAGTTTTAATAAGGGTCTGTTGATTTTGTCCTGCTTTCATATTTTCAGATATAATGAGCGCTGCAGCCTCTGGAGGCCCTGAGCTGTGTTTTTAGTCTTTTAATCTTGTTTCAAAAAGTGTTGTAACACAGCTGCCTGCGCTGAAACCATCTTTTTATCCGTGTCCCTGTGTGTGCAGAGGTGTCAGTGTCCTTCGACATGGAGTCCTCAGTGACCTACACTTTCCAGGAGCCCTTCTCAGTGATGCAGAACAGGAGCTCACAGGCCTCCAGTGTGTCCACAGAAAGCAGCAGCAGGGCCAGAGAGGACATAGCCTTCAGCTTCGTCACCTCCCAGAGGCCCGCCATGCTGCTGACTGTCAGCACCTTCAGCCAGCAGTACATCGCTGTCATCCTGGCCAAGAACGGTACGTACAGGTTTGACATTAATACAAAAAGACCCGCTACGCAGTCAAAACTACGGCTCTGCAATGTATGCATATTACGTTGTTACTGTAATATGAGACAATATATCATCTTGGACTTTGGATATTGTTATATCATGAAATGGCATAAGGGTTGTCTATTCCATCTTTCTAAATATTATTTTGTGAAAGTGCCAATAGTCATCCCTCCAGTATTGTATATTTTGCACACATATTTTACACACATTGGATATTTGTTCTAAAATATTGGGATATTTGATTTTCTCTTCAGGTCCTAGCACTTAAGAAGCATTTCTGAGGAGATCAAGATATATAGTTTGTGTTACAATATAGCTAAAAACCACCAAAAAATTAAAATTCACTCATTGTTCTTTCGGCTCCATGCTGATGGAAAGTCAAGAGTGTTGGGTAGTCTACAAAACATTTCTGGAGCTTCACAGCAAAACAGAGTTGCAGCTTTCTCCGAGACAACTGAAGTGGCTGGGGCCATCTAATCAGATCCTAGATCTGTTGAGCTTTAATTATGGAACAGCAGATATGGGTGGTTTTAAACTGAGAGTGATACAGGGCTTTTGAATTTGTTTCAGGATTGATTGAATTTAAGGGGACTGTTGGTCATTGCGGCGCTATGCACTCTGCTGAGTGCCATTCTTGCTATATGTTGTTATTTTCATAGGAAATCACTGCATCCCTATTATACAGCTGTCTGTCCATGGACATCTGAAACCATTTAGAATGCTGTCAGATTAAATACTGCACGGTTTACATCATCGTTACAGCAAAAATGTGGATGGAGACAGGCCCATTCCATTTCCATACTCATGGACACACACACTTTGAGGTGTGTTCCCCGTAAGTCCAGGAGGGTTTAGGACTGTCCAACTGTCAAATCGTCAAGTGCATGAGGGGCTCTCTGGCAGGCGTTTCGAGTGCCCCTTTCCGTTACTCCACAGTCCTGTAGACCTTCCCTTTGGGAATTACCCTTAGATAATTGTGCTGTAATGTTGAACACAAGGTTACTGTGGGTTATCGGGGGAAGCCAGAAAAAAAATCACAAAAAACAAGGATAATCCAGATGATGGCACTCTTTGTTATCTGACTGATGTAATTATTCTATATGCAAACTTTATTTTTCAATTCCCTAACAAATTAAATTGCTGCCCAATATCTCACCCCTTATCTTCAAAACTGAACCTCCATTGAAATCATTCAGTTTATTAAACAAAAAAAAGTCATTTGAATTTTGAAAATTATGGCTCTTTTTCCCTGAAAAATGTTTGTGTACTTCTGTTTCTATTTTGATGTAATTTCTCATTTATGCATTGAACTTTCTTCAAATGACACACATATATATGTGTGTCATTTGAATTTGATTCTATTTTTTCCATCGAAACATTCACATGAAACAAGATCAGCCCGATTTTGTTTTATGTGAATGTTTCTGTTATCATTTGATTCATTAAACATAATGTTTTAAAGTAAACTAGTAGGAAAGCAAGAAAGTTTTCATGTTACCGTCTAATGCTGTTTTGACATAAAGGAGAAAATGTATTATTTAGCAATTACCACTATGTAAGGCAAGAGCCTGGAAGACATTTCAATCAGGCAGTCGGTCCCTTAAGTGCATTGGCCGTGAAGAAAAAGTACAAAACTAAAATGTCCTAAAACCCACAAGGTAACATGATATGTCACAAAGTGCTGTCCCATTCCTATGTCTACCATTTTTGGCCCTTGCAGCCTCTCAAACTCGAGCACTTACCAGGTGACACCAGCTTGACTTCGAGGGTTCAGCCCTTAAGGCCCTAAAGGGGACATTTGTATTGGGTCCCACTGTTTGACATATGAAACCCCCAGTGTTGGCCTCGGGTCTACAGCCTTCCGTTGAGATGACATTGATGTGATTCAGCATGATGACTGTGAGGTCAAAATGTAGCTTTTAAAGCTCTTTTCAGGTACAGGGGGTAGATACGCCCACGCTTACATGGTCAGTTATTCAGAATCTTTGGGACCCAGTATTTGTTAGATCGTGTTTAAAACACTGAAGGCAAACAAGGCTATAATTTGAATAGCTTTCCCCAGTTTATTAATTTTATTGAGACAATTATTATTTGTATTTGATGTTACATTTGCAAATGAGGGTTTATCTAGTTAAAAATGCACTATTTTGCACATTTTTCCAGTACAGAAGGTTCCAGGTTCAAAGCTCTTGTTTCATTTTGCTGTTGATATATTACAGCCTTTGTTTCTGCTTCTATTATTTTACAGATAGAATTTTAGATAGCTGTTATTAACACTCCATAAATCAGAAAATACTGTCAACAACTATAAAAAATGTAATTTTGTCCTTGTTTTTAGAAATGAAATGCTGTGTAAATCACTCCATGAATGATGTTTGAACAAGTCTTGTGATTAATGGTTAATAAATACTGTGTATTTCATCTATAAACATCATTTGATGACCATTTTAAAGTTGCAATGGTAGACATTAAATATTTACAATTCCTGATAAATAATAAAATAACTATTAAGTAAAATTGAATTAATTATAAATGTACCATTTATTAATGGTGTTTTTTTGTAAGATGTTCCTGACAACATCCTTTACAGAAAAGTTGTGTAAAGATCCATGCATTTTTACACAAACTAACATCATCGTGAAACGTTCCCACTTTTTTTTTAACGGAAGAGTTTTGACATTTTAGTAACAGAAAACTGAATATTGGATAAAGCCACTTGCAAAAATTGTTGTCTCATTTTGTCAACTTAATGGACTCAGAGATTCTTACTCGGGGAATTTGGGATATGTCTATATATCACTCCTTGAAGCAGAAAAACAGTCATAAGAAATCTGTTTTATTTTTATGAATAAAATATCATATAAATTTGGCTATGAATGATGTATGAACAAATCCTCTCTAATAACCTCCAATGAGATTAGAATGTTTAGTTAAAAAGCTTAGTGTATGTCAGCACCACTGATGTGGAGATTTCTGAGAAATGCAGAAAATAATAATAATTAATTGTACAGAAATCTACAAAATAAGTGACTATGGTACATTTTTAAGGAAAATGTATCATTATGAAACTCCCTTAGACAAATACCAATTTGAAAGAAAATAATTCTATATTGCAAATTTTCTGATATTTTATATTTAAGTATGCAATGCAATGTTTCACTGAGTTTAAAGAAAACATGTTCTGGCTACATTATAGCCCAAAATCCCAATGTTGACTGCATTTTTTGTAAAGATGCATGGATTAATTTCACAGCACCAGGTTCACGTGCGACAAGGCATTAAGCAACATTTTGTAGAAATTGTCATTTTGTGCAATTTGACCCAATTTGACACCACTGTGGTAAATACAACTCCCAGGTGTGTAACAGATCGTCAGACATAACGCAGGTGCTGACTACAAACAAAACTCATTACGTCGTAACAATGTTATATGTTGAAAATGTGCATGTTAAAGTACACATGTATGTATGTCACAATGTGATCCTGCCCTCTGACTGAAGTCCATGCTGACACACCCTCCTTCCCTTCCCTCACGATTTTCACGGGGGGATTCCAGCTTTTCATCGCCCTCTCCCACTTTCCTCCTGTGGTCACTATTCTCCCTGTATTTCTCGCGTCTGTTTGTGACATTTTCACACCATCGCACCTTCTTTTCCCCCCCTATTAGCGATCACAACCACTTTCCGGCACTTCACAGTTTGCTGGATTGGTGCACCTTGTCCTCCTGACTGAGACACAGAGAAGTGGTGAACAGACGGGGGTTAGGGTTAAGCTCACATTCTGAACTCGTCTGAAGTATGTGTCATCAGTGCAGTTTGCTTCACTTTATGTTAAAAAAATAATAATAATAATAATGATAATAATATCCACACTGACTAATCATAAACCAACCCAGACTTAAGTCACTGGAAGGTAATCCACTTAAAGATGATGGACAGTTTGGGCGTCTGTCATTTTGAATCATCAGCACTATACGTGATAAAAGCTAAATATGTGTGTGTTTAACCTGTATGGTGGAAAAAGAAATGGTGGGCTTGATCGTTATTAGTCACGGCTTCAGGTGGATCTCATGTGTCTCAAATAATGACGAACGGGTGGAGACAGACGGCGCAGTGCGTGGGATAGAGGAGAGCGGCACGGGGTTCTCAGTTTTACCCTCATTTCAGAATCTGGTTATCAGGACAAATCCTGAGCTCACCGGCTGACACAGACGTGTAACCATGCCAACCAAATGATCTTGCATAATTACACAGGGCGACTGCTTCCTTGACAATGGGCCGGTGTACTTTACGTTCACACCACGAACGAGATGCACCAGGGTTCATGTGGAAGCAGACAGAGATCGTCCCTCTTTAGGCAAATAGAAATGGAGCCCATCTGAATAGAAATGATTCAATTACAAACCCACAGCAACTCCGGTTACCATCGAGGGTTATTTTTAATCTCTAGCAGGGAACCGAGTGCAAAATGTGCCGCTCACATTAACACCTAACGCTCAGAAGACCTCGGGATTGAATTTATGTGAAATCTCTCGTTTATTTGTGCGTTGAAAGGTTCTCAGGGAAACGGGCCTGAAACTGATCTGACAGTGAGCAGGCAACTAATGTCTATCGCACGGCTGCCAGAATTGATAAAAAACCACCCCCACAACTTTATGATAACTGACTATAGGCTGATGAACTGATTTAACCTCAGTGGTTCCTCTGTATCTTTGAAAAATCTCTGTTTTCAGTTAAATTCAAAACACTGAAAAGCTCTTAGACAGTTATTTCTCAACAAAATAATTTAATGAATATGTCACTTCAATTAATTTCTGATTAAAAAAAATATATCAAAAACAAAGAAGACATTTCACTTTTGGTATTTTTAGAGGAAGGTCCTCACATCTGTAACCCTTTCTTACATTTTATTTCTTGCCGTCGGTGCCTGAGCATTTTCATCTTCTGACACAAGAAAAGGCCTCAAAGCTTTGAGCTGACAGCCTTTAAGCTCCATCCAAACTTGAGTATCATGCTGAGTGACACCAGTGTGCAGTTGGTAGTCAGAGTCAGTATCCACGTGCACTCTTTTTTGCGTTGAATCAGAGGGCCCGTGTTCCTCAGGTCCCTGTAAACAGTGAAGGGCAGAGGAGGCACTTCATCCACGGCGACCTCCATCTATAGGAGCACTCTCAGGGTTTGAAATGAATCACAACACAAAGCCCTTCACCTACAGATGGGGAATTGTAATATTGACCCAGCTCCACTTGACAATGCATATCTTTCTGACTCTATGATCTGGCAGCGATTGTGTGTGTGGGAGGAACACTGAGCACATATTGACTTATTCAGTGTGGGAGCGAAGAGCTTGGAGATAGAGATCTAAAAAGGCAATAGAAGAAGTTTAGATTTAGCGCTCTATTTATAAGTAAGTAGCTGCTTCATTTCAGTAAAGAAGTCTCCTCTTTTCCAGTATTTGCAGTGTAAACATACTTGATGCCAAAGTAGAAAGTAAAGTGTTCGTGTCAGGGGGGCTCAGCCTTGAGCCTGTGGGTTTAGAATTTGCATTGAGCACAAAAGCATATCAATCGTCACAGCCATCAAGTGCTCAGATGGGGATTTCTACAGGGGTCTGTTCAAAGACAGAGCTTCATGTCTTCTCATGCTTTGTGTCCAGGGAGTCTGCAGATCTGGTATCACCTTCAGACGGACAGGAGTCCAGATGTGTTCAGCCCCGCCCTCAATAACCTGGCAGACGGACGACTCCATCGTATCAGAATCCACCGGGTGGGGAAAAACCTCTATGTACAGGTGAGCAGAGAGCCCCCACACGTCAGGTTGGGATTTTTTTTTCTTTTTTTCTTTCCGAAAATCTCTTGTGGTTCCCTACAATACGTTTTGCAGTTTCTCTCCTGTAGTTGTGAGACTCCTGGCTGCATTTGTGAATTGATTGTCCTTCATTCATAAATGTTTTATGGTTTAAACGGCAACTCAAATTTCATGATAAATCTGGTGTTCTTGATTCTTAAATCTTGAACTCCCTCTGATCCATAGAGTAGGTCTGCGCGGTATTATGATATGGTGTTATGTATTATGTATCAGAGCGTCGGTGGTTGTGACCACAGTGCGAGTGGGTGTACCCTCAGCTGTGGCTGGCACAGGAGCAGGTGTACATCCCTGCAGCTGGAGGGATAAGTAGTGGAGCTGGTTTACCTACACGCTCACTCTGGCTGTAGCCTTGATATGGTATTTTAGCTTTAACTGTGACTGTGCTTTGTGTGTGTGTGTGTGCGTGTGTGTGTGTGTGTGTGTGTTGAATTGACATGGTTGATGGCCAAGGGTTAAGCTTCTGTATTCCTGAACTCCCGTGGTTTATTGGAAACACATCTGTCATGTGTGATATGTGCATCACAGGCACAACATCCTGTGTGGCTTATCAATGCCTTTCTCGTTGAAATGAATTGTAAACTAGTGAAGAATTCAATATCTTGACTTTTTTTTTAATAAAATTCCATTTCAGGGGAATTAAATACAACGTCATGTTTCAAATATAAATCATGTTCCTTAACCATTAGTTATATAATTATTTTTCAATAAAGTATCCCATCATGAATGGAAATTAAGTACAATGTAACCAAGTAGAAAAAGCGACCATGACATTTAAAAATGGCAGAGCTTTTATTGTCATACCTAGCAGTTCCGTCTACTGCCATTTCATCATTTCATCCACTTCCATCAGATGCGGGCTCAACTTCCTTCACCTTGCATCATCATTTCCTTGTTACCTCTGCTCAAGTAATGATGGATGTGATTGGTTTTTACATTGTCTAAAACAGGCCCATCTCTTTTTTTAGAAGGATTTAAAAAAAAAACTAAAGAGCTGTGACTTTTACATTCCCTATGTCGACCTGTAAATGCACTTTTTTCCCTGCTTTGTTTATTAGTATTCAAAATTTAAAAAAATTAAAATGTATATATTAAAAAGAATATTTTTAAATCAATACCCTTTGTAATTTTAGAAGTAGGTTGTCAGTTAAATTCCCTCTGCTTAAACAGTTTTTAAACTGAAATAAACAGCACATGTGTTGAGTAACACGCGCAACTGTGGGCTCATTAGCCTACTAACCAAATGATCAAGGTGCCGGAATGAGGTTGTTAAAGCACTGCATTCATCCCATGGGCCGCCAGTCGAAAAGGTCTCGTGTTAAATTTTTGATTAATATAAACAGCTGACTCCACACACCACACGCCACACTGTCATGGCAACAGTGATCATGTGTTATCGAGCATGGTTCACACCAGCAACACCGACAATACATGAGGTTAGAGCTCACCAGTGGCTGTGGGGCTTTATTGACAGATAGAGGCAGCTAGCTTCAGCAATCTGACACCACATGCTTCTTGAAATGAAAATGGTGGTGAGTGGAACTGCTGGCTGCTGTAACAGGAGCTCTTCCCAATCGATGCAATGACATTTTTTTTAAAAGTTAAATACATTTAAGTTATGGGCAACAGTTGTATTAATTGAAATACAATTGTATGTTAAAAAGTAAATCTAAAAAACACTATGGAAATGGGATAAAACCCTATAATGTAATTCAACATGTATTAATCTTATTAGTGTCATGTCAGTAAGATACAAACACCACTGATTTTATGTTTAGAAACGTAAACCCTAGACTTTTTATAGAATTTGAAATTTCGAAAAACACAAAACATGGTAAGTGGTACATAAGTTAGTGGTAATCAGGCAGTGTTGCATTAAAATGTAAGCCCTATCAGAAGGAAATGAACCCACCTCTATCCATGTTGACTGATCACTGGGTAAGGATTGTCTGTTAGACCAGAGTGCATTCTGGATTAGATGCATTATAAAATGTCAAAAGCTGCAGAGGGTGTTATACAAGCAAGGGATGAACGTCGCACGATCGATTCACTCTCTGCGAAATGTTCTTTTTCTTACTGCATTGAGTGTGTCTTTTACCTCGCTCAATCTTATGAAACTTACTCAAAAAGAGAATGAAAATTGAAATTCAGAAAAAAAAAGAACTCAAAACGTTTTGTCTTTTACTTAATTGCACCCCCACTGATTATGGGAGGGCTCCAATCCCAGATTTCCATAAGGCGTTAAATTTTCTATAAAAATGCTATTAAAATATCACTCAGGCCATTTTATTACACTATTGGTCAAGTTACTACATTATTGGCTTTCATTATATTTTAAATCAAGTTAAGTGCAAATTGTGTGACATTTTCAGGAAACGGTGACATTATTAAGTGCTACAAGTAGTCACAGTAGAGCTATTGTAGCTATATTCACAGCATCTTAGATTCACCCATAAATGCAGCTGCAGCCGGAGCATCAACCATCTCCACTGCTCTAGCTTCACCCTGCATAGCGAGGCAGAGCAGCTGCAGCTGTGCTCACAGAAAGTGGCTGTATGCTGTCTGAGCTCGGCCTTTAAAGAGCAATAAATGCCTCATATAAAGAGTTACAGCGTCCCTCCTTTCTCTTGTATCTGCAAAGTGTTTTTTCTCCAAACTGGCAGTGTATTGTAAGTAGAGTGGACCAACACACTAACTGTTCCTTATTTCTCAGGGGGAATTCAAAAGAAATATTGTGGGGGAATGCAAAACCTCCTGCAAGGGAACGTGAAAGTACTTCGGGAAACAAATTCCCACTGTGATCCTTTGTGCTCCACAGAGCGGCGGACACATTAAGTCATGTGGGTATGCAGGAGGAAGCCGCAGTCTCAAATTATGCTGATATGCAACTGTTCTGCAGAATTGAGTTCATTTAGCAGCAGCGTTTAGTGCCGGTGCAGAAATGAATGTGTCAAATAAAGGCAGAGGTTTGTTTGCTTCTGTCCACATGGCTCCAAGTTCACAGTCTGTTCCATTATAGTGCAACATTTTGTCCATTTAAAGAGTCATTTCTCACCAGGCTAAAAAGTAGTCTAATTCCCGTTCTCACCTTCGCAATTATGCCACAGGAGGTTGGTAAAATGTCTTCTGTGGGAGTAAAGGAAGTTGATTTTTTAGCCCTAACTCAAACCTTTACCAAGTGGGTGCTTGACATTAAACACACAAATGTGGTAAGAATCCCACAAACAATGGCAGACAACAGTTTTGCTCATAAGCAAACTAAACAGAAATAACCGGCACATCTACAAAATGGTCCCTCTTTTTCTCGATTTTCTGATTCAAATCAATCTTCATTCGAATGATCGGATATCACGTCATGAATTCCAAAGACAGTCCTTTACCACATCACTTCTCCCTTGGATGTTTCACAGGGGCCAAAATCAACACCCGCCAAGCGCAAAATGCAGCAAGATTTTCCATTTGTTGAGTAAATCTATGAAGGCCTTCTGTCACACCGGCGAGTAAATGTTGGAATCAAAACAGTCATGTCAAAGTAAAAGCAACACTGAGAGTCTCTGCCCTGTGAGCCCGCCTGTCTGTGTCACACACAGGAATGAATGCCTTTATGGTGCATTCAAGTGCAGGTCACAAACTCTGAAATCCACATAGCCTTGCGCAGCACGATGCGTAGGCAGCAAAGTTTCTGTTTTCTTTACTTCAGTTCCTTTGAAGACGTTCACAGGTCTACATCTGTCATTACTTTCCGTTTTTTTCACCACAGCACTGCTCACAACTGGATGCTAAAATCATTGTAGTACCTGGGTCATATTTCAAAAGGAAAAAAAATAGATGACACCATTTAATTCTGTCTATTTCAGTAAACATTAATATTTTTGATAATAATGCACCAGGTTAGATGTTTAATTGCACTATTTAGAGAATAAGTTTTCTAAGAATCTGTTTCATTTCCAAGCTAAATTGCTATTGTTACGGAAATTTCCCTGAACCGGATATTGAATCCAATCAAATTGGAAATACCGTAAAATACAACTGGAACCTTGTCAATCGGAATCGAATCAATTCAGTAAATCAGTGATGACAACCACCTCTACTCTTCAAACTGAGCTGCGGATCTCAACAGCGAGACATCTCGTTACTTAAAACATCACCAAAGTCAATGCTTCCTGGGCAGCTAAACAGCTCAAAAACCATTGGAGAGACTCCACTTGTGACAGTATAATCTCAATCGATGGCCCACTTACTAGCTTTTTGCTGAGCTGTCAGTCTCAACTGACAGTCTTCACTAGCAGAGGGAACCTGCCCTGCACTGAAGAACAGTGTTTTGTGTTGGCAGGAATTTTAATCTCCCCTTTAAACAGTATGACCGCTGTTTTTGCTTGTCTGAATTCCACATTTTACTCGCGATGATAACAAAACAAGCTCCTTCTGCTGATGGAGATGTTAGATGTGGTTGAAAGCTGAATAAAGACCAGGAACTGGACCTTGATTACATGCTATTTTGTCATTGTTAAAGCAAGATTACAGTAAAATTTAATTCATGTGCCAGCTGGGAGCATCTGTGGCAACAGTAAAATAAACATATGTGAAATTACCACATTGCAACTAACATAACTGATATAAAATAATAGAAAGGCTGACTATACATTGAATTATAGAATTGTCTAATCTGTTTCTGCACAATAACACAAATTACCATATCTGCAAGGAAACAGAATTGAATTTTCCACCTGCGCTCCGGACAGTAACAATAGAGAGTTGGTGTTAAAATAGATTTTCCTCTGTAATGAAATCCATTCTCAGCTGGGTCATCAGATATACCACTGCAGGCATTTTATAAACGTCAGTGGACGTTATCAAAGTCCTTCAGTGTTTTATTGCAGATCATCAAGTTAAGTGATGCAACTGAGTCAGCATGGTCGCGCAGAAGTGAAAGGTCGAAATCACTTCAAAGCCAGCTGTGGGCGGATATGGTTTTGAGTGAAGCAGTAGAGAACACAATTCTCAATCTATAATGTATCGAAATGTGCTGCGGCTGCTGCTGTTACCTCGGTTTAGATTTCTTGTAATCGCCTTGTTATTTGATTTCTTTCCACTCAACCAGATCGACCAGGACATCCACACTAAGTACACACTGTCATCTGATGCAGAGCTGATCTTAATCAGATCCCTGACATTGGGCAAAGTCACCAGTAAGTCCTCCCATTATGCTCAGATAATTGCTGAAAAGCTCTAACGTCATCCCCCTGTTGTGCTTTTGGTCGGACTGTTCCCCGTGACCATTCCTTTGTCATTCTTCACTTGGCTACTCAGAAATGACTGTAATTTGTGTAATCAAACCTGTCACCAGCGGTAACAACATGTACTTTCCCCCTCTCAACTCAGCAGGGAGGGAGAACTTCAACGAGAAAGTGGTGCAGGCAGCTTCTAAAGGCTTCATTGGCTGCCTCTCCTCGGTTCAGTTCAACCACGTGGCGCCACTGAAGGCGGCGCTGACGAATCGAGGGAGCTCGCTGGTCACCATCCGTGGCCCACTGGTCCAGTCAAATTGCGGCGCGCTGGCAGAGTCCACCTCGCACACACTGCAAGGTAAAACATGCACACACACTCACTCCCACGTACACACTGCATTTAAATAGTCACTGAACACCCCCCCCTCACTCTGCCCACTAGTCAATTAGCTGATGACACAATAATTGTCTTTTGTGTGATTTATTCAGCAAATATATAATTAAGCATTAGGACATTTTCCACAGTGTGAGGAGTTTGCTGCTCTTCTTTATATCTTTGTGCTTTAAATATCTCTAAGCTGATTGAATGGCTGACAGCACAAGTTATTTAAAGATGTCACCCGGAAACATTAAGGAGGGAGGGAGATTTTCATTACCAACTGACATTTCATGGATTTAACGATGAATTAAAAAACAACTGACATATTAAGCAACAAAGAAAGATAATTGCATCCATATTTAATCTTTCTTTAGGACTGTACCAAGAAATTATAGCGAGCTATGAGTCTCTTTCTCCACTTAGTCTTCCTCGGGCACTCCTCCTTCTGCATCTCATAGTGTCATGCTGTTTACCGATGCCTGTGGTGCACATGGGACACACCGTACAGACAGAGATGGCGGCAGTGTTGGGGTCTTTTGGCGCACATCACACATGAGTGATTTGCAGCTGTAGACAGACGTCACCTCGTTTCAGTTGGAGGAAGTGTTGCTTTTGGATCTACTTGTTATTCCGTGTAAGGATCCCACAGCAATGAACTAATTGCTTGGAAACATTTTGATCCAGTCGTCTCAACTCTCTTTTGAGCATTTTGCAACATGAGGCTGACAACTGCAGTGGTCAAAAGTAATCTAGTTTCATGATACCAGAAACTTAAGAGTCAAGCCTCAAATGTAGCTGCTAACCAAGCCTGGTCTCACCAAATGGCACATAAATGACAGGCCAGTACCTTGAGTCATTTTTTAGTGTTATCATGATGCGTCTTTTGTTTTTCTCAATCACTTCTGCGCAGATTTCATAGAGACAAAAATGTCGGACAGGCGAGAAACACTATCCAACCTGTACAGAGGTGGATAGATCAAACACAAGAGCTCTCAATGCGTCCTTGAAACCAAAAGTCAAGTCTATTTCACGTTAGTGATGTGTTTATTATTAAAAGTTCCATGTTCAGGTCATTTTTTTTGTTATTGTGAAACATAAAGTTGAAAGAACAAAATTAAAGTTTATAAACTCCAAAATGCTACGCAAACAGATGAGTATATATAGTTATTTTTTGTACCTGCACTACCAGTGAAAAGTTTGGACACACCTTCTCATTTAATGTTTTTTCTTTATTTTCATGACTATTTCCATTGTAGATTCTCACTGAAGGCATCAAAACTATGCTTGCTTTGTTGACAGCGCTGCAAACCCTTGGCCTTCTCTCAATAAGCTTCATGATGTAGTCACCTGAAATGGTTTTCACTTCACAGGTGAGCCTTGTCAGGATTCATTTGTGGAATTTCTATAAGTTTATCTGAGTTACCAGCCTCAAAAATCGCAAGTTAACAGCACCTCAGATCAAAGCCCAGATGAATGCTACACAGAGTTCTAATAGCAGACACATCTCTACACCAACGGTTCAGAGGAGACTGAGCGAATCAGGCCTTTATAGTCAAATAGCTGCTAAAATCCACTACGAAGGACAAGCAACAATCAGAAAGATGTGTTTGGGCCAAGAAACACAAGGAATTAGATTAGTGGAAATCTGTGCTTTGGTCTGATTTGTCCAAATTTGAGATCTTTGGTTCCACCTGCCGTGTCTTTATGCGACGCAGAAAAGGTGAATGAAGCCGTGAAGCATGGAGGAGGAGGTGTGATGGTGTGGGGGTGCTTCGCTGGTGACACTGTTGGGGATTTATTCAAAACTGAAGGCACACTGAACCAGCATGGCTACCACAGCATCCTGCAGCGACATGCCATCCCATCGGGTTTGCATAAGAGTGCGCAAAGCAGTCATCAGAGCAAAGGGTGGCTATTTTGAGGAATCTAAGATATAAAACATGTTTTGAGTTATTTCACACTTTTCTGTTTACTACATGATTCCATATGTGTTCATTTATAGTTTTGATGCCTTCAGTGGGAATCTACAATGTGAATAGTCATGAAAATAAAGAAAAAAAACCATTAAATTAGAAGGTGTGTCCAAACTTTGGACTGGTAGTGTAGGTACCCGAAAAATAACTTGTGTCTGGGGGGAGGTAAACAGCAGCGACTTGGTGATGAGTTTGACATCAGGTGTCTGAGCACCAGGCACCAGTGATGCAAACACAGAGTCCTCTACTCGTCCGGCTGTATCCTCTGTTTGCTCAGACCACGATCAGCTGTTAGTGGTACAGCTTTATCCTGGATGTTGTGGTCGAGACAGATCTCTGTAAAGATGTGGACGCAACAGTCTCTGCTTTCCTGTTGCTCAGCCAGCCTGAGTCCCATTCCAAAGTTCGCCCGACAGTTACAGGACTTCTTCCTTCACTGCACACGCAGAACCCTTATAATGTGGATGTGTTAAAGTACACGAAACATTGGCTTGCTATTTGTAAGCCATCGCATGAGAACACATTATTATCAATTCTGAAAGTAAAGAAAATGACTCAGACACAACAGTCTAATTGGCTCCCTATTAAACTGTTACAGTCTTTAACCCTGTCTGGTAACCAGTGACTTGTGTATTTAGCTAATTGCAGCATATCTAAACTAGACACATGCCAGCTGTTTTTCAGTCCTCTGTCTGACAGAACAGATGTACTCCTCATTTTATTTTATAGTTATTTTTATTTATTTTTCACTGCAGCTGTCTGCGCCAGCCACACTGCAAGTCTTTTTCTTCCTCCCTCCAATCATTCATGTAAGAACACAATTGAGCAGTTGTTTTTAGTAAACAGATGTTCTGTAATGTGCAGCCTTGTGTGGTTCAAGATTTCCAATTTGGTGCAGAAGTTATCTGTTGTTAAAGCTATAAGTCTAATTGATCATGAAGTGGGCTTAGGTGCTATATACTGTATCACCTTATGTATCAAAACACTAAATCCACTGAGAAAAGTTTGCAGCCCATACTCAGAATTTGTGCCTTTGAGCGAGCTGTCAGGACTTCTGTAAACTTGTGAGGTCACAACAAAACAGTCACCACGCCGCCCAGCATGGCTGCCTCTGCTACCTGTTCAGGCCTGTGAGAGTTGACCAATCAGAGCAGACTGTTTTTTTGTTTTTTCAGGAAGGGAGGCAAACCCAGTCTGCCCTGAAAGCGACAGGTGCTAAAACAGTGCATTCAGACAAAGGGCTGAAAAAAAAGGTGCTGCAGCAATGGACAATATGAGAAAAAAATAATGCCTTCTTTGAACGGTAAAGCGTGTAAACATTATCTCGGAGACACCTAATATAAAAGTATGAACCAGAAAATGAGCATAAGATGGGACCTTTAATGCACAAAGCATCAAGTGTGCTTTAATGGAAGCAGAGGCAGTGCCAGCGACTCCCATCAGCTGGACGGGCTCTGAGTGTTGCTTACATCCAGCCAGCGCCATATTGCCACACACATCATAAAACATTACAGACCGTGATAGGAAATATCCTCGAAAAACTGATGCGAAATCATAAAAGATAGATTAATTCCAGGCACCAGTTTTGAACTCAGGCTTGGCTGACACGGGAAGACTCTCTCATCCGGAGTATAATGGAGATTTTGTTTAGTGTTGTTTTGGCAGCCGCGTGAAACGGCTCATCGCGGGGAGCCATAGCATCCAATGGAACCACCAGCTGCTCGCTTCAAGGCTCATTCACTGCCGCACCTCATTCACAATGACACTTTGACATGGGTTAAATGGGTCAACACACATCATCACTTCATCACCACCCTCCCTCTGACCGGGGCTTAACATGGGTCAAACTCTGACTGCCGCCAAGCGATTAGGGATGGAAACTCGATGACACTGAGAAGTCCCAGAGGAATCAGAGATGTTAATGCTGTACATGTGTCTCCTGTATGAGGGGAGACATAAATGGATCCGTCTGTTTTTCGTATCTTCCCCAGATCAAACTGTAACGGCAAACAAAGACAAGGAGCAGCACAGCGGCAGCACCCAGAACGATTTGGCTGTAATAGCAGGTCTGTTTTCCTCTCTTCTGCTCTGCTTTATTTTTTCTTGCTTAATTGAAAATGAGCCCCAGCTGTTTGTTATTTGTCATTCTCTCTGTTTGCCTTCCATCTTAATTCTTTTTTCCTGGTCTCTTGATAACACAGTCTTAGCTCTGGCTCATTTTCATTACTGCCACTTACACAGCATTGCTCGAAATTCAATTTAAAATGATGATGATAATGGTCATGGATTTCTGTCTGCTCTCTAAACAGGGAAACTTTGCTTTGCATTTTTCCTTCTCCTTACACTTGAACTGTATTGTTGACAATAGAGATACCCAAACCCAGATGATCTGCAACATCAATATGAGACCAATTAAAGTGTTTAAAGGGAATGTGTGACATTTTGGGAAATTGAAGAGGGAGCAGGGAGTGGAAAATAGTCTTCAAGCTAATGAGGGAGCTGGGGCTGTATTCACAGACATTCTGAAAATCTTCACAGAGAGCTCCAAGCTTTGCCTCGACGTTTTCAGGCAAGGGGTCCTAGCTTAAGACTGACTTAGAAAACTTCTTAGAGCAAGGAAGAGACAGAAAACTCTATCTCAGTGAGGGTGCATGTATTATATATCCTTTTAAAGCTTAAAAAAGCTGTGATTGGTTGATCAGAAGAAAAAATAGAAATCCACTCTCAATGATAAACAGAAGCCTACAAACTGTGTGAAAACAGCTGTTACATGTAGTTGTGTAGAACTATTTGCCATGGTGATATCTGCACTGGGCCTACTTGATATTAACAAGCGTAAAAACCATAACCAAGAGGCAGGTGTGAGAAAACAAAGTGCAGCAGACGCACACCTCTCTTTCCGCATGAAAAGCGCTGTAATTGTTCGTGTGATCACTCTGCGGATGGAAGGTTGTGACAGACCCAAGTTATCACAATCAGTGTTACTGCGTCGCGTGGGAGACGTGAGCGCATCTCTAATGAGATCCACCACAAACATTATCCCTGCACCAATCTAAACTGTAGCGTTTCATTAGCTCACTGTCGTTCAGCATTTGGACAGTCCTTCTCTCCACTGTTTTCTCATCAGCTTAAAGAGAAACTCTCACCAAAAAGCAACCAAGGCTTTATTTGTGAATGTATATGAGTCAAACCTTCGTGTAAAAGCTTAATTACGACAAAAGAGGCACTTTTAAGATTTACTTTCGTTTTCAGGCAAGCTTATTTTCAGTGGAGTGCTGGGGCACTCTGACTCTAGCATCAAAATCGATCCCCGAGTGTGACCTGACAGGAAGCAGAGTAATGGTGGACCGCTCCTCAAGCCTTCCTGTTAGGTCACACTCTGGGATCAACACTTTTTGTCTGCCATGAAGGCAGCGAGCCAAAGACACAGCTGCTAATGTGAGCTGTTCAAAAACGTTCTTTTTTAGTAAACTCTGTGTACACAAACAATATTCTCAATGCTCTTGTTCTGGTGATACTAGAGCTAAGTTTCATGTTATGTCGAGCTTTCTTAGTGTTTTAAAAATACACTAAGGTAAATCTTATAAAGTGCCTCTTTCTTCATAATTATGCTTTTACACGCATGTTTGACTCATTCACATTCACAAATAAGGCCTAGGTTGCTTTTTGGCGCGAGTTTCGCTTTAAGAAACCGTGAATGCTCTTCTGTTGAAACCCACCCGCCCGCCGGCGGCGGATTTCACTAAGTGACTGTATGTCTACAGTACGCAGTGACGTCTCCCGCTTCAACTTTCGTCATTACGGACATACTGTACGTCGTTAGAAAGGGTAGAACCATTCATCCAGTTGATTTTGCAGAAATCATGAGCACTAAACCATAAATCATTGATATTTATCAGCATGATTAACGTGATATACAAGAAACACACGGCGACATTTGACATGGCCATAAAGCCGTAATACGTTTGCATTCCTCAGTTATTTATATTCCAGTTGTCCGTAAGAATCCACTGATCAAAAGCATCAAAATAGTTTTTCATAAAATTATTCCAGCTTTTGAATATCGTCCTGTAAGGTCCATTTGTTTACTGTCTACTAACTTTGTTCGTCAAATAAAATCCAGATTTTACCGGCCGCGTCATTATTTTCTCTAGTTCCTGTATGGTGTTGTTGGGTATGCTTGTTTTCATTCCTTTGCTGGCTACAAAATAAAAGTGTCCCCATTGTTTTCTGTTCAGTTTTCACCCCAGCAGAGCCCGTGAAGTAGATGGAGCGCTCCTTGTTTGAAGGACCAATAGGCTTTGTTTACTGTTTTTCGCTGCCTTAGTACAGGGATAGCGTTTTGGCTATCGACATGTCAATCACTCAGGCTTCTAGCCAATTATTTTACCTTTCCACCGATGGTAGGCGTGCCCAGGTCCGATTAGGTATGAGCCGAGGGATATAACTGCGTATACGCTGAACAGCGTCTAAACTGCTGGAATCGTACAAGAAGAAGAAGAAGATATCACGGCGTCTGGCAGCTAGCGGGCTAACTTTACGCAGCAGAAGCACTCGGCAATTTTCACAGTTTACAATGGCGGAAGCCACAAACAAAACTAAATATGTCCGGGAAGAAGACCTGGAATGGATCATGGCATCATCGGATGAAAATGAAGACAGTGACTACGACTCTGAGAGAGAGGAGATGTTTGCTCAGGGCCTCGACGACATCTTAGATCGGTGAGTAGCGTTATCTTTGATGATGTTTGATTTATTTCTTTAGCTATGAGTGAAATTTGAATGAAAGTTAGTGGATGGGGGGTTTTATGCTTACAGTGAACAGTAAAGCATACATTAGAAGTTAATGATGCGAAATGGTTAGCGCCTCAGGGGCTAATTAGCCTTGCTAGCCTCAACTACCCAACAAACGCTAAAGCTAAATTCTCTTTTATTCAGATTTTTTTTTATTTTTTTTTTTTTTATCAAGCTTGTAAGCAAATTGAACTAGATCTTTTTCACTGACCAGACACTGGGAATATTCCCCTAATTCAATTATTCTGTTTATGTACAGTTATTTTCCTGATGTTTTTGTGTAATATGTAATATCATATATCTGTGTTTATTTGTTTCCTATGTAAATGGCACCCCATTGAATTGCATTTATATATTTTTTCATTTTATTTGGTAACATGTGTGCATTGCATTGTGTTTTGTAGGACACAGTCTGAAGACAGTGACGTGGATTGGGAGCCTGAAAGTGAGGCAGTCAGACGCCCAACCCCCTCTCCTGCTGAAGACGGTCGTCAGAAGTGCCAACGATCCTCTTCTGCATCCACCAGTGCTACCTCCCCCGCTGCCTCTTCCACTGCCCCCTCTGGCTCAGGGGACACTGCAGCTTCTACACCAACTGCTGGACATTCCCGTGCTACCAGACATGCCTGGGGGAGGGGCAGAAGAGGAGGATCCTCCAGAGCACCTAGCTCCCACACGGAGGAACAACAGTGGCATGATGTGGGGGATGACGACGTTGAGCCTGCTCAAGTTGACTTCATGCCGGTGAGACAGCCTGGACCACAGCAGGGGACCAGCGGGGCAACCACTCCACTGCAGTTTTTCAGACTGTTTTTCACCGATGCAGTGCTTGGGACTTTGATGGCAAACACCAATGCCTATGGAGCAAAGAGGCAAGTAGGAAAAAAAGAGGTCTGGCATAACATCGACATAGCAGACATTTTTTCTTACCTTGCCATGGTAATATACATGGGGATGGTCAAGTGCTCTGCGACGGTGGATTACTGGAATGGGTCCCTCTATAGCCTTCCATTCCCCACCTCTGTGATGTCCCAAAATAAATTCCTCAGGATTTCTCGTGCTCTCCACATGAGTGACATCACAGCAGATGAGGAGAATGCAGCTAAGAGGGGGACACCGGCTTATGACCGCCTGGGCAAGATCAAGCCCCTTTACAGCCACATTGTCGAAGCCTGCAAAGCCCACTTCCAGCCAGAGCAGCGCATCTCAATTGATGAAAGGATGGTTGCGTCAAAGGCCCGAATCTCCATAAAGCAGCACATCAGGAACAAGCCCACTAAGTGGGGATACAAACTGTTTGTTTTGGCAGATTCTGCTACTGGCTACACTTGGAATTTTTTTGTTCATGAGGGAAAGTCACCTAGTGCTGGAAAGGGACTGAGCTATGACTCTGTCATGTCCCTCTTGGACTTTGATTCACTTGGTACAGGTTATCAGCTTTACGTTGATAACTTTTACACGAGCTGCCAACTTTTTCTGGACCTGCTAAAGAAGAAGACGGGGGCTTGTGGTACCATCCGCACAAACCGGGTTGGTTTCCCCAAGACCACCATCAATGACTTCACCAGGCGCACTCCTCGGGGGACAATCAAGTGGATCAGGGACAGCAAACTCCTTTTCGTGAAATGGATGGACGCTAGAGAGGTTGTCATGTGCTCCACCATTCACAAGGCATTCACTGGTGATACAGCCCGAAGGAGAGTGAAGACAGCAGGACAGTGGACGGTGATCGACGTCCCCATTCCAGCACCAGTCAAGGATTACAACCAGCACATGGGGGACGTTGACCTGTCAGATGCACTCATTGGGTACAACAGCGCCACACACAAGACAGTGAAATGGTACAGGACACTATTCTATCACTTTTTGGACATTGCGGTTGTGAACGCCCACATCCTGTACCAGCAGTGTCAGAGGGGGTCAATGACGCAGGAAGAGTTCCGTCAGGCCCTCATTGAGGAGCTTGCCGACCAAGGACCTGCATCAACATCCCAGCCATCCACCTCATGTATCACTGCACCCCCAAACCCAGCAGCATCCCACAAGCTGCATTATTTCACAGAGGGACAAAATGTGGCTAAGCGGGATGCAGGCAGAGTCGGCAGACGGCTCTGCACACTCTGCTACAAAAAGACACCAGTTGGCTGTTCAACTTGTGATGTTCCCTTGTGTTTTGTTGCCACAAGGGACTGTTTCAATGAGTGGCACACACAAAACGGAATGTAGAATGGCCCAAAATGTCCACTGCGCGTCACAGCGCACTTTTTATGTTTGCGTTTACAGTACAGTTTACCTCATTTTCTAGACAAGTTTTCTTATACATTTTCCACTACTTACTTTTATACACATTTTAGAGTTATTGTATATTGCTCATATTTAGTTCATATTTTTTGTATATAGTTCATTCATTGCTCATATTTTGTTGATATTGGCACAGTTGTACATGCAGTATTAGTATATTGAAAGACAATAAAATCCTTGTTTTAAATTCAGTTCAGTATAGTCTGTCATTTTGTATAATGTTTACTATTCTGTAGTGTCTTGAGACAGTGTCACATGACATTATCTCAATATGGCCACGTGTGGAAACCCCTCAAGCCATCCATCAAATGAATGTGTGAACAAAAATATGTTTTGAATCATGGAGGAAGGCTTTATAGTCACCAAAATGCTTCAGTAATGTTTCCAGTGTCACAGAAGTGAGTAAAAGCATTTGGCACAATTTGGCCATTTGGAGACGTTTTGGAGAGGTTCGTGGACACCAGTGACACCACAAACTAAAAACTCCATAACTCCCATAAGGTTAGGCCAAGAAGTCTAAAATTTCATCCAGGTGTAGTTGATAAGATGTAGAAGGTATGTGGTATATTGCCATATGTTTTACATTAAGTACATCCTAGTTATTGTTATTCAGATGTGACCTATTATTTTCGAAGACAAAAAAAAATGTTTTAGAGCCATGTTTGAACTGATGTCATTTAGGTTGTGTGTATGGTATCATAATGTAATGTAAGTATATGAGTATCATACATCCATCCAGGACTTGTAGTTGTTGTGTTATAAGCTTTTCCATTTGGGTATGCTAAATAGGCGAAAATTACTGAAAATAGGTGTCAAGGGGTTAAACATCCTCCTCCCCACGCCTTACAGCTTTCCACCTTATCAGCTCTCTTGAGGACTGAGATGCTTGTGAATAACTCTTAAATTTACAAGGATCTAGTCTCATCATTAAGGCGAAAGCATAAGAAAATCTCATAAATATAAGATTTTTTTTTTTTTTTTACCGCACCAGGAGCAAATCTTTAGAAGACGAAGACAAAGAAGCTTTATGAATCCAGCCACAGGTGTCTGCACACAGAGGCTGCATCGTTTTTCACCAAAGCAGTGTCGTGATATTGAGACGAGATGTAGTACGGAATTTTGAATTTGAATTTTGTCATGTTGTAGATAAATAAAGAAGAAGTTTATTGCTTAGTGCATTGCTGAAATGAGACGACTATTAACAATGATCAGCACCAGGAGAGGGTTGTTTTAGCTTAGCGTAAAGGCTAGAAACAGGGAGAATTTGATTACAAAAGTTCAAGGTTAAAAGCACAAACAACTATGGACTAATTCTAGCCAAAATCACTTACTGGCCCCTAATATTTACCATTAAGTCAAGAGAGTGTTATCAGTCTTATTGTAATCACTTCTGAGTTTCCTGTAATCATATTTAATAGAATACATAAATACTCTAATGCTGTCAAACACAACATTTTCAAGGACTATGCAATTACATTAAATATGACATATACACACACAAACAAGTACATCAGCAACTAATTGTGCTTGTGAGCAGGGCAGTGGTCAAAGATCCAATACTCAGCACTAGTTTAATGATCTGTGTGTCCAATAATAAACTGTGTGGTTCTTGAAGTTTGTACCCAAGAAATGATTTTTGTGTCCAAAGACATGTTTTATCACACAGTTACAGGCAAACTGACTTCTCTGTAAGAAGTTCACATCAGGAGGTCAGAAGTCAACCAGGCACCTGTGGCCGCATTCAAAAAGCTTCCCAGTAATTCTTACATTCATGAAGTTTTCTAAGAATTTACCTCAAACTTTAGACTAGATCCCTCTGAAGAAAAAAATGTATTCGCAAAGCATCTTCGCCCTTAAGAGAGCTCCTCAGGGGAAGCTGAGCTGTCCAGGGGAACGGAGGAGGACTTTAAAGAGCCCGAGGAGTTTCTTGAAAAAAAAGAAAATGGAAAGACAAAGAGGGAGGAGAAATATGTGTTAATGAAACACGGTGGTTTAGATCATGCAGGGATAATGTTTGATACAGTAGGATAATGTAGTTTGTGATTGATGAGAGGTATTTAAAATGGTTTCACACTTGTTATCAAGTCTAAGGCCTCCTATAAATAGTAATTGGTAAATTCACGCATGTCTTACAAGCTATTAAACTGAGATTACATAAATTAATATTCATTATCAAACAATTTCTGAATAGAGACTAAATACTAACGATTTCCATTTGGTTTCAATGTCCGTTTCCTGCCCTTTATCACTAAAAATGTGTTTTTATTTCTTTTTAACGATCAACCAGTTACAGCTTTTATAATAATATGTCACACCGAGCAACGGGTCAGCCACGCCTCCTCAGGATGGAAGTTTTTTTCCTTGCTTAGAGTCTCCGAGAGGATTCTCAGGATGCTGCTGATGACGGTCTGATGGGGGCTCGCAGCATTGTCCCATGGTTTCTTACTAATGTGTCTCCCCTGCTGTGTTCTCAGGTGTGGTCACAGCGGTGGTCTTCATTGCGGTGTGTGCTCTGGCTGTGATAAGCCGCCTCCTCTACCAGCAGCGGCGGGCCCAGAGGAGCAGCAGCATCAAAGAAGACAACAGACACAGCATGTACACGGACTACAGGACAGAGATGCACCTCCACAACTCAGTCAGGGACAACATGAAGGAGTACTACATCTGACTACAGTGTGCGCTCTGTGGACCTAGGACACAAACTTACCTCTCTCTTAAAAAGGACTAACAGGTGGACGAGCCGCTGCAGGATTTCTTACGACAAAACATCTCTGTGCCCTGGAAGACTCTCAGGAACACTGCAAAAAGCCTGTAGCCTGTAGTCCACTTTCGTAAACGCTCCAGTACAAGCAAGTGGCTGAATCTTTACAGCTCTTAGTGTATTTGATGTTGGTGAAACTGTCAAGAATCAAGCTGCTGTGGTTTCTGTCGTTGCAAATTGTGTAAAGCAAAAGATGAATGTTCTGCAGCGGTGGAAGAGAGGGACACCACGAGTGCGCCGAGCGAACGCTGCTGTCCATCCTGAACGCGCACAACTTACAACGTTTTGTTTAAAACCCTCAAATGCTGAAGATTTCCACATTTCAGTGGGACTCACTAAACCGTACTTGCAAGTCAGGAAATGTAGGCCAGGCCTGTAAGATATGCGTGCATTCGCTGCTGTCTTTGTTTTGTCAGTGGTGGTGAGTGTTGTAGAAGAAGAAAAGGGGACAATACTGCCTATACTGTATGAGTGCCTAATTTGCATACAAGTTTTTATTTTAACATTTTAGAAGTTATTCATGTGATTTGCAAAAAAAAAAAAAAGAAAAGAAAAGCAGTCGCATTTACATAGAGATGAGCTTATAGTCATTCAGTTCTGTAACCCACACCACATAGAATAAAAGGGAATTTGAATTCCCCAGTCATGCACAACATCTGCCAGTTGACCATTAGTATCGGGTGACTGCCAGTAACGTTTCTTTCACTGAGCTGTTTTCAGCTGCACCGTTCGAAGTAGCATGGAAATTTACAAATCATATCAAGTCCATTAAATCCATGAAGTTGTAATCTTTTCTTTTTAAGTAGGTAGTAGCTCTCAACACTTTCAGGTTTTCAAGTCTCATTGTACACCATTTAAACCACATATAATTAGTCGTAGGCAATATTTAGCTGAAGGCTTATGAAATCATAATTTTTCATATTTATTTAAGTGTGCGGAGTCTACTTGTGTATTATTTTTCAATTACATGAAAAAAACAAAAAAACACATACATTTATTGTCTCATGACAGTAGCAGAAATAATTATAGTATTTAAATGAATACAAAATGGTCATCCACACTAACATGTGCAGGAACAGGTGTAACTCTCAACCAGACTGCGGTCAAAAATGTTGCCTTTGCAGGCATCCAATAGTTCTACAGGTTCAATTCCACTGCATATACTGAAACTAGTGCAGTATACAAATGTCTAAATCTACTAAGCTCCCGAGCAGTACCTTTGGTGGTCTCTGGCATACAGGCAGCAGTTTGGTGTGTACAGGAAGTGTGAAACTGGTTTAACCAGCATGTGAGTCGAGTCAAGTTTGCAGTACTATGAAGCAGTCGCCGCAGTTCATCGGAGCTTGTACAGCTACAGTATGCTCCGAAGGGTTAATTGTTTCAGCCACAACCTGCTCTTCTACAATTTGTCACAGAACTTCAATGACTTTGTTCCACTGTTTAAAGTTGTCATGCTTGTATCTCAATTGACTGGCTCGGTGATGTGCAGAAGCCAAGCAGGCAGGAGAAGGAAGGCCTTCTTGTCAGTGTCAGATAAAGACTGTGAGGCTGGGATATCCCTTGGAAAGATCCGTATAGACACACAAAGAGGATCAGAAGTCGAGAACCAACCTAGTGGTCTGCGTACGAGTTGCAATTTCAGCAAAGCATGGGTGGACAATGAAGACAACTTTGCTTTTTTTTTTTTTTTTTTTTAGATCCAAAAAACCTAATTGCAAAAAAACACTAAGCTTGACCTGGAGGTGGTACTAGAGTAAAAAGAGTACCCGAAATGTCAAAATCAAGCTTGTCAGGCTCAGCTCTATGTCAACAGGTTTATCATCCATTGGCTTCAGCTACTCTTAGGCAGGTTAGCCGTCTTTGTCAGTTGTATTTTGAGCTTAACATGCTAAACATAAGAAGCCCAAAGAAAAGCTGAATCTGAGGTGGACGGGAATGTGATAATTGTTTTTTCCTATGTGTCGGACAAGTCATTAGAATTCATCCGCTGGGGGTCATGAAGATCATAAAGGAACAACTCTGTGGTATTTGTGAAGATATCTCACCCTGATTGTGATCTTTGGACCGATGGACTGATGGATGGACGGATGGATGAAAGACTGACAAACATTATCGCCCGTCTTGGAGCCCCACCACTACCATGGCTAAAGATTACGTGACTGAAAGTGAGAGTGGCATGGTCAGAAGATAGGGTCTTGATCCACCAGACCCCATCTGTGCATGTCCTTGTTATGTCTCAAGATGTGATCTCTAGTATCAGTAAATGAAAACATACCTCTCAGAGTGTTTTGGTTATATTGCAATGGGTAATATCACGTGGTTACTTCTTCTTAATGATTTGTATAGCTGCAGTTTTATTAAGGATCTATTGTATAGATGTATAATTTAATAATAAAAGTGAATATATTGCTAATCCTCTGTTTTAAAATGGCTTGATTTCAATAACGTTCAACAGGATCTTGTTATCAAGATGCTTAAAGGCTCCCGTGGCAACCAAAAAGAAATCCTAAGGAAAAGTCTCACATTGTTCATGGTTTTTGCAGTGAAGAAGCCAGTGAGGGATCACGTCTTTGTTCCTACACCAGTTGGACAGGTTTATGTCCCTACTATAATGTTGCATTAGTTGTTTTGTTTACCAGATACAGCTGCCAAAAGGGTCGAGTGGTTGAAGGAAAAGACCCCCTGTCTACATCGTGTGGAGCTAAGATGGAGCTGGTGAACAATTTTATGTTCCTGGGAATCAACATAGACTTGTTGTGGCTGGCACACATCACCAGGGAGATAGCAAGAAAAAAAAGCAAAGAATTAAGAGGGCTAAGTTCCTGCTTCGACTTCATCAGAAAGCATTCTGACTGGAAACATTGCAAACTGACATGGTTCATCAAGGCCCAGGAGAGGAAGGCTCTACAGCGGTTGATTAAAACCACCAGAACATTACTACAGAGCATCAGTGACATCAGTGAAGTGAAATGTCTGCACAGAGCCCAAAGATACTAAAAGACAACACCCACCCAGCATCTAGAAGTATCTGCTGCCATAACACCAGACTACAGAGCAGGGTGTTTAACTCCTGAACTCATCCTCAATACTACAACATGACTAGTTTATCTATTCACTAGTCTAGTTTTTAATCTTCGTGTGTGCAATACACACCCATTATGAAATCAGAAGATGAGCTAAAAATCCTTAAAACTAAGACTGCGATGATTTCAAAACCATAAAAGATTTTAAAAAGCTGAATACATGCCCAATAGTTCAAGCCAAAAACGCTTTTGCATTGAAAATAATGTCACCTGCTGGTCATTTTTGATGTGTGAGTTACAGGGGCCAGTCTACACCACCTTTTTGAATTTCATTGACATAAGTGTTATGGTGTGGGTACAGTGCCAGATATTAAATTACACTGCCACCACAGCGCCACCCAGTGGCAGATTGGTAAGTCCTTCGTTAAATGCCCTCAGGAGGCCATTAGCAATGATTATATCAAATTTGGTGTCAATCCGCCCAACCGATGTGGAGATATAAAATACTTAATTTAAAGAGCGCCACCTTGTGGTCATCAGCCAAAATCTTGCACAGTCTCAGGGGCTCATGTGGAAGTAGAAACCTGAGTTTCATATCATTTGACCATACCAATGTGGAGATATGCATCACTTCCTGTTTTTATCCAAATCTGCAGGAAGTTGTTATCTAATAACTTGAGTATTGTTTGTTTGGAGTATTGTTTGGACTTTTAATATTTTTTTGTCAGGAGGGTCCACAGATGCTATGCGCAAAGTTTCGTGCACATCGGTGAAATCTCCTGGGAGGAGTCAGTGAAAAAGTAGGTGTGCGACATTTCGCGAATTTGCGAAAAAAAGGCAGAAATGAGTGCGGCTTATATCACAAAATTCAGCACAATTCAAGGAATGCGTGGAAGGTGAATGTGAAACAAAGTATATGGGAGTTCTAAGGCAAAACCCACTTTCTTTGATTATAGCGCCACCTAGTGGTGGAAATTCACAATGATAGATTGTAAAAAAATTTAGCAGGTGTGACATATATCCCAAGTTTGATGAGTTTTGGGGCATTTTCAGGCAGTGGAAAATGCAATCATTTGGGACAAGGAATAAAAAAAGAAACCCTTGAAAACTTTGCTTGGGCCCTAATTATATAACTAAATTTCACACACTATTATGTTGTTGTCATTGCACAGAAACATTGGTGTCTAAAGCTGCTATTTCATTTCTTTTCCATCTCATGGATTCCATCTCTTACAGAGTGTTTGGTCAGTAACCCATGTCTCTCCTCCTCCTGCTCATGCATAAAAAAGGGAAATTAAATGGTCTGGTATCCCTGCCCACTTTATCCAATCAGGACAGGGAACTTCATGATAGGCGGTCCTGTTTGCCCAGGCATCACACAGAGAGCAGGATCTTCCTGTTCTGGTATCTGGCAGCAATTTCAGCGCTCACGCTGGCAGCTTATACTACAAAATGGGTAGAGAAGGGAGGAGAGTGATCACTGTAAAACTGACAGGAGGTCAGCTAAAACGACAACACTTACAGCAGCTTCAAGAAGTTCAGAACTGCATCAAAATACTCGTACTGATGGATAATTATGCTAAGTAGCTGACCTAAATCCCATCCAAATATCAGAGGGCTTCTTGATGAGGATGAATTAAACCAAACAGTGTTACATTTACGCTGTTGTGATAACTGAAAACGCTTCAAGATTTGTTGGATGGCTTGAAGTAAAATGTACTTGCAATTTCACAATGTGGCCATGACTTACAGTAGTTTACACCAATCAGGCACAGCATTAAAACCGCCCACCTAATGATGTGTGGGTCCTCATTGTGCTGCCATGGATTCGGTGAAGGTTCTTTTGGTTCCTGTGAGTTGGGGGCTGGGGCCTCCATGGATTGGGTATGTTCCAACGCAATTCATGGATGCTCAATCGGATTGGGATATTGGGAGTTTGGAGGCGGGGTCAACACCTTCAGCTTTTTGTTATGTTCCCTAAGCTGTTGATGAGCTGTTTTTACGGTGTGACCATCAGGGAGTGCTTTTGGACTTGGTGTGCAATGATGCTCTGGTGGGTGGTGCGTGTCAAACAGCATCCACATGAATTTCAGGGCCCATGAGTGGTCACATGGTTGTGCTTATCAACTACTCCTTCCCTCATGGCCTAACTTTTCTCCAAGTGAAAATGTAACCAATAGGTAATGGTAGTTTGGAGCATACTAGTAAAGACTTCAGTGGGTAGCTGCTACAGTCAAACATCAATGGCAAAAAACTAAAACAGTTTTGACTTGCATCCCTGTGACTTGCAGGACTGACATCAGTAAATTAATTTGACATTTTTAGGAGTTACAAGAGTTTCCTTTTATCAATCTTTTGGGGTTACCCCATTTGCATTTGCTTCCTTTCAGTACTTATGAGCTGAGTTAATTACAAGTCAGCAAATAAGTACAACTGCATACATAATTTCCCTTAAAATAGGTTTTAATGATTACATAAAGTATTTGGTATATCCATCAGTGAGGGCTACTTACACCAAGCAGCAGTGAAAGCAACTGAAACTCCATCCTTGCTACATCCAACAGCTATTATTTTAGAATCAGTGGTAATTATAGTTTAGAACCAACCAGTACCCTCTGTGTACACATGAAGGACCGGCAAATTATCAGATGACCTTTAAAAAGCATCTAGCATAAACATATGTCTACACATACTGTATCCTCCAGTGACAGCATATCAGGAGTGACACATACAGAGAGACTTTAAAAAGCAGCCAACAGGCTAAACCAAGTTCAACTGTAGCTTATGTAATTATATTCATATCTACTTAAACATGGACAATTGAGGACAACCACTTGATGTGTTTGAGTGCACAAACAAAAACAAGTAAAATGTCACGTCTTTGTTGGTTTGCTTGTTTGTTTTAATTCACTGAATTCATTTTTAACTGTTGTAGATTGATGCAGATTTCCACAGTTTCTGTGGCAAATATCTGGTAAATCCTTCACGTTTGGAAGCAGGTTACATTTTGCTCTTCATAACCTTTGGACTGGATGCACGTTTTCCTGTACATAGTCATTTGACTGTCACTTTGAATCGCATTGGATGTGCTATGTTGAGTAACGCTTAAGATTAAAGCCTGCAACGCACAGTGTAATTGTTCCCAGAGTACAGGGTAATGCGACTGCTGATGACAGTTGCACTGTGACAGGACATAAAATCAATCATCTTCTGCAACAGCCTCATTATTAAAAACCTCTTCTTCTATCTCTACTCCATAGTAATATTAATGAACAGCACTCTGTCTAACAATGTCAGTCCACATTTACCTTAACCACCTCAGGCTAAAGATTGTGGTGGTTATTCATTACAATGTCGTATGACTTGTTTTATGGAAATCTTTCTACTGGTCTGACGCACTTATTCTGTCCATCAGGAACTATGAAAGGCATAGGAGAAAGACATGTGGAGAGGTTAAACATAGAATATGAGAGAGAATATAAGAGTTTGCCCTAAAATGTCTAAGAACAACCAGACCTTTGTTGTATACTTTGTTGAGTTGTGTACTTTATCATACAAAATGTTTCCAACAGTTGTCAAACCAGATAAATCTACAAGTTTACTCAAGGTAACGGGATGTTTAGTTTGGACCCTCGTTGCTACTTCCAGGATAGGGAAATTGGCTTAAAACACTAAACTTGACAATGAATACAATTTCAAAGGTCCCATATTATGAAAAGCATGTTTTCTCTGGTTTCTACATAGATAAGCTGGTCCTCCCTAAACCTGCCAACACCCAGAATGAGGAAAACAAATGAGTCCTGCATGGCCTCTGCAGCCCACCCACTGGTAAAACAGCGCTCCTACAGGCTGTTCAGATTCAGCTCCTGTCCTTACGTAATGAAAGGAGAGATTTTCATAGGCAGGCCTCCTCCCTGGATGATAGGAGATATCTGAGAGGGGGGCGTTCATCCCCGAGGTGAAGTTCGGTATGTCCAGTGGTGAGACAGAAGTGTTTCGCAATGTCGTCACTCAGAGTTAGACACGCAAATTACTCTGTTGTTGGCAGTAAAAATCGACATCAGTGCCTATATTCTGTCCCAGCTACAGAACAACAGAGGAGCCAGTGGTTGTGTTTCATCTCTAATGACAACGTGCCAGCTGCGGTTCATGTTGGCTTGCATGTGTGTGCTAACCACTTCACATCGTACTGTTTCAGTAATGAGTCTCAGTACAAAGCTGGCTTTGCCTCAACACTGACCCTCATAAAAGGATCAGTTCCAACCATACCGGACCCAGCAACTGCACCTGAGCCACAGGTAAGTGTTGCTGCGGTTTGATAGTATTTACAGTTGCCTACGAGTGGTAAGGTCAGCTGGAAATTGGCTAACTAGTTAGCTCCGCGTCAGTCTGCTATGCAGTGACATTTGAACCAAGTTTAAATAACATTACGATGGAGCCTGGTTGTCACAGTAAAAAGTCTGGAAATGTGCAGACTGGAGACACAGACAATGTGAACACTGTCCAAGAGTTGTTGAGACTGTGTTGGAGACAAACAGCTTTTGCAAGTTGGTAGCCATCAGCTACATGGTTAACTGTACCAACACATAGAACAAACTAACATTATTCAGACACACTAACCATTCTGAAACGTCCTGCTGCAGCCACAGAGTCTGTACTTCTTCAGGAGCCTCTCCTTCTGGGTCCAGTTCTGGGTTAAACTGGTAGTGTTGAACGAAAGCTTCTTTGCGAGCCATAGCAATACATCCACCATAAACATTAGCGCATGCTACTGCTAGCATAAGCAGCTGAGAGGGGCGTGTAGCAGACAAGGCAGGTGTTGACAGACGGAGCTCATTAGCATTTAAAGGTGCAGGCACAGAAACAGCCTGCTCTCAGTAGAGCTCACTTGAGTGACGTTTAGACAGCTGAAATTCAGGACCACGGATGGGTCTGGGGCAATGCATATCAAATACAGTGTTGTTGAACCTCTGACAGCTGTGTGAAATTGATGAAAAACAGTATAATATGGGACCTTTAAAACATTACCTTGTTTGTGAACATTTGTGCCTGAGTTACATCAGATAGATTTTCATCAGCAGTGGTGTTTTTTAATACTGTAGTCATCAACAGCAAATGTTAAAAAAAAAAGTATCTTGGATGACAGAATGTCTGTCATTAGGACAAGGTTTTTGTCAAGTACAAGACATCCAAACCTAAGCAGAGTTATGTAGTTTATGCTATTCAATGCAGCCAGGACTGCACAGATGTGTACATTGGACACAAAATTGGTCTATTGGAGACGAAACAATCTCTTCATAAACAAATGGCACAACACAGTACGGCCAACTCAGGTCAAAACTCTCTGAACTCATCTGAGGGAGAGAAGTCATTCCTTTGAGGACAGCGATGTAAACATCTTGGCCAGAGAAGGCAGATAGTTTGAAAGAGGAGTAAAAGAATCCATCTGTGTCAAACTAGACAGTCTTTGGTCAGCGTAGGCGGCATAAGACATTACTTATCACCCACCTACAATGCAGTACTGAGTTCTCTCCCCAGAGAGCTTAACAACCATTCACACCTGGGCTCACCTAGACCTAACATCCCACATGAGGGCCGGTTGGGTCAACGAGCCACAAGTGTCCTCCACAAGAACCCATACGTGTCTGTAAGGACACTCCCACACAGGGTTTAAAAGCCTGCAACTCCCCTCCAGTCAGAGAGAACTGAAGAAGCCTCTTGGATGAGAGGTGAAACATCTTCAGGAAACTGAAACAAGTCCACTTGCCAACAATACAACACTTAAAACTACCATGACCTGTATGACTGAGAACATTCGTCAACATTTTTCATTTGGTTCAATATTATGTTTCTCGCATGCTTACTATTGCTGCTAATAATGAGCAAATATGGCACAGCAGGGCTAAAAGTAAACACAAATTCCTCACACTATTGCTACATATTTAACTGGCTTATACCATAAGCATCTGAGTGTACATGAGAGGAAGGAAAATACTTAAACGGCCTTTTGAAATCAGCTCTCATAACAGTTTTGGGGGTGTAGTGGAAGACGGGACTTTCCCACCATTGCTGTGGGATTTCTGAAGTGCTGGAACTATTAAACAGGGGTTTATAGTGAGATGTGTGTTCATTGGATTAAGTCTGCTGCACTATGGTATCATTACATGCATACGCCTGCCATATTATTAATCAGTCATGCGGCAAAATGCAAAACTATGCACATTAGAGATTTGTGCAATATCTGTTGATCCTAGGTCAAGTCTAATCAGCCCTTTGCCCTCCAGACAAGTTGAATCTTCACGTCTCTGGGCAGAGGAGTTTAGCTCAAGCTACAAATTCTCATTTTCTCAAGTCAAATCCAAAATCCCAAGTCCACAACTTTCCATGAAAGGGTAAGGATAGCTATTTAAAACCACTCTTACATAGTATAAAATCTGACATAAAATTGCATGAGACCAGCACATGCAAAGGTTGTGTTTTATCTAAATACAGAAGCATTCCTGTGAAGAGTGAACCTTGTTGGCAGCAGGGACATTATCAAGTTGCCATGCTGACAAAAACTGCATGTGACTATGTAACATGCAATTATGTGTACTTCACCTCTGTAACGGCTTTTTGTCAACGGACGGGTAAAATTGCCAGTGTGAGAGACTTTGCTGGGTGCTTTTGATGTGCTCTGCTCCTCGCCTGCTGCACGACAAAGGTGTTGATGCCTGTCAGCTTACAGTCTCCTGTTGTCTAGCCAGGTTCCCATTTTGTCCACCATTCATTGAATATGCAGCAAATACAGTGCAACCCTGTGCCCCAAGAGCCATGCTTGTATGCAGCTTTTATGCATAGCATAGTATGTCATAGAATGCATTAGTAATTACATTCAATGTGGTAACATATGGTGGCTTGAGGAGGTCAAGGTGAGGAGCAGGTCACTCTTTGTCTGTGTCCAGCAGTGTGGCAGCAGTTTCACATCGTGTCACAAAGGTGCATTTGTTGACAGCATTATCCTTTAACCCTCATTTTCCCCTGACCTTGCCCAAGAGGTGTGAGGATCCTGTCCATACTAACTATGCTCAGGCACATCCAATTGATCCTGCCACCCTGATTACTACATCTGTCAAGCTTTGCAGTCTTTCTTGGCATATATTCAGTCTACGGTCCGATGGCAGCTTTGCAATATGAGGTCTTTGTTTAAATAACGTGTCCTTGATTTAAGACAGAAGCAATCAACACCACCCTCTCATTCGTCAGCTGAAAGTCTCACACACACTGACAAGCAGGCAAGCAGGTATTTTCTCCACAACTCAGACTTTCTTTCTTTTTTTTTTTTTTTTTTTTTTTTTAATCTTGTCTCCGGAAACAAATTACGGAACTTCCACAGCGGCCACTAAGCAGGTAGGCGGCTGATGGACATCAGAAGCAGGCCCAGAGACGCAACAGACGCCAGCAGAGATGACAGGCAACCTCTCTCTCCAGGACAAAACCCTGCCTTTCCACCATGCATCTGTCCCTGCAGTCTCTACCATTACACAGTGAGAGGAAATAAAAGTACTCTCTCACAGCAACGTTGAGGGTTATCTATGTGCGAATCAGCCACCCGCCAAATTCAAACTACAAACAAGTCCGAACATAGCCGCTAACAATCCTATTAGCTGATTAATCTCAACCATAATTTAAGATCACCACATCTAGAAGATGGAGAAAAATCTTGATTTAATCAGGTACAATCATACAGTGTAGAACATATTGAAACTGGTTCTCTGCATCTAACCCATCCAGAGGCAGCAGTGGGCAACATACAGTGCCCAGGGACCAACTCCAGATTCTAAGCTAATGCCCTGGTCAAGGGCACTCACTCAGAAATTAACCTATTGTGCGTGTTTTGACAGTGGTGGAAGACGGAGTACCTGGAGGAAACCCACGCAAGCAGAGAACATGCAAACTGATTTGAACCCAGGACCTTCTTGCAGTGAGCCAACTCTGTGCCACCATGCTGCATCAGATTATACTCGTAGATACCAGGATACCACTCCGGAATATTTTCGTCAAGATCCGTGCATTATTCCCTTACAGATGAACGAAGATGTATTAAAACGATATTACGTTACAGCTGATATAGACAACTTTTCATATTTCCCCCATCCCAGACTGTGGCAAACGTAGTATCAGCTGCATTGCTACCACTAGCAGCATGGCTACAGTGTGTCTATCACTGGCCTTCATCACCTTCTTTGCACCATCAGCGAGTTCTTTTTATTTTGCAGTGTGGCATTAATACAGTTGTTCCAGCTGATCCACCACGGAGATAGCAACTGGGGGAGAAAATGCCCCTTTCTGTTTTGGTTGCACAATGGCAGACACATTTCCTTTGAGCCGTAACGTGCCTTTGCTTTTGCAGGAAAAGTCCTTCTTGGTGGGCAGAATAACATAGTGAAAGAGCTTTTAGCACCTTCTGAATGCCTAATTGGAATTAAATTGCTTAGTCTGAACTACTTATCATGTGCATTTGATGGTTACATGCATGATAATACATGTATCACAATATGCAGTAATTGCTGTAAGAGTGAAGGCTACAGCATAGCAAACAGTCAGCATTCTCACAAGTTGCTGATCTATAGGAGGCATGGAAACCCAGGAGCAGGTGGATGGAGGCAGATTAAAAGGCAAAAATGTAGGACCACGTATAATGTTATTTCATTTTAACACTGCTTTGTTTGGATGCTTCATGTTTCACATAATGGTCAGATTTGTGCTCTATCTGTTACAATATGTCTCACAGAGAAAGACTTGATGAGGGCTTATCGACGTGTTCTGCAAATGTTTCTCAGATGCACTTCTCAAATCCAATAAAGAGCCGGACAGAGCCACTAGTGTTACACTGAACTCTAATATAGAAGCATGTGGGACCAGCTCCCACACAGTGAACGCTCTAGTGCTGAAAGAGGCTGCTGTCTGATGTAACCTAACCCCCAAAATAATGTGGTTAGCAGTGGTGGAAGGTAACAATGTTGAAGAACTTGTACTTCACTACACTTTAGAGGTAAACATTGCTTCTGTGCCACTACTGCTACATTTATGGACACAGCTTTTGTTATTTTTCAGGTTTCATATAAAACCGATCTGGTTATTTGTTTATGAAATACAATGCATTGTTAAAGATCAGTTTCCAGGATTTGTGCCTTGCAGCCCCTTACAAGAAGAAGGTATCTGGTTCTCATAGTTCCGACACATCCTCATACCATCAATTGCCAGTGACTCCAAAACAACGTGACCACCGCAGAGTACCAGCTACAAGTGTACCGGGATCTTTGTCAAACACTCACAGTTTGGTAAGTCTTGGCACTAAAACTACTTGGTTGGTTTTTGGAAAACATAACAAACATACCGCAAACAATGAACCTACCTTCATGACGTAAGTATGTGGCCTCCTGGGTAAAGGTCTTGTGTTTGTTACACCCAACCATCTATCCCATCCACCACCTTATATGCCCTATGTTGCTCTCTGTACTTCTCCTGACTTCCTCCTTTGCTGCTGTAATAATTACTATGGCCCCTATAGGCTGTTGCCTAACAAGAATTTTAAATATGAGGGAAAAAAAGCTGCTTTCAACAGTCGACCTATCGTTTTTCTGATGAGGATGGGCTGTTTATTTTTCATTTACATGGCTGTTTGAGGCCAAAAGAAAACTTGTCTTTCCTCTTCATCTTAATAAGGAGGTTTTGAGGCAGTTTAATTGGTTGTTTGGCTGGATTTGACACACAGACCTGGCAACCCTGCATCAGATTCATCTTGTGATCCTTTAAGTTGGCCAACTCCAAGGCATATGTCATAAGGCCAAAATAAGTTGTATTGCAGAGGAAATTCATGATACTAATAATAATAATAACAATCCAACTAAATCAAACAAAATATTCTTTAATAAGAGTATTTACTGTGCCTGTGGAAAAAAAAACTTGGAAATGCTATACGGAAAATGGAATATGCACAACACTGTATACACTTAAATGATTAATTGTAATTATTAATCGCAAGGTAAAGGACAGAACAAAATATAGCATGGTTATAACTGTGTGTTTTCACAGTGTGTCAGAAGTAAATAAAATGTCGGCCCATCTTTATATTTTTAATTTGCAAAGTAGTTAGTTGATGGAGGTTGGCGGGTTGGTGATCATCACCACCAAAACACTCCGCTCTGCTCTACAGACACTTGCACTAAACACTGTATTGTTTTGGGGCGGGGTGGGTCGACAGTGGACCAATCCTCTGTGAGGCAAGAGGGGGACCGGACCTTTTAAAATAAAAACAAAAAAGCATTGTTTAGCATCTCTAATTGGCAAGTGTTTTGGATACATTTTAATATATCATCTCTAAATTATATGACCCCCCTGTCCACCCCTGTGAATTCTGCGTATATCTGGTGTTGAAGGGTTGTGCCTTTGTTTTACCTCTTGTTGGTTTGTAAAACAGGCAGTGCTGATGAAGTGGCCGTAGTTGCCCTGGTAAAAACACCAACCACTTAAGCTGTCACAGCAGCAGTGTGTCGGGCTTGTTAGGCAGAGATAGGCCAGGGGGCAGGATAGCGGCAGCCTGCCCTGCAGACAGCCAACCTGTCTATTCCCCCTAACAAGCCCAGAGACACTCAGCTACTGTAAGAGCAGCTCCAGTGGATGAGTGATCCTGATAAAAGCAACTGAGTATATGTTTAATACAGCTCAAAAGATGCAGGAAATTGACATCTGAGTTATCGTGTGAGTTAATAAAGCCCTTATAAATAACATCTGGGTCACACAAATCGGACAAATTAAATATCAAAATCGAATTCAGCCTGGAGCTTCTCCTTTTCATTTCCTATTTTTGATCTGAGCGTGAAATGAAAAGTACAAAAAATAAACGGGGCTCTTTTTTTTTTTTCATTTCCCAATTTAGGATTCTCACTTTAATAAGGAAAGAACAGATTGGTGATGTTCGTTCATTTTTTAAATTCTAGCCATGTCTTATAAATTGCCCCTCCAATGTTTCGTATTAAGAGGATGTTGAGCTGGGGAACACTGGAGCCGAGGAACATATATACTCTCCCATCAGAAGTCATAAAAGCTTGTAATATGCTTGTGAATTTTAGCGCACAACTTTGCATAGACGAGTGGTGCAGGCTATAGAGGTCCGAGAGAAGGCTCCATCTGTGCATAAAGAGGTTAAAATGCACAATTATCCATGCCAATCATGCTTAATTGGGCAGAAAATATATAGTACCAGACACAAGTTGTGATAAGTGATCCTCTATCAGTTTGAGGTGATGGAATGATAGAAGTAAAGTAATGACTCCATGTTGGTAACAGCCTCACAGCTGGTACTCATTTTTAAATCACCCCAGATGGATTCACATGTATCCCATTCGCCAACTGTTGCCCTTCATGTATTTGAATTTCTCCCTCTTTTGTTCCCGACACACTAACGAACACAAATACTCACACATGCCCTTGTCAGACAAAGCCGAGAAATGAGATGAAGTGGATAGAATCACCTCGGCTGCCTATTCATTAGACTCTGTACTTCCTGTTTTGACTTCAGGACCACCTACACAAACTCCTGGGAACACAGGTACTGTTTTTAGCATTAAAAAAAAAAAATGGGAGACAAAGTTTCTTCTCCACCAAACTCTTGAGTTAATGAGCTGTGGTGTATGGGATTCTCTTTTAAGCGCACTTTTAACTTTCGGCGTGTGAACTGCGTGACAGTTTTCAAACCGAGATATTACAGGATTCAATGTAAAGATGTGCATAATGACGGCAGCGCGGCTACATTTTCCACAGCACCAACCTCCCCATGAACCGAAACACAGATAACGCAGCAGCTCTATATGTGTGGGAGCCGTGCAGAATGCTGCAGGCGCTCATATTATATCTAATGACAGCCTGCAGATACGGAGCCAGCAGGGTTGAGGGATGGACAGACTTTTGAAACTAATTAAAGTGCTAAAAACATACACAAACTTCAGGATTATTTAGGCCTCTAAAAGGCAGAGTGCTGCACACAGACAGGTAGGAAACCACAGGAACAACATCTCTTTAGGACGAATGACAAGAGAAGCCCTCCATATGTTGATGCAGGTGGAACTGAGCCAACCTTAGTACTTTTCTGCCTGCAGACGTCCACTGATGAAATGCTTCCCGTGGAGGCTCCATACTCGGGGTAGAGATACACAGAATACAGCGAGCCACCAAGAGCTTTCGACAACTCCCACACTTGGCTGCCTGTGGGCAGATCCATCGAGCTGTCAATCCTAATGCAGTTCCCTGCTACCTCTGCTGTTGTTGTTTTCAGCTCACAGTGTAAACAGACTATTGCGGGAGCAGGTTCTGATTGGAGTTATTCGAGGAGTACGAAAACTAGGCTGCAAAGTATGGCTATTGAAATAAAAATATATGAGAGTCATCTGCCTTCATTATGTGCGTGGGCGCAAAAGATGAGACACCAGCAACAGTCTACACACTGTTAGATTGCTTACGTTGTCCCATATGCCAGGAAATAAGGAAATATCACAGCTAAAGTTTAACATTAAGCCCCCACGTGAAGTACAACACAGTAAACACACACTCTGTCGGTACATGCTTCTAAAGGACCATGTAGGTTACCACTCCTGCATGAAATGAAAAACATCCTTTCATTCTCCAGCGCGTATCGCTGAGGACGAAACGTGCCTGTGCGTTTTCCTGAGCGCGCTCTCGATGTCAGTTCTCAGCCGATCACCTGAAAGGCCTCCTGCAGATGTGCACATTATGAGCCAGGCAATTGGCTCCGGTGATTGGCGATGATTAGTGTATAATCACCTGAAACTAAGAGTTGTTCTGTTGTTGTTCCCCAAGAATCTGCAGAGGGAGTCGGCCATGTTTCAGCACCGTGTGAAACATGTATGGAGCCAAAACAGTGACAGGTAATTTTGGCATCGCAACCAAAAAGCCTGAAAGGAAAGACTGGCAGTGAATACACTGAAATGCTTTTTGTGTTCCTTTTTCTTTTTTTTTTTCAGTGACAATATGCATGTCTGTCTTTTGTCAGTAACGAGTCACTGCTTCTCACCTTCCTGTCACTGCTTTGGCTTGGAAAGGAGTGGTTGGGGGGGCAAGGATTATATGATTTGCATATCTGCATACTAATGAGGGAACATCAATGATTACCATATTAAACATTGCATAATGGATGAATGATTTGAAGGGAATTCTGTGTAATGATAATGCTAATAAAAGAAAAATAATGTATTTACAGTACAGTTTACATTCAGTTTGTCTGACTAATTGTGTGACTGTCAATATGGCTAAAGTGCAGCTACATAGCTGAGCCGTCCATGTCTAAAGCAGCAACAGGTTGGTCAGTGCCTGTAAATAGTCTGCGCCATCAAGTGTGGCAAACTAAATGAGCCACCAGCTGGCATTATCAAGTAAAATTATACATTCTGTAAAATGGAGTGGGGAACGGAAATACAATGGACCCATGACAAAACAAAGTAAACAGAGAATGACAGAGAAACAAGGCTCCCCATCACAGCCTGCTATTACTTTTTTTTTTGTTCTTTCCATAGCAGCACAACTGTGTCCTTAGGTGGTGGCTAACAGCTGCCAGCACTGTGAAGTACAAGAACAGCACAGCAATTAGGCACAAATATGCAAACTCGCATTGTCTCTTAAAATGCACCAAACGTCATATTAGCGCTGCCAACTCTGCCGACAGTTGAAGTCCCCCCCCCTTTAGAGATTGGAATCAAATCCCGGTGATATTTCTCCCACTGTGTGTCCGCCTGCGGTGTTCCGGTTCGCGGCGTTCCGGTTCGCGGCTGCGTCTCCATTAGGGCGTGTCACGGGTGACCTCGTCATGGCAGCCAGGTCATTTTATTTGTAGATGAGTTATAACTCGTTGTCAAATGTTTTTTTCTTGATAAGGGCCATGGACAGACGTTAAAAAAAAGAAAGAAAAGAAAATAGGCTTTGATATGGGGCACTCTGGACACCGGGGGCAAAGGGTCAGGTGCTCGAGCAGCCTCAGCTCCCCCCTCTCTCTCTCTCTCTCGAGTGACGGCATGCTGCAGCATTAAACAACTTAAACAGGCTGTGTGGCGAAAGAAAATAACTCCATGCTCGACCTGTTTCACCTCAAAAAGCCTATGCCCGCTCAGCGTCTTGGGCAGCCGAGGCTTTCCCTCGAGCTACTGGGGCGGCAGAGAGGCTGCTGATGTTAATGACAACACAGAGGAGCGCTCTGCCTCCCCCTCATTTTGTTATTCTCTTACCGGCAGGAGACTGTGAAATCTGTTCAAATCAATACATTTAACTTTTTTTAAAATGCAAACTCTGCAGACCATTAATCTTAATTGCCAGTTATATTTCAATTTCTATTTTGTCCGATGTGAAGCGTGGAGCAGGCTGTGTGCTAACGCAGTTTGTTTAAAAGGTTTAAGCAGTTTCTCCTCAGTCCATCAATCAAGAATTGATTCTAAATCAAATCAGACACTGAAGAACAATATTTGAAGCAATTGGTGTTGATATATTGACAGCATTTTAGCAACTTTACGGTGAATAACATTCTGCAATCTGATTGGTTGATTGCGAAGAATTCAACGTGGAAACAATCCCTTTGTCTGAGATATTCAGGAATAGATAAGTAGTAAAAAAACAACTGCATGGTTATGTCTGCGACAACATTTGGCCACTGGAACCGTCTTTACAATCCGATTGAACTTTGAAACGGGCTGTGCTACATCTTAATCATACTACATGTTTAAAATTAAGAGTTTGCCTCAGCAGGGAAACCAAAAGAAAAAGAATCAAGATTGTTTTTTTCATTCTCCAGCATGGTGCATGCACTCCTCCAAGTCAGAGTGGGGTGATTTAAGAGCATGATGTTTTATTCATTGCTCTTATTGCATGAAAGCCTTTTATGTACCCTCAAACTCTGTTTCTCCAATAATTAAGGAATTAAAGCAATAGTCTTCTCTTGACCGGCAGTGGTTCTTGAGTTCGTGGTGAGAGTGGGCAGCACACCACGGGTCACAAAATGGAACAGTAGGGCTTTAACACAATGAAACCAAACAAGTCTTATGATTAATTTGCACATGCATGTGCAGACTGAAAGGTAGCTCTGTGGCTGCTTAACATAGCCGATACATCTGATCATATTTACAGCGTAATCAGTGAACGATGTTAATGGCTCTGACTCTGTAACCTGCTTCCTCTCACTCACATTCACATCAACCCCTCATCAGCTCCATCACCGTAATGATAGTGATTACAAGTACAGAGTGCACAACAATGATAATTAGCATATTCTCAAAGCAAAATGCTAATGGCGCTGGTATCCGGTGTGTGTGTGTGTGTGTGTGTGTGTGTGTGCGCGCACACAGCGTACCCCTGTCACAAGCCTGCATGTCTCCTTTGCTGGCCAAGAAAAAAAGAATTCCAATTAACCAGCAGCTTGCTCTCAAGTGGAAGTGAGAGATTGAGAAATTCAGACAAAAGCACAGGCCCGGAACAGACTGGAATAACAATACAGGTCGTTGAAAAGATCTGTGGGAGCTGCGAGACATTTCTTTAACAACCGGCATTGTTTACCTCGGATGAAGTGAAAATAACCTCACTTGTGCTCACGGTGTCTTTAATAATCAATCAAAGTCAGCATAGCTGCACTAATTAATGCTTTACATCAACCATGTAGATAAATGAGAGAGGCGTCACACATGCTGACAAACTAAAAAAAAAAAAAAATTAAAAAATGATCATCCTCTGCAGTTCCAGTGTATTCCAGCTCATTGTTGTGCTGCTCACGGCAGGTGGACAAGGTTTGTCCAAGTCCATTTTGCAAGAGAAACGGCAGAAAATACGGGCGTATGGTGCGGCACGTGGCACAAAGCGGTTGTATTTAGACTCTGAATTAGCCGTCATCGTGCCCCCTTTTTGAAAATGTAATGCCCAGTCACTCATACGCTTCTGCCGCCGGGTCTGCCTCCGCTCTTACACTTCCTCACTGAGTAACAGTACCGGAAAGTGCTGGCTGTACATCAGCTGACTGTGTCCAAACTCACTGCGTAGGTACTATTTGGTGCACTGTACTGTTCACCATTGCATTTGAGCATCCAAGTCCTGAGTGTGAAAGTGTACCCGCAGTGTAGCGCCCTCAAAGAAGCCACACAGAAAAAGTAGTGTTTGAGGCAGTGCTCTCTGCAAAGAAACCCACGATGCAACGTGCCACGTACTACAGATGTGATAATTATGCCGTGCGAATCAGCAGCTGTTAGTATTGAAAAATGACAAGATTTGTCTGGAATCTCAGACAAATCTTGTCAAAATTACGGCTCATTACTGACTGAATCACATGCTCGGTGACTGTTAATTATGCGGCGAGTAGTTAATGAACGAGCAAAGGTTTTTTTTCAAAGACAGCCCATATGTTTACATGCATATGGAGGTGCATCTATACATACAGTTACTAGTTCAAGCAATGCCAGAATCAGTGAATAGATACAGTGCCTGATCTTGCCTTGGATGGATCTTTCTCGCACACCAGATGTTTCACCACCTCCCTAACACACAAGTAATGTCGGCTACATGATGGCGACGTTGCTCTGTCATTTTATAAATGACGTGATAATCCTTTTCACTCATTAGTCCAGCTCAATATGCACTGTTTGTTGTTGTGTCAGTATGTATCTAAAATACACACAATGATGATGTATTTTCTCTATCCTGGATTTTTCACTCAGTTGTTTTCTCGCCTTTGTTTCTAGTTTGCTTTCGTTTTCTTCAGTGTCACGTCATGAGCGCGCACACACAATGAATGCCCGGCGATGGCTTTAATGTGTTACAAGAAAAGGCAGGTACCTTCTACTGACACGGGGATTGAACGGTTATGCTGTCTGTCTTTTTAATGGGAAGGAAAGGTGTCCAGTTTGTGTTTCTGTAATTTTCTGTTTTAGCCTGATGTTTTGTCTCTTGTGTCCTGCGTTGCTGTTCAGTTCCTCCCTCTGTGTGAATTTCACACCTTTTTTCTGTGTTCACCTTCTCTTGTCTGTAGTCAGCCCTCGTGTGTGTGTGTGTGTGTGTGTGTGTGTGTGTGTGTAGTCTGTGTGCTCCCTCTTGTCTTTGTCAGTCCGTCCATTTCTTCTCCTGTGATTCTGTGTTTCGCCTGTTCCAGTGTCTTCCACTGTGCTCCTGTGTCTCCCCATGGTATATTCCTGTTTCATTGTCTCTTGTGTTTTCATTGATTTGTCTTTTGCTTTCGTGTTATACTCTACATTTTCAGTATTGCCACTTCTTGTTTGTTTTTTTCTTGTTTGTTCTTCAGCTTTTCATTAAAAGCTTGTTTTTAGTTCCCAGTTCTGCTTCCCTCTTTGGTGTTTTTGTATTTGGGTCCACACTGTATTTGTGTTAAACGTGCCAGAAAGGCGCCATTTGTGCATTATTATGGATCCCGCTGCCTGTCTTGCGAGACCCGTCCCGTTCTGCTTCTGATTGGCTTGTGTCCATTGTTGTCACATGAGGAAAGCCTAAGACAGCTTTGTGGTCCTAGTTCTACGTGCAAAACACATCCATCAAGTTTTTCAACCGGAGAAGCCGAGAAAAGCCGTAAAGTTCCCATGATCGGTGCCTTGTGCCCATCAAAAAGCACTTGAGATTTTCGTGGCCCTGGTAGTCTGCTGGACAGCAGAGGGAGGGAGACAGGTGGGGCCCATGCCCAGTGCAGAGTGTCTGTTCTTGGGTGTGCTCCCATGTCCACACACCACTCAGCGCCCTGGTAGTCCGTGTGTGTGTTTAATCACACCACAAACGAGACACGAAAATAGCTTGCTAGCATGCTAAGCATCAGTGTATGTTCAGTGGTTGTCTGGTGTGAATAGGTTGGGCCAGTGTTTGCCAGCAGATTAGGAGCTATAGAGTCTCTGGTAAGCACACAACCTATCTGGTGGTCACAGCTGCAGTTTCTTAGGACTAGGTAGCACACCAGTGGCAGGGCAGCATGGCACCAGCCCTCCGGACAGCCAGCCTGTCCGCTCTGCCCAGCCCAGAGACACTTTAGCAGACCCATAGAGTCAAAGGTACAGTGTGTAATATATAGAATATTTAGTGGAATCTAGCGTAGCAACAGTCCCTCGCTCATCCCTCCCTTTCCGTAGACGTTGGAGAAGCTCCAGCAGCTACAGTGGCCCTCAGAAACAAGAAACTCATTTGAACATGACAGCTCAGGGAAGGTAAGCAGCAGACCAGGAAGAAGGCCCAAGAAGTTGTTTTGTTTACAGGGGAAACTCCAGCTCATAAACCGCCATGTCTACCAGAGCCACTATGAGTTAACAGTAAGAGTGTAGAGAAACGCGTCAGTGTTCATAACAACATGCATGTTTTTGCAACTGTTAAATACATAGACAGTGTTTCTGTTTGATACAGCACAAACCTTTGTCAATAGAAACGATCTACCTTTTCTTTCTGAAGGTCAATGTCCTTGTGTTTTCTGTTTCACTGTGTTATTTCTGATTTGTTTTGTGAGTTGTTGTGTTTTATTTGCCATTGTGTATGCCTAATTATTGTCCTGCACTGCCGTTCCACCGTAGTGCCTCAAGGAACATCCAAAGCTTGTTTTAAGACAACTTACAGGAATAAAAAACTCTTAAATTAAAACACTTTCACAACATGAGGAACATAAACTTCCGCTGACAACCACAACCACATGGCTCTGTGAAGATTGCATATTACCGCAACGGGACAAACACATCAGTCACTGCTCATCAACTGGTGCAAGCTGTGCAACTTTATTGGAAAAATATGAGTTTGCTTTGTTTTCATAATGTTTCATTAATTGATGATTTTTCAGCTCTCAGAACACCTCAGAAACAGAAATGTATCCAGTGGCTGCATTTCATAAGCAATCAGTCTACAGAACAGAAGCTATTAACTTGTTCGATCAGAATCACTTATGTTTCTTAAATTATAAAGTCATGTAGCAGGTGGTACACATTCACCACTATGTCTCATCACCAGCCAAACATGAAGTGTTTGTTTTGATAACATGGGAAGCCTAGCTATGGTTATTAGAATCATAAATTAACGTCCATCTAGCACAACAGGCAGCTTAATCCCAGCTCCATGCTGGAAGACGTGGAGGTACAGCTGTTCAATCTGTTTGTGTGAAATGTCAGACACACATATCCATTAGGAAGTCATTTTGTTTTCACAACAAGGTGGCTGGCTTGAGATAAAATAATCATTCTGTTATCAACGAAATGAGCTGTCTGGCCCATTTGTTGTTTTTTTTTTTCCTGATCATGTAATGATCATGTTGTTTCACACTCAAAGTAACACCACACTGTTATCTTGTGATCATGACACAGCAAGTGGACATTAGACCAAATGACACAATGAAATGGGACCTGGAGAGACTACAAATAGTACAAACAGGAGGCGTCTTCATTAAATTATGTAAATGAGTAACAATCATGTGGCGACTGTAGATAAGCGGTTGGGAGCATTGTTCGATTTCACAGGAAGTGTGATTTCAGAATATTGTAGCGCTTCACTTATTGAGATCATCAAGGGCCATGAAAAAGTACATCTAAAAGAATAGTTTGGGGAAACACGGTGAAGACAATTGGCTAGAGGGTCTAGGAAGGTTGGCAGGAGGCAGGCTCAGAGACCTTGTCAATGATTTAAAAAGCTAACTTATTTAACAGTGCAACCAAAGTACACTTGTAACAAATAGGAAAAGGAAAAACAAACCGTTAACTCAGCTGAGAAATACAGAACTCATATCGAACTTGAGGCGAAATCATGTGCACAAAGCTCCACAGACATCCCTCTCTCCTGACTGACAAGCAACAACTCCCCTAAACATCGGTTTTTACTCAGAGCCATAGGGGTAGCGAAACCTGAAATGGACCATCTGCCAAGAGACAATCATCACCAAAGAAATAACCAATGTAACATTTAGAGGTGTAATTTGTAAGAAACTGACAGATTTTGAAGTGGCACTCGCTGTACTCTTTGCTGTTGCTTACTTTGGCTGGAGCAACTGTCACTGGCAAGTAGCTCAGTTAGCCGAGGAGCTAAGTGGCCCTGTTAGCTGACGGGAGCGTGCCTGCGCTGCCATCTGGGGAGTCACAGCAGGCAGCAGGGTTCAGCTCCACAGGGCTCATCAGTCTCCTAGTGAACACAGCTTTACACCAGATTGAGACCCAACACAGCCTTACACACAGCCACGAATTATGTCAGTTTGAAAACAGGGTATACAGTATGGAGGTGATTTACAGAAGCTCTGACTCCAATTTTACTCTATGAATGAAGGATTTTATCAACCAAACAATCGTTGAAGGACAAACCAAGACTGTTTGGGGAGTTTTGCTTTGTTTCTGTAGAGTTTGAATGAAGTGTGTTTTATGATGAATGAACAAGGTAAAAGAGAGAAACTTGAATTCAGACCATGCAGCTGAATTTTTTTTGTATGGAAGATGGGTTTTGCTATTGACATTGTCAGTTTATTATGTTCCGTTATCTTTAGGAACACAGTGGTATTAGATATCTCTGGAACACAGTACATAGATGTTATTTACATAACGTCAATTATGTTGATTACATTAGTTAATTTTTGAATGTCTTTAACTAAAATTCTGGCCATATCTTATACTGTATATTGTCCCTTCTACCGACTACAAGGTCTGTATTCCTGATATGGAAGCTCACACATAGAAACTCCAGATTTAAAGGTGCAGTGTGCAATATATTGTGTAATCAGCAGTATCCAGTGGTAAGGTTCTAGAAATTCAACACTCACTTGCTCACCCCTCCCTTTCAAAGATGTTGGATAAACTCCAGAAGCTACTTTGGCCTTCACAGACACAGATTTTATGAATATACACGTTTCATTAATTTGACTGTCTTTGACACACCCCCAGCCCTAAATATCTTGGTTAGTTATCACTCCATGTGTTATCTTAATTCAACAGATAAGGAATAAATCTAAATAAATCTTGCTAATTCTACATTACCTCCGGTCCTATATAATACTGTTGATTGTAATCAGGGGTGTAGTGCTATTTGTTTCAATACCGGAGCACACCTAGACATGCTCATGCATGCATACAAAAGCCTGACTAATCATGGGAATATTTTTTTCATCAAGCATAGTTTATCAGTGTGATAGTCAGATGAAATGATCGATGCCACTCTTTTGTGTCTTCATACTAAGCTAAATAATCATCCCCTGGCTGTAGCTTCAGAATCATTATAAAGAAATTAGGGTGGTATTGATTCTCTCATCTAACTCTACACATGAAAGCAAATATCTGTATTTTCCACAGATTCCAAACACATATGCTGTCACAGTATTACTTTGAATTGGTTTGAATTTGATGACAGAAGATGCAATGTGTGCTGATCAGCCTCTCTGTTTTTACGCAGACATTTCAGACAAGTTAATTCATCAAGTTTCTGCTTAAGAGAGACCAGGTGCCAAGATAAAATGTTGGCAGCAAACCACTCTATGAATCATAGGTTACATACCATATTGACATTTCTACAAAATGAGGTCAGATTCACATTATATGTCAAGGAACTGACTTTCATATCTGGAGAAGAACTTGGGCCAACTTCTAGCCATGTCTATGGCAACAAAACACGCATATTTATTTATTTTGTTAGCTCCAGCCAGTTTTACTTCTTTTTCAGTGGTTATGGTTCTTCGTGAAACAGACAATGGGGGCATGGAAATTCATTTCCAGGCAACCAGCCATTCTAGCAAGATCAACAACAATAGCGTGAATATGCGCATGAATTGCAATACCATGGTTATTAGCACGGATAGCTATAGCATGAATAAGGTAGCAATGTCAAGGATATAAGCATTAATAGCAGTACCATGGACATTATCAGGGATATCAATATGATGGTCATTAGCATGGATAGCAATACCATGGTTATTAGAATGGTGCACCAAGCTTGGAGGATGACATTTGACGGGCAGATTCCATTACAGGTGTACATCTTTGTTCCATTTTAGCCACATTTTATTGAAAAGTTATTTGCCAGAGAATATTAGGCAAAACAATGTGGCTCATCAGGGTTGTCAGGAAGGTGACATTTCCTAACCCTCACTAAGTGTTTTTTTGTGCTTAAACTAAACCAGGCCATAAGCACAACATGAAAAAGAAAATGAACCTAAAGAAACATAATTTTGCAACATAAAGAAATGTGAAGTTTCAACATAACTGTGGTCTGACAGCCACTGCCAACACTTATTGGTGTGATTGGCTTGTAGAAGACCTCTACTTTCCCCCTCAATCTGCCTCATGAAGCAATCATCCCCTCCTTAACCTAACTGTGTTGTCGCATTTTGGTTTAAATCTAGATTGAATGAAATTGTAAGTAAAATTCAGCCTAACATTGTTATTTAGACGGATGAGATTTCACCTAAAATTCCTCCCTTGTGCATCTTAAACGCGATGAAGCACGTCCTTGCACCGTCTAATTCCCAAACTTGACTTCTTATTCTTAGTGAAAGGGCAGTAGGTCCGGCAAGATAATTCCAGCTCTCACAGGGGAAGATTAACAACCCCACAGAAGGCTTGGCTGTAGCCTGTCAATCAGGAGACTCACTGCTCCTTTTCACTGCTTTGTTCTTTGAGCAGATTCAAAGGGCACCTACTCATTTCCATCGCTTGCAACTCCCTTAGAATATCCTCGCTGAAGTGATCCAGGAGAAAGAATTGAGAACGAAAAAAAAAAAAAAAACACCATGGCAATTTTAAGACGAAACAAAGGAATAGTTGTCATTCATCTCATGATCTTATTGCTCCACAAGTATGAGAGGCAAAGCTTTAATAAGAGAAAGCAAGGCAAAGATAAGGAAATGGCGTGGAAATTACATTTGCTATACGGCCATTTGTACCAGTCACAAGATAACGAAGGAAATTTCTATTCACATTGTCGTCCTCTGCAGAGTTATCGAGAAGCAATTGCAAATATATCCTGCGAGCTCATATCACTCACATTAATTAGCAGGAGATTCCAAGACATGAAGTATGTGTATTGGACCATTTGTTAGATATACCCTGTGCAACTAATGCAATCACATTTTCACTCGTGAAAAGATTGTGAGGAAACATCGAAGAACAAAGAAAAGGAAGTCTGCGCTTGAGCAGAATATCCTTTGAAAACGCCAAGATGGCATATTGTCGTGTTACGGGAAGACACAGTGCCAAACGCGAGTCTGTTTGAAAAGGGCTGCAAATCAATCAGTGTGCTCCTCTGTCTTTTTTTTTTTTCCTCTTGGAAGTGTGCTGTCCTCGAGCTGAGGAGCACCTGATTCAGCTGCATATTGCCGGAGGATGCACGGAGAACCCTGTTTCATGTGTCAAAAGAAGTGTCACGAAGCAGTGACTGAAGCAGCTCAGTGACAGACAGCACAGAAGACCGGGGGACAATTACAGCTTGGAAATGGCACACAGGGTGCTGTTTTGCACAAAGAACTAGCTGCATTTAGCCCATTCTTCCAGTGCGCTGTGCATCCACAGTGCCACTTGGGCACCCTGTTCCTTTTATGCTGCCACGTCTCCACTGTCACACAGCAGACAGGAAGTCAACAGCGGTGATGAATGCAGAAAGATAATTGCCACGGAAATTACGTGTTTGTGTTAGTAATGCAATGTAATGTGAAATTACCCTCGAATAACAACAATATAGTTATAACAAAAAACACTGAAATTGAACTCAACATGACTGAATGACAATAATATCCTGCTTTATTCCAATGAAGAGTTAATAAATAGCTGGTGAGTTCTCGAATGCATTGTCAGGACGCTTCCCGCTGGTTTCTCTTTAACTTCTGCTGATCATGCTGTTTTCATTTCCAAACGCTGTCTAACTTCTGCAGGTCAGCGGTGCATTCAAGGACATTTTTAACCATTCACATTTTCACCAATTCTATAACAATGCTGCTCCGTCTGTCACACTCCCAACACAATTATATGTATATATATATATATATATATATATATATATATATATATATATATATATATATATATATATATATATATATATATATATATATATATATGACAATATATGAAAATTTCATAGTTGGACTGATCTGTTGTAGTGATAGAAATTGTTTAAAATGAAAAAGTAAATAGTTAAAAAATGACCAGCTATTTATTAAACGGCTTACTGGAAAATACATGGGGTAATTATTGTAATATAATATTGTGATATTGTGTTATCTGGTTATTTATATTTGAAACAAAGATTTTCAAATATATTGCTTGGTAACTACCACTTACCATGTACTTACCAGTTTGCAAGCCAGTAAAATGAGGTGTTATGTAATGTTCTAATTCAGGAACTGGCAGCAGGTGCCTACAGGGGAAAACATTGATTTTAAGAAAATAGGCTTCAAGAAACTGACATGGAGATACTGAAGCCAGAATACGGGACCCAGAAACTTTTTCATTGATCAGCAAATAAACTTGCCTGAAATTAAAGGCTGCTGGTTGTGCCTCTTCTGCTCATCTTCCATAATCAATATATGGTTATGGTTAAGGTTACAGCTTTGCTCATATTAAAAATTTTGCTGATGTTGGCTGACCTACTGGCTGGCCCTGTTTTTAGATATCAGCAGTGAGCCCACGCAGCTCTTCAGGCTCATATATTCTGCAGAAAAATATCGGTAACACTTTTGAGAATCAGACAGAATGAAAATAACGGGTCAGATCAATGGTGCACGGCATCAATAACACGTACAGTGGAATGCCGCTGGAAACATCTATCAGTACTGGAGGCGCTTTCACTCCAATATCATATTTGAACCACAGGAACACATAAAGTACCGGAGGTGACAGATTGTCAATAATCCTTTTATATGACTTGTCAGGCTGTATGACAGAGGACTCTGTCAAAACAGATGGCTCATGTTTTTTCTTTTCACTCTGTGATGTTAGCTGCCTGTGTGAACATTCAAAATTAACTACAACGAGGTGAAGTGTGTTGGTTTCAAACCAGGCACCCGCCCCGTCACTACATTTACGTTTGCAACAAATAGCGCTCAGATAGATGCACAAGTAAAATCGTGGGTGATGTTCTGGTGCGTCGGGGTTTTGGGAGCAAAAGTTTCAGTCCTCTGCAGTGAAAATGCTAGTTGTCAGAGCTCTAAGGCTTGAATAAACATCAAACTGAGTACAAAAGATGGAGACAGAAGTCAAATGCATGGGCCTGTGGCCATCGAAATGGTTAAGGAAAGGCTTGCAAGTGATAATGATGTCGCTTATTTCTCAGTGCCACAGAAACAAGTGCTGCAAAAATAAACAAATAAATAAAAAACGATTAAAAACACCACGCTGAAGTCACACTGTTACACAGTGACATGTTCCTTCATAACCATGAACATGGGCAAGGTGGTTTGTATTTCAGTCAATCCCACATAAACCATCCTGCTGCTCACTAGTGCAATAAATAACTTCTTGTTCTATTACACAGCTAAAAAGGATTCCCCAACAAGTACACTGTTCATTCCTGTTCGAGTATAATTTGCTGATTCAGGAAACTACCTTGTCTTTCTTTAATTATGTCACTATGTCTTTGTGAGCCATTTTCAAAAAGATACATGCCCTCAGTAGGAAGGAAAGGGCTTCAGTAGCACAGAGTCTGGGCAGCGGGAGAGCATTTGTGGACGGTTGTTTGCTTTGGACTTTTCCTGGGATTTATCGACAATAGGAAAGTAAAGGGCAAATGCAATATGTCACAATTCTGCATTCAAAAATCTAAAAATGAAAGTAAAGTAAAGAATGGTGGTTGGTGATGGTTCTGCTGCTTCCCTTCAATTCAAAGGGACTGAGAGAGTCGGTCCTCACCCGAGGGCTGGCAATATCATATATCAGTTATTGAATAGAAGCATATTGGGTATATAGTCTTCACTCTTTGGAGCCACATGGACTTCTATTGTTTCTCCCTTTCTTCTATGAAGAGATTATATTTCATCATGAGTATATTTCTGCTCTTTGTGTCTGATATTTATGATTTCTTTGGGATTCATAAGCATTCTGACTTTTGTAATGTAGTTATGTGTTACCCTCTTCTAATTTATATTGTTTCTACTTATTTCTATCAGCTTGATGTTTATCTCACAAGGAAAGTGGTGTACTTTGTACTCTGATTTATATTTAGGATGAATTGTGTGCATTATGTATCTTGTTTTCTGGATGGATCAGCCAGTTTTTTACTCAGATACATATTTTTTGTATCCTATTATCTTACAGTTATGAAACTCTGCTGAGGTTTTGTTCAGTGAAGTTGTGGTTGTTGACTCGCTGTATTCTCTGCTCATCAGCACCCGATTATCTGAAGAAACACCTGGTGGCAATCAAGCACGCAGAGCGAATCTGGTAAATCTGATGTTGTTCTTAATATAATGTGTTATAAGGTAGTGCCAATGGTACCTTTTGTTTGTTGGAATATGAATGTTATTTCAGTCCATTGTGGTTTATGCTGCACTGGGTGGCACTCAGGAGATAAGCACAGCTGTGCAAAAGGTATCAATCTGTAGTTTTTGTCTGAAAACAACTAAACCTGTGTTATATATTGAGAAGATGTGTACTGACATTACACTAAATGTTCAAACCCAGAGAAGTCTGTACACTTGTTCTTGGAGAGAGACAGGCAGAGAGGAAAGAGGCTGGTGATCGTGACTAAACATAATGTGACTAAAACTTTGAACATTACCTAATCTATGAACATTTCTGCATGAATCACATAGACACAAGCTACTTACAGGTTGTGTTTTGTTATTGATTGAGAGACCACTCGTGGCAGAAATAACATTCCATTTTAAGGAGAGAGGTCCATTGTGACTATTACAGAGCGTTTATGTAAGAAAGAGGAAAAAAAGAAAATCACAGAGTAAACGGAGAATCAGCTAAATGCAGTTTTGGTTAAAAAAAATAAAATAAAAAAAATACAGCATTTAGTGGTTTAAATCAATACATTTTCAGATATTGAATCAGTAGCAGAGCAAGTCTGTAACTATGGTTCACACACTCCTGTCTACATCAGTGGAGCTGAGGTGGAGCAGGTGAACTGTTACAGGTTTCTGGGAATTACCATCACTGATGGTATCTTGATCATCACACATCACCACCCTGGGAAAAAAAAATAAAATAAATAAAGAACCTCGGAAGGCTCAATTCCAGAGCAAGATACTGGTAAACTTTTAGAGGAGCATAGAAAGCACCCTGTCTGCAAACATCAGAGACTGGACATTAAGGCTCTACAGCGGCTGATTAAAACCACCGGAACATCACTGGTAACATCTATAGAGCATCAGTGAACCCGGAGATACTACAAGACAGCACCCACCCAGCCACAGTCTGTTCACCCTGCTGCCATCTGACAACAGATACAGAAGCATCTGCTGCTGTACCACCAGACTACAGAGCAGCTTCATTCTCCAAGCTGTGAGACTCATCAATTCATCATCAGCACTCCTTTTTTCTAAAACAGATGACTCAAGGACTCAAACATTTCATTTTTTTAAACCCTTGTGATTTGGAAAATAACACTAAATGAACTTTGTAACCTTTACCTTGTGTTTTGTTGCCCATTCAAACAATGAAGCATATTGACTGCTGCTGCTCTTGATTTCACCAGTGAGTGGATGCTCCTCTATAGCACACACTGCTAAGATTAATGGGTGTTGCTGTATTTAGAGCCACATGAAAATGTTAAAAAAAATTTAAAAAGATGATTTCAAAGTTGAAATGATTCAGACTGATATCACACACCTGTATCATTTTCATCCACGTTTCTATTAATGTCCTCTTACCTGCCAAGCTAGGCGTCTTTGTTAGTGAAAAACAGAAGGAAAGGAAAAACTTTGAAGTGGTGATGTGTCGCGGGGAAAAAAATGTTCACGACCGCATCTTCTCACTTCGCAACTCTACGCGCCTATCTTCAGCCAAAGTGAGGAAAGGAAGTGTTGGCACACATTTCACACCCATATCTCTGAAGCGGATATGCCCAGAGCTACCTCCATGCTGTCAAAACAAGGCCCTCTTCTCATCACTGCCCCTCTGACTGCATGTTTCCAGATAGCAACACTGCCATCTGCTGCCCCCACGCTGCAGCCTGACGAGTAATCATTACACCGACTTCCTTTGCAAAGCCTCTCACGCTCAGCCTGAGAATGACATGAAGAAAGGATTTTAATGAGCAGTTATGTTGAGGTGCCTAATGAATGGTAATAAGCCTTGTTGATTTCAGCGACTTCCCCTTCCTTTACGCTCCTGCTCTGGTTTTCTGTTCCAGGCTCGGGGGCTCCCATGATACCGAGCAGCAGCAGCCACAGCTCGCTGCAGCTGAGAGATCAACCCCAGCGCCAATAATCTTCCCCCAGCTTCATCACAGAGTCATGGCAGGGCTTCCCAAGGCATTTTCTATGGTACGAAATTTCCTTTTTGGCGCAACATGTTCAATATCAGTCTGCTGGATAGCGTTAAATTAGTTTTAATCCTGGAAGCTGTGACTTACAGATGAAAGTTTAAAGTCGGCTTTTAGGGAAGTGCTCTGCGGGGATGTCAATTTACCAAATCCCTAACACATGACAAAGTTCCTGTATCATCATTTGCCTCCAAAAACCCAGAGAACCATTCAGTTTCTTGGTACAAGCTCAGGCCAGTGATTAATGACAGGATTTTTTTTAATCTCCAAAATTCTAGTCTTCATTTATATTTAACCGCACATTGCTGAATCTCTTGTGCCAAGGCGAGGCAGGGAGGGATTAGATGAAGGAGCTCCAGCTACATATTCAGTATACGTCAGAAAATGTGATAAATGAATGTTGACAGTTTGGTATTATTTGTTCAAAGTGAAACAGCTTACATGTACAAAGTATGTGATTTGACTACCATTAAGGGTTTGACTAACATATTCTCCCCCCCCATAGTCCCACCATGAGTCATGCATTACATTACTAGAATAAAGTTGAAATGAATTCAAAACAATATGCTGTGAGCCATTTAAATTAAAGCATGATGAAGTGATTTGTTTGGCCACAGCGGGTGGGGAAAATTAGTCCCCTAATGAAGTTAGTTGTGTTGGCAAACAATTTGCTGACTCACACATCTTGCATATGCAGGGCAACATTAACATTTAACTGGAGATGAACGATACAAGACCAACAGTCACTGCTTGTACTCACAGTCTCCATCAGACACAGGACTCAGATCATTTCATCTGAGTCTCATGGGAGACCTAAGACACGTTTTTCATGTGCAAGTTAAGTTTAGTCTAGTCAAGTCCTTAGGTAAAGGCGAGTCCCACCCAGTATCAACAGCTGAACCTGCAGTATCCAGTCTCTGTACAGACAGAAGAGAAGGTATGCACTGAATTCATTTGTTATTGATATTCAGGGGAAAAGTGCATTCAAACAAAAACATGTAACTATAAACAAATAACTATAAACTTAGACATAAAGTGAGCAAAGGTGAGTCATTTTTTCCATTTTATTGGTATTCTTTAATATTGCTTCTTATCTGATATCATTCTCATGTACCCATTCTGTTTATTTGCTCTGTGAATCTGTCCCTTATTTCTTTTTGTTATCACACTTTTGCACCTATTCAGTTTTTCATTTGTGCTCTCGACATCATTGAAAATGAGAACTTGCCCTCAGTGGTTTCTGGGGATTTGAATAAAAGCTGAATGAATGTAAGTCTTCTTGTCCCAAGTCTTAACCTCCTAGTCCAAGTTGAGTCTCAAGTCTCTTGTTTTGTGCCAAGTCAGGCTGCAAGTCATTAACTGTGTCTCAAATCAACCCAACCTCCATTCACATTGGCTCCAGTGTCCACCCACTAAATATGTGATTCTTTAGTTGCGACATGCTAAACTTCTTTTACCAGCTAGCTGCTTATTTCGTTTTCTCTGTCTGGAGCCATTAGCATGCAGTGGATTGAAAATGGGAGCAGTGAACCTTAATCAAAACAGAGAAGTTTAGGCTAAATAATTAGCCATATGATGCTAACATGCTGTGTGGAGTAAAGGGAAACAGCAGATTAGGGTTAATTCTGTGACACATTTCACGTCACTCCATAACTTGGTCCAATGTTAATAAAGATACAGATTCTGAACTCTGAATTCTGAGATTCTTGTGGGGCCTAAAACAGAGGATTCTTTCTTTCTCGGATGTCGAGCTGTCTTGTGTGGATAGTTTAAACTGTGACGTTACCAGTTCAGAACTGGTAAATGTATTTTTTCCAGTAAGCCAGATTGGCTTCATTAAACTGTCACACGCTTCTCGCCTTTTGCGCTTTTTAGTCATTTTAAAATAAGTTTTTATCTGATTATGAAACAGTCTCAGTTTATTTCTGATACCTCTTTATGATACTACATTAGCAGACGAGGCCGTCAGAGTGCAGATTTCTCCAAACTTATTATAGCTATTCCTTAAACCTCACCCTGGGTCTGATTCTGACTTTCTGACTCCGGGTCACATAAGTTACGATAATTAAAACTATTTTTGAGGGTGACGTGCCGAGGATGAACTGAGGAGTCTCACAGCCTGAGGAAAGAAGCTGCTCTGTAGTCAGCTGGTTTGGTCTGGTGCAGTCTTTCTTTGACAGCCTCCGTAGGGGTCGCCAGAATTGACAAAAAATTAAAAAACCCTGCAGCTCACCACCACGAGGTGAACCTAACTCCCAGCGATAATCAGTTTTCCAGTATGTAACTATTGGGCATTAAAGACATGGACTGTGGCTGTATCTCACCCTAGTATAAGCCGCTGGATCCCTGTCCCACTTAAGCTCGCCACTTATGCTTATTTTCTCCTCGTTTTTCGGGTTTCAGTACCATGAAGTAGCAATAAGTTGGTTCTGCTTCCAGATCAGCTCCGCCTATGAAATGTCTATACAGTTACAACTCAATTCTACCAAAAACCGCCACCGTTCCTCCCGTCTGAGAGGACCTCTGTGTTACATTACACCAGACAGGACTCTGTGCCAACTCCTCTCCTCCAGAGTGCATGTTTTCCATCCTCCATTAGCTCAATGTGACTACACCGGGCTGCTGCACTGTCAATTATTCACACTCTTTTTGTCTGAGTAGCCCTGATGCCCTGGCACTGGCAGTTCAACGAGACAACCTCTTTTTTCAGCTCCTGGCAGGCATCTGGCCTCCGCTGTCTGCCGACTGTCCAGGCCAACTAACGGCTGGATTTCTCACTCTGTTACACTTTGAGCGACCTGCGATCAACTTTTGTTTTTTTTGCTTGTTGGTTAGTTTGGTTCACACTTAACTCACAACTTTTTGTTGATACAGCCATCAGTTTGCATTGGATGTACGGTAATGTAGGTCACCAGATACATGAAGTATTGGATTTTGTGTATGGTGGGAAACCTTTGGGGAGCGCGTTTCTTTGTTTTTCCCGCCGCTCCGTTACTTTCACTTCCCTATCATCTCTTTGCCTCTGCAGTTCCTGGGGCAGTTTGAGCTTGTTATGGGGGATGTAAAAGCCTCACCGACCTGAACCATAGCATCTGCTCAGCCAGAAATCTCCCCACTGCTCTCAGAGACTTCCCATTCAACACAAAGTATTTGGATCTGTCCAGGGATGTTCTGACAGAGCTCTCCCGGGGCTCCTTTGTGGCGTTTTTGGGTCTGTTGTAGAGTGCTGGAGAGAGAATAACACAATTTCTGTGGAAGGCAGAGCTTTCATCAACCTCCAAGGTTTACAGAGGCTGAAGCGGCTCTCTGCTATCCGGAGGGAGACTTCCTCACACAACTTGCTCTGGATCAAAACTACTCCGTCTCGCTGTCCTGGAAAAAAGGAGAACTTTTGAGAACCTGGAACCTCTTGTGACGCCTCGTCATCCAGCACGTCAAGTCCAAGCATACTGTGATAATTAGGAGCCAGTCACTTATATGACAATATAATCAAAGGGCTGCTAATTACCGCTTCTTCTTTTCAAAGTCCATGACTGCTCTTTGATATTTTTAGGCCTATTATTACAAATTGCAGATCCCCTCCTCTTTTGGTTGAGGACTCATTTACGGTGAGATGATAGATATCATTTTTAATTAAATACAGGTGGCAGAGTTCTTTTTATACTGCGATCAGCGAAGCAGTCTGGTTAGAGGGTTCAGCCACTATACATCATGCAGTAATTCGGAGGAAAGGGTTTAGCTTTATTGCCTTTTCTTTTCATCCCAGGCAGGAGATAATCGAAAGCAGCTTGTGTTGCAGCATCAGGGCTGTGACCCATGGTAACGGTGGGTGATGTGTTGGTCTAATGTGGCACTTGAGCTCTACTGAATGTGGGTCCTCGTCAAAAAAAAAACTATGGATCAAGACAAGCTAGGATTTCAAAGAAGTTTTCAAAGTCATCTAGTATCATAGCTTGTATCAAGAGTGGAGCAATCGTCAAACTGAAGGCCCCCCATGTGAAGACCAAACAAAGTTCAATAACATAGTGTATGTATGTATGAATTACTGTAAGCTGCTTTGGACAAAAATCTGCAAAACTCCTGAACGTAATTTTCTAATTTCCTTATAAAATATGGATGTATTATGATAATCAAAAGTAGGCCAGTATGACTCGCCTAATGTGGGACAGTGATATAAAGTGTGTGGAGCAGCTGATAACAATAACAATAGTTACTCACAAAGTTTTGGTCTTCTAATTCATTGGATTTGAGCACATTATATTCAATAACTGGGGTGCCTTCATCTCTGTGTATCTCTTATGTATTTTTGTGCTTGTATGTATGCATGAAGGGAGTGTGGCCCAGTCCCATTTCCACGTCTTACCCCTACCCCTCATTTTCGAGTGAACCCCTTGCTACCACAGAACAGAATCAACATGGGCGTCCTAAGCTGCGGTGGTTTCTCTTGTGTTACACTGTTGGTCCTGCCATTGTCACGAGGCCATTTGCGGTCTATTCAGCGGTGATAGAAATCCATGGACGCACCAATTCGTTATAACAATCATGCTATCAATCAAGTCATCAAATTACAAGCCGCTATCGTTAGCAGTGCTTTATGGACCAACATCCTACACTGGCGGTCTGCGCTGACAATACAGGAGCAGTACCAAGATCAGCAACTTCACTGCTGGACTTGAGTTACATTTCAGAAGTCATATATCAAAATGTGGGACTGTCATGCACAAATGTATAGAGACAGTGTTATTATATGAATTCACTTGATTTAGGGCTTATAATACAGACTTTTTCACTGTACTGGGTGTGGATTCAAAGAATCCACACTCACATTAGGATGATTCACCCTACATGAATTGTCATGAATTATTTACCCTTTAAATAGTGGTCCCTCTTTAGCGCTGACAAATAATGTATTACTATTATAAATTTATTAATGTGTTTGACTGTTTTGCCCCCCCCAAAAAATTCAAGTGCAGTTAAACATTTTCATTCGGTTGCACTGGTGTGCCTGATATTTAGCAGGTCTGGTGCCCTAGGCGACATTAGGATTTGGATGGTTGCACTGCAATTAAATGGCTGCACATGCTCGACGGTATGGGTCATTATTTTTCCATATTGGTCAGAGAATGTCAAACACTGTAGGTAGGAGGAGGGACACTGAACAGCAGCAGCTGTTAGCCAAATAAGCTAACTTTAAAAAACTTTAACACATGTGTGAACATGTGTGCCTGAGTCACAGCAGATAGATGCTCATCAGCAGCGCTGGTTGTGTAATGGTGTATACATCAGTGCAGCAAGTTTGACGGCAGGAACGTTGATCTTTACTCGTGCAGTGTTTATCAGCCCCAAACAGCCAGATTACGTTACTGTACACTAGCCGTAAGCAAATGTTAGCGAGCATTCAGTACACACCGAGAGTGTGTTTGTCTGTGTGGTTAAATAAAGAAACACCCATGTTGTGCAAATAGCAAGTGCACTTGTGCCCACCTGTGCGCCCCCGGGGGTGTTGGTTTTAATTTAATCTGGTCTTAAATTAAGACTAACACGGCACTCCGAGCCACACGTAAAATCAGGCCCAAAGGCGCAGTGTGTTTCCTGCTATTTAAAGGACGCATTATTCAGACAGTGAGATGCGCCTTCACAGGAGGGCTGGCAGCGCATGTACACACTGTTTGAGTCAGTGGTGAATAATCAATGAAGTTTATCAGCTGTTCCTCAGACACAAAAGCGCATGTAAATGTATAGATTGCCATGTTATTTCTGCAACTGGAGGGTTGCTACAGGTTATGTCATTTATATTTTCTTCACTGAGGACGCATCACTCCCCTCTCATCCCACTGGTTATTGATCAAGCCGATCAAGCAGCTCCCCCCCTCCTCCTCAGTTGAATATCAGTGTTTTTTTTTCATATGCAGTCACTGTTTAAATGCTCCAGGTCCTGGCATGCTTGACTATAAAAGGGAATGGGATATGACACTTTAGTTAGTTTAATCTGTTAAGCCCAGTACACCCATGACTAGTGGAGAGTCCAAATACGGCCTCTTTATGCTGTGCGCTTCACTTTGCACCCACATCATCTGAATTTAACTAGCAAAATGGACTTGGACACGCCCTTAACGCAGTTGGCCATGGCCAGATGTTTTAGACCATTCTCCAGAAGGGGCTGGCTTTAATTCAGACTGGCCGGCTCAGGCCCACCAGTGGAGAATAAAAGCAACGGAAGTGTGGAGGGGCGCCCACTAGCTCAGTTGGTAGAGCAGGTGTCATGTACAGAGGCTTTGTCCTCGCTGCAGCAGCCCGGGGGTTTGAGTCCGACCTGCAGCCCTTTGCTACGAGTCACCGCCCCCTCTCTCCTCAAGTGTCTTGTTATCTCTGTGCTGTCCTATCAAAAAAGCCATGAAACGGTCAAAAGAAAACTTTATTGGAAGTTTTCAGTAACTTTTTGGTGTCTGTTCACCCAACATTAGCTGTTACTACTGATGATAATAGTAAACATAATTATATCTTATCTATCAGTGTAATCAAAAATGATGCTTAGGTAACATGATCACATGATTTGGAGTTCAACAGAGTACTGCTGTGACTGGTCAGTATTTTGGCCCTGCCCTTTAACTGCAGACTTTCCTGGTAGTTAATATAAAGTACCACATGAATCAATTAAAGTGTTTTCATGCATGAAGGGAAGATAATTCACGTCCCCTTTATTTCCGAAACTCCTATAAAAATTGTTCAGATGGCGGAGAAGAGGATGCCTCAGCACAGGAAGTTCAGCCTGCAGCAGGAGCTGCTGATCCAGTTCTACACTGCATCAGGCCGTCTGTTTTCATTTCATCCATGACCGTCTGGTTTGGATTAGCCACCAAATACGACATGATTTAACACTCAGGACTACAGCGGATATCATCGGTGCCAACTCCATTATATTCTCCTAGAGTGAGGAACCAGGCAGGAAACATCACATCGGACCTATCACAGCCTGGTTACATCACTTCTCTCCTCTAGTAGAACACTCAGAACACCAAAACAACCAAACACAACAGCAGTCAAATGATGTCAACAATCCAGTAACACTAAAACATCCACGTACCTACAAATGACATATCTGCTGTTTGAAATAAGCAGCACTGTGCTTTAACATGTGTTTATATTTCATCGGTGTCAAATGTAAACCCTGCATGTTGTGTACAGTATGTACTCTACACAGATGCCCACTTCATGTTTATAAAGTAATCCATTACAATAGTTACTCAGGTTATTCCAGCTCTTTTTGCACTCTGCACCTCACTCTATTGACCTCTTAATTTGTGTGCATATCACTGACATACCACCTGTCATGATCATTAGGACGTCTTTATGAAGATTTATGGCTGCTGTCAGTGAGTGTCATTGTATCCTTTTTCATGGGGGTTAGGGTAAATTGACCAAATGACACTAATGACAAAAGCCATTACACATAAACATTTACATTTATGCCAGAATCATGTCAGTCTTACTGCTGTTATTTACAATTTACAGAAAATATTGCATATAGACGTTGTATCTTTTTTTATTTTTTTATATTTTTCTATATTTTTCTACATCATCTACCTGAATGTATATTTTAGTTATATGCTTATGCTTACTTCTTTTTTTAAGTTCAACTTTCGTTATGCTACAAAGGAGAAATGTGGCATGCGGAGGATGAGTTCAGAAGTCTCACAGCCGGGATAATGAAGCTGCTCTGTAGTCTGGTGGTACAGCAGCAGATACTTGTGTATCTGTTGTCAGATGGCAGCAGGGTGAACAGAGTGTATCTGGGTGGGTGTTGTCTTTTAGTATCTTTGGCCTCTGTGGAGACATCTCACTTCACTGATGTCGCTGATGCTCTGTAGATGGTACCACTGATGTTCTGGTGGTTTCAATCAGCCGCTGTAGAGCCTTCCTGTCCTGGGCTGTGATGAACCATGTCAGTTTGTGACGTCGAAGTACAGCATCTAAAATAAAGCATTCTTGTGTGTGACATCTGCGTTTTCAGCCCCTCTTCAGCAATGCTCATAAAACATGTTAAACGAACGACTAAAGGGGTGATAGAAATGAAAAGACAAAGAAAAAAAACAGGTGAAAGAAGTTAAAATATAGTTTATATATGTTGTAATGTGTATATATTACCTGTTCACATTGTCCATTTCTGTCTTCCAGGACTGTGTGTTACATAGAGAGGGATTTAAAACCAGAGTCAGGTTCCTTGTCTGTGTCCACATAAATGGCCTACAAGCTGACTGTGACTGACCTGCTGACGGAGAGACTGTCTCTGGTCAGGATTCAGCCCATCATTCAGACTATTCGGTTTTGATCATTATCTAACCAGGCTCATGGTAACATAGTGAGCTACATTTAAAACTCATTAATAATAGCTGTATGCTAATTGCTTCCACAGCAGCACAAGAAAAACGAAACTCAAAGTCTCATTATTCTCTTTGTGTGTCTCTGCGTGTGCTCGGGGCCTTATATGGCCTGAGAGCTAGCCTCCAGGTCAAACTACTCAGCCACCATGTGGCCATTCAACTGCCAAGCACAGCATCATAATTCAGGTCCTACTTACAGACCACTTCCACCTGGAGAGTTAAAAGGAGAGCAGTTCTCCCTCACATCCATGTTAAATGTGTCATCCGGTGCATCCGGTTGAGTTCTTGGCCCTCTATGACTAATCGTTCTCATATTTTGCTTCTCCTTTATTCTCAGAGGTTTTCTTGTGTCTCCAGTTCTCCAAGGCCCTTCATATGCAGGCTGTTGGATGTGTTGCAACCTGTTCACCATTCACTGGCGAGGTATCTATCATAGCTAGATTAGATTATATAGCCTGGGCACTCCACTCGACTGTTGATGTGAAGAGGGAATAAAATGGAAATAAATGTGACAGGCAAAACATCATTATGAAAAAAAACAACATTTTGTAAAAAAATAAACTTTAATTAAACTTGACTAAGAGGATGAAAATGATAAAACATTACAAACTGAGTATGAGAATATTGCATTTTATTGAATCTGTTACATGTAGAGACAGCAATGTGTCGACAGAGAACGGGCTTCTGCAAAAGATCCTAATTGACACCCCCGTATCTGCCTGTGTTCATAAGAACTCGCAATATTCAATTCAATTCAATTAGTGGCAAACCCATCTCTGTCATGGTTTTAATTTGTTTTCGGTATAAATAGTAGGTAGCAATCTTCAACAAAAGGATATGCATTCCCAGTACAATAGCGTAAGTAAGTCATTCAACGGCAATATCCAACACATTGCTGTTAAATATATATACAACATGTTTCTGTCATTACATATGCTGATATCTGCTTTACAGTTTGAGTGAAAGGTTGTATCTTTCAAATCAGATTTTATCTACACAGCCCAAAATCACACAAATCACACTGCCTCAGTGGGGTTTACAATCTGTGCACCCTCTGTCCTCAGAATCTTGATTCCAGTGAGGAAAAACTTGCCATATTAAAAAAAAAAACCCTTTTTAACAGGGAAAAAAGAAACCTCAGGAAGAGCCACAGAGGAGGAAAGACAGACATACAGTAGATGTTGCATGAAATCTTTGAAAAATGTCTATGAATTTCAGAATATGTCAGTAATTGCTGTGTTCCCCTTTGCTTTAAAGCTGTAGTCTGTGGCTCCACCCAGTGGCCCGAATTTGATTTGCAAGAATCCACCGCTCCCGGATCAGTACTACCAATCAGAGCCGAGGTGAGTGTCTGAGAAGTGCCACTCATTTTCATGCATCATGCAGCCCCCCTCCCTCACACAGTGCGAACTGGGTGGTGCCCCTCCCCCATGCAGGCACAGTGCCTGCTCTCACCTGGTCAGATACTCTCATGACAGAACTGTAAACAATGGTGGAGAACAGACAACAACAACAGAGCCAAAGAATGCCCTGCCATTACCCATGTCAAAGAGAAGAAATAAGAAGACTGACGAAGGAAAGCAGTGAAAAAGCAAACAATTAGAGACTCAAGAGCGACGCAGAGTTAGCGGCTCTTCTGCTGGACAAGTAAGGACCCCTGCTTGATAAATGTTTCATTCTATGTTCTAACCACAAGGCTATGGTGGCAGTGGTTACAGTACGATGTTGCAGTCGAGCTACGTAGCTTGCTGCTAAATCTAGCTTGTTAGCTTGTATACTAACTCCGATGTTTAGCTATGTCTTTATGGCTACTGGTTAGCAAAAGTGTCTTTCAGGTGACCGGGCAGTTATAACATTAGTTTGTGTTCAGGACGCTCTGAAATGGATGAATTGGTTTAAAGAAATGTTACTCATGCTTCAGAAAGGCAGCATGGCAAAAATATTGCAGCTGATATTGATTAGCTGGTAACTCCGTCTACTGCAATTAGTTGAATGTGACATCATGGGTATAACATCGTGGTCTGTTGGACTGCCCAGTACATGTACAAGTACTTCGCAACTAGTAGCTAGTGTGCACTAGGGCTGCAAAAGTTGTGAAATTCTGAACACCGATGTTTACAATAACAATGATGGCGGTTTTGTTTTTGTGTTTATTAATTGGTGATTCTGTTACAGGGACACACACACACACAAAAACAACTCATTATATAAAATATAGCTGAACTATTGGAAAGCCTTTTCTCTATACTATCTTTGAATGTCCCCTAAATTAAAAAGTTCAAGTTCAGTAAGTTCAGCTTTTTGCAAACTGATGGCAGGGATCATAAAGCTCATGGATATGCCAGTGTGAAACTGATGTGACCACAGATGAACATTGTCACTGCTGCCAGTGGGTGGTTGTCTGATTTGCAGATAGCAGCCAGCAAGATGTATTTCTGCCAATACAAATGTTCAGTGGATGTGTAGTATTGGAGCATCCCTAGTTACATGTATTTTACTCCGTTTGTGTAACATTGGTCATTCTGGACCTCCAAACTGTTGGCTGACCCATACAGGCATTATATTTTTTGCTAACAAACGTTAGAGAAAATTGTTGCATGCTGTTCTTTTGTTACAGATTACTCTGTCACTACTTTTTACGAAACCTGGCAGAGTAATCTTGTGCGGTGCAACAGTCCCAACTAGATTACAGTTTATGGACTGAGGGACCTTGTGAAAACCAATGGTGATGTTCCTTGACTGTGCTACAAATAGTGCAGTATCTTATTTTTCAGCTCATGTACTTTTTGCATTAAATTGACTTAATTGACTGAGTGGCATGTTTTGGTTGCACTTCACTTATTTGCATTATATGTTTATCACATGGTCACCGTCAATTCCATACTTATCTTCCGCACTTATCTCAGTAAGCTTTAGTTAAAAGGACATATTTGTTAGAAATGTAGATTTTTGAGTCTCAGTCCAAACCCACTTATCCCCTGCAATCCCGAAGTATTGACGATCAGTATTGACAATCAGTATTTGACAAGTCAGGAAATGAGACCCAATTTCTATCTTCCTTTATCTCTGGCATTCAGAGTCAGGAGAAAAGACAAAGACATTTTTTATTATTATTGATTCAAAATTTATTCTTTTAACACATACATATTATTTAAGATGTACAAGAGAAGACAACTGGATCAATTATGGACCAGTCATTCAGGGAGCTGATCAGCCAATGACTAGGGTTGATTCAGAGATGGGCCTGTGGACTCGTTCACTTTAGCCAGACGTATTTGTCTCCCACATCTGTGTTATAACCGCGGGCGTACTTCTTCCCAGGGAGCTGCAAGGACAAAAACAGAAAACAAGACTGAACATTAAAAACAGCAGAATCACACACACAGACGTCTTAGGCTTGCTGGGAAAGTATAATTAAGTCTGGAAGGAGGAAACACCCGAAATATAATTTTGCTGTAAAGTGAACTGATTCTAATTGAAATAGCAGGAAGCATCTAATCAAGATAATTGGGTTGCCTGCAGGGTTCAATTTGATGCTTTTAGCACTAAATATAAAGACATTAAAATATTTTTTTGTTGTTGATTAATCAGTTTGAATGAAATCATGTATATAAAAAGAAACTAATCAACTATTTGCTTGATACAACCTAGACCGTTCACTGTTGCACAATATTTTTCATAAAGTGCACAATGGAAGCTGCAATACATCAACGTTGCAAATGTCCTTCCGTGACTTTACTTTGTCAACTCAAATGTGCTGTGGGAGATTACGCCACCACGTGTCACACTTCTCATTCTCTCCACTGAGAGCCAGGCTCAGAACTAAATGTCAGGTCACAGCCTCCTGTAGCATTACACAGCCTCATTTTTGCAGCAGGGGAAGACAAAAAAAGTCTCCAGTCAATAAACAGAAAGGTCAGACCCAAATGTTTCACTGAAAGACTGATGATACCAAAAGCCTTGCAGAATATTCCACATCTGGCATTTGCCTTCTTGTAACTACGAGGCGTTCAATATTTCAGCAGAAGAAAATTAGTTCCATCGCACTGACAGTGCAGCACAGGCGTCACATGGCAAAGGGTAGAGAAATAAAATGATCCAATATAAAGACAACAGCGAGGGTTTAGGCATAGGCAGGGTACCTCAGAAGGATTTTATAGGTTTCAATAAATAAAGACAATCTTATTTATCCTCTGATAATAACAAAGCATTAAACTAAAGGCCAACTCGCACTCTTGCCTCTTCTGCCTGCCTGACTGACTGACTGAAGGATGGATTCAAAAAGGAATTCTTACATAACAAACTGGCCTCAAAAAGCCTCACTTTTTTCTTTTGAAAAATGGCAGTATGTAGATGCAGGTACCAGGTTTGTTTCCAACACACTGCTTGAGTCTCTGAATCATAGCGAACTACTGCTAGCAACATTTGCAGAGTTCGCTAAATGTGGTGCGGTTCCACCGAGACTTAGAGAGTTAATACTGCTCCGACCAACTCAGCACACGCAGACTTGTTTTTCCTGCTGTAATGGGATTGGGTGTCATACATTTGTTTTCAATTTTCCATTTAATTTCTTTTTCAGCACCGGCAACTATGCCATGGTCAGACTATCAAGTCTCAATTTTTAAGCATCAATAGATTATTGGTTTTATTACATGGCAACTGTCTTTTATTTATTTAAATTCTTCTATAACAAGATATAAGCTGCATTGGATAAAACCACCTTATTTCTTTATTCTAAAATACAGCCCATATGTTCAAAGTTATGTAATTATAATATCACTAAGATCTTAATAACAGTTACGAATATAACAAGTCAATTTGGAACCGGCACATAAGAAATGAGATGAGTTGGGAGGCAGAAGGATTCTGTAACAGTGCATATAACTGGCCTGGGGCTAAGAGCTGACCCTGGGATAACTTAGCCCCTTTTCACACACAGACCGCAGGGTTAACCTCAGCCCGGGCCCTGGGGGGGGTGATCCACACTTCCACACTTCTACTTGCCCTTTATAAAATGTCTGGTGTAACATGCAGCTAATGATAAAGAAAAAAATCCACTGTTGACTGTTGAGCTACTACTGTTTACTGTAGCCCTGTTTCACACTGGAACCTCTCAGCCCCCTGCACTTAGTTCTGATGATCAGAATTGAAAGTCAATTTTGAGTCATTATTCTATTTAAAATCAAAACTGTCACACCCCTGGTACTGAGAATACACATCTGGGAAAGGGTTATGCCGTTACATAGTTCATCAAATGTAAAACATCCCTCTGTATACATCTGGGTGGCATTTTTCTATTGAGTGAATTAATTCATATCGCTGGAAGTGATAAAAGGACACAGGGTACAATTAAGGCATCCTTATAAATGATGACTACTGGCTGATTCATTAACAGATTACTTAAAAATCATGTCTTATTAGGAAAAAAAAATAGAGAGAGATATATACATCTATTTTAGTTCAGCTATTTTGTAAACCAGCAGCTTTTTTTCCCTTGACACCCTGTTCACATCCACTGTTGGAAGCTCATCAGTGAAACCAAACTCTGACGTGTGGGCCACTGAGATGCTCCACTGGAGCAGTTGGGGTTAAAGGCCTTGCCCAAGGGCACTTCAGGGGTGGTGATTACAGCGCAGCAAGCCCAACCTTTCACTTGCACCCGGATCTCTCCTTGGAATTAAACCAACATCCCTGCAGTGACGAGCTTGCTTCCGTAACCTTTAGGCCACCACTGCTTCTGCTGCACCAACGCCAACTGTCTCACCACACTCACTTGAAATACTATTCTCAAACTAAACAATAACTGAACAAAACTGAATAAATACCAGTGTTCACTTGGCTTTCTGCACTCAAAAAAAAGAAGAAGAAAAAAAAGAAAAAGAAAACACACCGTCTCAATTTCAGCACTTCTCAGATAACCGTGCCTCCAGTGTGCTGCTGCTTTCGGAAAACGCTTTGAACTATTTTATTATGCGGAGGATGAAGAAGGACCTTCCTGCCACAACAGAGCCACATTTAACATTCCTCTCCACAGATACAAAGTGCTGCAGAACACCGCACTTTGAAGATACACACTGCGACTAACTATGGAACACCATACACAACCAAAAAGAAAAACCATTCTAATGCAGCTACGTGTTCACCCTGTTAGAAATAGAAATAAACCTAAAATCAGACTGGCCTCAATAATTAGAATTAAAGTCAATCACTCAGGATTTACACACTGTCCACTGCTTCATACAATAGCTACCCAGCATGCCATGCGTACAACCTGCACTGCAAGTTGAAGAACGACCTCGTTGTATACATTTTATATCCCAGTTCTCAGTTATTAGATTATGTTGCTAGTAGCAGGGTCCAGCAATATGCACCAGGCACAATAAGAATGAACGTCTTGTCTCTACGTACGGATCTATAGGCGTAGTATTTTTCATCGTAGTCGTGGGCTCCGATGCAAATCTCTGGGAGAAACATAGGTATGTGGGTCAAGGTCGACACCCTCTGTTTGTCCTCCACGCTGCAAAACAAAACAAAAAAAAGGACAGAAAAAGATTCAGCTTGTAGCAGGGTGTCGGAAACCTGCATGCACAATTCAGAAAGGCGCAGCGTACAAAAGGCAATCAGAACCAATCTGCATGTTCACTCGTCTGCGTGATTCATTTCAGGTGCTTTGTATATTTATCTGTAATGACTGTGACAAAGTGAGGCTGTGAGATGTTGGTGTGACAGACTTCACCAGATGGTGATCCTCCTCTGTCTAATTTACATTTCAATGTGGAAAAAAACAAATCATGCTAATGGGAAACTCACAACATCCTCATGTGGTGGTAGGAGACATCATCCTGCTCCAGCCACGGCCCTTTGTCGAACTTCAAATACTCGATGTCTTCCGCCACCTGAGGACGGACACAATAAAGAAGCTTGCAAAAATAGTCATAGGCTTTAGGGTTGAAAATGAAATCCAAAAGAAGATATCGCCCAGCTGTCCACTACAGTCTTACCCTTTCAACATCTTGGGCTTGGGCTGCATCGTAAGCAAGCACTTCTGTTGTTTTGCTAAAAGAAAAAAAAACACACAGACTTTTAGCAAACACTCAAAGCCTGGTGAGACAAACAACTACTAACCAGACTCGAGGTTTTCTGTATCAAATCAAACAAGAATCTGGTTCAGATACTTGCCTGATTTGGGGCAGGAACGTCTTCTTGTAGGAATCCTCGATGCTCTTCAGATAACTCAGGGGCACGTTCTGAAGGTAGGCCTGACAAGAGAGGTTACATGTTTTAGGGTCATGCTTTTACTTCAGGGCGTCTGCAAGAAATGCCTTAATCGATCAGCCAGGGACGTTTTCAGCATGAGCGACCATGGCTGTGTTAGATACATCCAGTTCTGACCCAGTTAAATTCACACATATGCAACGTGACCACCAGCCGGGACTAAAAGTAAAAGGCTAAATATTTCATGTGATTTACCTCACTAATGTACACTTCATTTTCACCTCAGTGTGAGAGTCTTTAGTGCGTTCTTTCTGAGTGCTTTCTTGTGTGTTTCATCACAGGAGTCCACACTGACACAGCAGAGCAGAGACAGGAGCCACTCTCCAGTTTACGACATGACATATTGTTCCATAGATGGGCTGCCCTGTTTTCTTGTCAGCTGCAGCACATTACAGGCAGACTCCTTGTGTTTTTACCTTTCACAATCAGACCAGTATACATTGTGTAAGTGCTTAAAAGTTGTCGCAAATACTGTTTGACCTCTCAATCAAATGACCTACAATGCGTTAGATTTATTGGTATACAAGGCAATTCATTTTCACTTGGATGTCATTTGTAGAAAAAGAAAAAAAAGCCCAGTTCAGTTAGAGAGCACTCTATTTTGAAATTTGTTTGAGTGCGAGTGAGAAAAGGTCCTGTTACCTGGTGCTGTTTTGGAGGTATTTAATAGTGATGAATAGATCACAGAAATGTTTGTGTATGATGTTAACTGTAGCTCTTAGAAAGAAAGAAACTCCAAATCATCAGGAGAAACTTGGCAATGTGAATGGATGGACAAATTGCAGATTGGTGCGTCTGTAGTTGTAATATTCAAAAAAGAAACAAGAAAAAAAACAACACTTGTATTCATATTGTCCACTGTTGCAGCACCTACATTCACCCTCTGTCTGAACACGCTCTCTAGCCAGCTCTCACGGGGCTTGGCCAGAAACTCTCCCACCATGCCTCTGTTTCAGCCCTGTCGGTGCTGGGGGTGCAGCTGAGGACGGTGACTGCACAGTTGTGACGTCACAACTTTACACAAGTACTGCCAGCCTGTTGGAAGGCACAGTTTCTGAATACGGGTTGTAGGGGTGGGAATCTTTTGGCACCTCACGATTCGATTGGTATTCCATTCTGAGGTCTGACTCTGAGGTCAACGATTCGATTCTAAACCGATTATCCATGCATCTTTTGTGTACATTTCCATGCATGATTTACAATAATAATAATAATCATCATAATAATCAAATCTGAGTTTGCTAATCACTTCCTACTTTTGTGTTCATCATTAAAGAAAATCAACAGATTAATTAACTTAACATTTGATTAATATTTAATTAGTTAAATATTTCATTAAAGAAAAGGCTTTTCGTTGTCACAAACAGATTTGACTTGAACACAGAATCCTCCTGTTACAGGCAATGAGCATATCCATGAGAGTAAAACAGTATCCTGTATAAAAATAAATAAGCTTTCAATCCAATAATCAATGCAGTTTGCATTTCAACACATTATGGACCTATGTATCAGCTCTCATACTAAACACATGGCTACTTTTTAAACAGATTCATTTTTCTTCTCTGTCATTAAAGGAAAAGCTGCTCCAGTCAAAGATAAGAATAAGACTTCTATCACAAAATCCTACTGATATTGTTGAAAGGCAGCATATCCCAATGCTATGCTACTTTATGCCGACTGCATTTCAACACATTGTGCAACAATTTTTTGCACAACGTGCTGAAATACAAGCAGTGCGCAACAAAGTGCGACTGAATACAGACGCAAATCCTCTGCACAAGTAGCGATAGAGTCTGTAATTCGCTTCGCTCTTTCCGAGCTGGGTGGAAAATTTGATATCACTTGCTCGATGCTGAAAGCAACGACAGCCATGCTTCCACAAGCAGAGGCTGCCGGTTGAATGTTGTGTTGAGCTGTCTCATGTTTTTTTTTTGTTACGTCGCACCATCGACTGTCCGGGCGCTGCATTATCACAATTACGAGTTCCGCCTCTTGCGTTCTGTCAACAATACGTTGCCAATTAGCGTTTAGAAAATCGACTTTAGGCTTTTGTAAATCAATTCAGAATCGTCCACGTCGTGATGCATCTAAGAATTGATTATTTCTCCCACCCCTAACGGGTTGTGTGCATTTCTCTGTGGACTGAGCATCTTCTTATTTGCGAGTATTTATATAGTACCTAGAGCTAGAGCTAGACAAGGAAATCTCACTTTCTACAATATGGAACTTTTAATAAAGCATTAACAAGAAGCTTGCAGGCTGATTAAGGCAAACTTTAGACTACCCGTTTAATATTAACATCTGTATTTGGAATCAACATATCCAAGCCCTCTGAGGGTTTTTTTCTGTTCAGTTGTTCCAACAGGGAATCTGCCCTCTATCGAGAGTTAATGAACGAGACTGAAATGTTGTGACAGGTATGCCACATCCTACAGAGATCCTGTGGTTTCTGTGTGTCTCATTACCTTTCCGCTCTGTTTCAGCTTCTTCTGCACCTCCTCGGCTGGCAGGTCTACGTAGATGGTGAGGTGCGGAGGCAGGAACTCACAGATGCTAATGCCTTTGACCTCATTGTAGTGCTGCACACCTGCAAGCCAAAAGATGTGCGTTAAAGAAATGCATATTGTGTGTTTTCCAAATTGTCCATGTTTATATGAATGAAACATGATGAAAACAGAGCTGAATAGTCAGCACTTTTTTTTTCATCTAATTGTTCACATTTGCTGCTATATGTCAGCGTATCACTGCTGAACACTCACACTCCTTCCTGATGTATCCATGCTTGGACATGGCCTCCAGGAAGACCATGTCACTGAAGGGAGAACGCTCCAGGATCACTCCTTGGCCTTAAACACAGATGACCATGACACAGATGAGTAATTCTGATAATGTCCTGTCATACGTCATCCATTTCTAAATATTTATACTAAAATATATGTTGTGATATTAGTGCTGCAATCTTACCTGTGGTGAGTAGGTGTTCGACGGCGTCGGAGTACTGGAGAAGCCTCATCGTGTACATCCACAGCTGAAGCCTGTAGCTGTTTCCATCAGCAGCTTTGGGGTCCGTGTAGAACTTCTCCAGGCTGCACATTCCGTTGAAGTCGACGGGAAGTGGCTCCTTCTCCCCGGTCATCTTGTCCAGGTAGAAAGTGTCAGCTTCAGGCATGTAGAGCATCCCTGCACATACAGAATAAGACGTTAAGGCTTTTGACACAAATACTGTCCATGTCAATTTTTTTCTGGTCCTGGTGAGAAGGGTATCTTCATTTACATTTGCTGTTGATGCGTTTTTTTCTGCTGTCCACATTATATTCTCATACAATTATCCAAACAGCTTAGTTGGTGGCTGTGTTTTGTTTTTTTTTAACTAACAACACTCATCTATAATCCAATAGTATAACTGCCACTAAGATAACAATGAAGTAAATTCTCACTCTCATTGTTATTACATAATTGCCCAATTGCTATTATTTGAGCAGACAGCGATCCTTCGGCATAATCGTTTCAACCATTCATCTTCACCTGTATAACAACAGAGGTGCCATATTTCCATCTCCATCCCCATGTCGTTTTCCACCATTATAAGTGTGACTCTTTCAGTGTCGTCATCTTATTGCACCCCCTTCACTTGTTTTGGTTTAATGGCACCCAAGCGGAAAATCAATGGTACACACATTTTACCTTGAGGCGCTAGACTTCTAATATTTGCATAATTTTAGTGGATGGAAACACAGTTAACTTTGAACTTTAACATTTTCTATTGCATTTGCCATGGCATCATTACAGGAATATTTCACCCATTTTAGCCTCCTTTTGAGCCATCTGCATGACTTTAAACCTGGAGGAATGTGCGGTAGAGTGTGTGTGTGTTGGTGCAAACTCTAACAAAGACTCCCCACAGTGAGATAATTACCCAGCTTGTCAGCCAGCTTCTGGGCCAGTGCTCCTTTCCCTGAGGCCAAGTTGCCATCCACAGAGATGATTTTGCTGTACTGCTTTAACCGCGGCGTCGTCCTCTCACCCAGAGCGTAGGCCCACCAGCCATACCGCAGGCTTCTCACCGAGCTTGTGTGAACACCTGCCTGTATGACAAGAAAACACCAGCTTTTAATCGATAACAAGGGGTTAACACAGTCCAAAGCCAATTTAACCTACCAGTGGGCCCCCAGGCAAAAAAACTGGCCAATAACTTCTGCACACCTGTGGAGCTATAGGGACTTAGGAGAAGACAGCGATTGACAAAATCTGAACGTAAACCTCCTGCACACTGTCCTCCTCATTTGCATATTGGGAAAAACTGAACAACGCTGTTTCTACACATGGACCTTCATCAAGTTACTGTGCAAGACAAAAGGAGAGACCCTCTTAAAAAGGACCAATCATAAAACAATGAATCCCACCTGGACTAATGAAGTCACACTGCTGCCTGGAGACACTCATGAATCAGACAATACAATATATATTTACATGTATTAGGAACAATCAGTGTGACCTGACTGACCCACATTGGTCAACCAACCTATTTGAGATGGTCTCTCTTACTGTATAACAGCAGGTGAAGAGGACAGAGTGTGGGGGTTAGTTTATCATTGTTATTTAAAAAAAAAACTGAGACCAAATGAATGAAGTAAATATGAAACAAATTACCTTCTCAAAATTGTTGTTAACTGTGTTTAATCTATTCAACCCAAGTATTACTGGTATTGAAACTAGATATGACACAATAAGGCCCCTCTATAAAACAAGAATGGGTAATAGGGCCCTACTATTTCAGTTTTTATAGCGTTCTGGTGACACACACAACTGACCTAATCAGTAAAGATTACCCCAAAGTAAATGCTGCACTGACAGCCTCTTTGTTCAGTTGGTAATTCTTCCTCAACCATGACAGAAAAATGATTTTACTATTCTCCCTGTCTAAAACTGACGGTGTCAACTGCAGACCACATGCAACAGAATTCAATGACAACATGAAGAGGATTACAACAAGCACTGTTCACAAATGAGATTCTCACTGATTTCAATTGTCAGTCTGCCTTCAAGCTGCTGCTGGTTAAACTGATGCAGTGCAGCATGAGATGCTGCTGCTGAGTATTGAGGTTTAATGAGAGGTGTATTTTCGTCTGCCATGCATCAATGACAGTAGACTGGTGTTTAGGTGTAGCTCATTAACAGATAACTAAGTGTACGACTGTCTGTGATGATGACTTCTTCACAGATGGAAGCTCAGCACTCAGGACGAGATTCGCTGAAGTTATGATGGGAAACTAGATTTAGAAGATGGTTTCGTCCCGTATAAAAGGTCGGTCGCTGAGAGAGACGGCTGACTTCTGTAAGTCCACCACAATACATGGGAAAATGCCATTTCAACAACACGTAGACGGAGTGTTGAGGTAACGTTAACACGCGGGGCTACTGACAGGACATTGCAAACATAACGGGACTAATGACCACTGTGCACAAGCTCAGCACATTATCTAGTTGAAACTCTGCATTAGGCGACACCGGCTCTTGCTTGCTTAGCCAAATGTCACATTTACAAAGCGGAACCGTGACAAGCTTGACTCGGAACTTCGATTAAAAAAAAAAAATGTATTCAGAATTAACATAGATGAAGTGACAGCTCGTCCTGGCTCTCGGCTGTCAACAACATTGCAGATAAAGCCAGCAGGTATCATGTTGGAGACCGAGTGTGATGCTAGCGGCTAGGAAGCTAGCTAGCAAAGTTAGCTTGTCCTTGATACTTTGAGCGGTTCTGCAGGACAGGTAGAGACCCGTCCCCCCGTGCTGTGTGCCCTCACCTTCTGTGTTATGGTCACCGATTTAAAAGCAGTTGTTCCCGATGGGATGACCAGTCGGATCACCCGCAGGGCCATGATTAACTGTCCTCCAAAGACCCTCCGACCTGACCCGAAAATCACCGCAACTCGGCGACTGAATAATACGTCAGAGGCAAGGGCTTACTCGAAGTGTTGTCTCACACGTTATACGTATAGTTATGTCTAGTCTTTGCCTTTGTATTATTATTACATGACAACATCAAAATATACTCTTATTATGACATACAGTAAATACAAGAACACTAATAGATGAACTAAAGTGAAACTGGATACCTTATATTTTACGAAACTATTTTATCAGGCAAAATAACATCCTGCCGCATTTTAATAAACTGATGATCAGTTTTTTGTTTTGTCTATAGAAAATAGTGAAATGGCAATAGTTAGAATATGATTACATTATCCAATGTCTAAAAGTACACTAACAGATGGAATGACGTGAAATCAAATCAATTGATCAAATCAGTCAATCAAATCCCTACAAAATTAATTATTTAAGAAATCCAGCAGCATGTCAATAAATCACTAATCGATCATTTGATGGTCTATAAAATGGGGGGAAATGAAAATCTTTAAATTCCAAGTCAGCTAATGGCATATTTCACTTGAAAACATTTTTCTTTTTTCAAAATAGTTGACAGTTAAACTCAATCAACGTAATGATTAGCTGGCTAACTGGACATCTCAAATTAAATACCGAGATAAAATGCGTTTCCTCCCACACCACTTGTGATCTCCATCTTTGTATTCAAATATCTTTTAAAGTGGCCACTGGGAATACAGTGTAGTAGCCAGGATCCACGTCAGGTGTGTGTCCCTGTCTTTCCACCAGCAGGTGGCAATATTGAATTTGAAAATTTGTTTTATAGAACCCTGCCTCACAACTGATATCAGTAAATCCCAAAACTGTCTGTTATGAAAAAGATGTTTACAATGGTAATGTAACCATCTGCAATGAGGATGGTCTGCAAAGAATGATACAGTTAACCGTTCTATTCTCTTCCCACTGGTTTCACCCTGGTAGTAATGACCTCACACACGTGCAGTCACCCGCTTTGGTTAAATGTATCCGGCCGTACACTTTCCCCTACAGTCACACACCTGAATTCTCAAGATTTACACAACACCTCCAGTCTGTCAGCATATGAGCATGACTCACAGGCTGTTTCCTCTGTCGGCTAGGAAACCACCAATGTAAACAGGGCCGATAGTCAGCTACACCACTTCATATTTCATAGACTGTTCAGTATGAGCCCCCACGTTTCAGCTTTGAGCAGCCGAGTCTGCTGCTTATACACCCCTCCTGTTAAAATCCAACAGAACTGTCTGAATTCAATATGAGAAAAAAAAAAAAAAATCAGTTCAGCTAGTGTGGACAATGCCCACAACACCAACAATAGCCGTCTCCTTTTAGCATCTGTTTCCAATCTTCTCGTCAAAGTCTTCCTCTCCCTGCAATTTGTCAAACACACACCTTGGATGTTACATCATGTGTTATTTGCCAGCTTCTTTGTAATCTATGACACATGATGAACATAAGCCTCAGTGCTGGCCCCCCAAGGCCACAATGTTTATCACATGCGACCACATGAAAGTGCTGGGCATAACATACAACACGTTAAATAAAATAGATTACAGCTACACTACTGTGTTTTTGAGGGATGAGTCATGATGCAAACATGTCTCAAATAATTTTTTTCAATCCACATCAAAAGAAAATGTTTTTAATGAGTAAGTTGTGTTCATTCAGGCTTTATCAGCAAAACAGTCACTGAATATTTTATGTATCAATATCCCCTTGTGGTAATGACAGCATGATTAACTTTGTGAAGTGTATGCTAAGGAAACTCAAAGTGCTTGGTTACAGCTTTGGAATCAAGACAGGATGTGTCTGCTTTTTTTTTTTTTTTTTTTTTTTTTCATATTTTACCGAAACCACTTATTTCCCCTAACATTAACAAAAGAGACTCCATTGTCAAAGCTCTGCAATTTGAATCATCCGCCCCAACCACCTCAATGACTTCTCAGTGGGACGGGAACATGGCAGTCTGTGGGCTGGAAAAATCTTGCCATTGAACAGAATCCAGGCAGGAATTCTCCCAAAGATTGTTAGGGTAAATAGGTTTGAATGTTTGGTAGTATTTAGAAACATGGGCATCATTATAATCAGAAAGGATTTATCCTGTGGAAAGTACAGCGTACTTGGCAAATTTAACGGATTCATGGATTTGGTGCAACCGCCATTTTGGACCAACCAGCCGTCTAATTTCTTGATTTTCTAAACAAAGTTTGAATGTTGAACAGATTTTTTTCTTTTCTTTTCAATTTCGCTGATGGAAAAAGAACTGGCAAAAAAAAAAGTTTCCTTTCAAGGAAAAGTTCATTCAGAAAAGAAAATTGAGTCATGCTGATGGAAAGTCAGGTCAAATTTCATAGTCGACTTAACATTTCTGGAGCTTCACAGCAAAACAGCGTAGCACCATTCTCCTAAATAACTGAAGTTACTGGAGGGGAAAAATATCCATAGCTCCATAAAGCTTGTCTGGCATCACACAAGTCTCCATGAGTGTCATTATTCACACCCTTCTAAATGCTGAACTCCTCACTGCAAGCTGTCAAGTTAAAAGCATTAGCATGCACTCTGTCTGAAGTGGGTGCACAAGCTTGACTGACGCGTCAAAGGGTGTAATAACGTTGTCCAAAGCAATCTAGGATCTCAGGGTTTGCAGAGATTTGGAAAACCACAGAGCCATTTATTTATCATTTTATTTTTGTTTTTTTATCAGCTATTTTTTATTTTTTTTCATTTTGTTTGTTTTAAAGGCACCCCAGTTACTTCAGTTGTCCAGGAGAACGCTCCGAAACAATTTTACTCTGAATCTCTAAACTGTTTTGTGGACTAAGAAAGATTCACCTGACTTCCCATTAGCACAAAGATGAGTAGATAATAGCTGCGGTTTCACCTATGCTCTAATAGACGATGTAGCACACACACACACTGTGAACATGCAAAGGGGGGGGGGGGGGAGGGGCAGTGCTGTAAAGGAAATGTTTGCAAGCACTAGATCTTTGCAGCCAACGCTGAGAGACAAATTCATTCAGCACACACTCACACACACAGCTACAGTACAGAAACAACATTTTCCTGTGTACACATCCTGACACACAAACGCGCACACACACACACACACACACACACACACACACACACACACACACACACACACACAGGAACCGGAGTAATTAGTCAACAGTAAAACAACAATACTCCACATTCAGGTCTCACGGCTGAAGCCCTGTGAGGCCAGCTGAGGGGTTTGGCAAACTATCTGTGCCAAATTTCCCCTGGTTTTACAGCACGTTTTATTTCACTCTGCAGTATGGACTGGTTCATCGGCACTGTTTATCATTAAAACAGCTCAATAGCATGGCAACCAGAATAGGTAGATTTTCTTCTCTGTTCACACCTGCCTCACAGCAGACATAGACAGCTCCTGCAGCAGTCACTGCTTCATCTACACTTAACACAGGTCATAAAAGAAATATATTTACAGGAAATCTATCATTGTTAGTATTTATACTTCCCTTTGTGATGTGCAAAATTTACAACTGAAACACACAAATGACTGCGCATAAAAATGTCAGCATGGTGTCTAAACTCCCTGCTCTTGAAGTGTGTGTTTGACAGACACTGTTGTTCCACAGCACAGTGCGCAGCTTAGAGAACATCTATCATAATAAGTATTTCAAATCCATTTTCCCAATTATTTGTGTGTTCAAATCTGAAATTGGCAGCAGTGTTTTAAAGTTACTGCTTGACTGACATCTGCTGGCTCACGCTCGGATGATTTCCCCTCGTTGTCATTTCTGTTATACTAGCAGCCAGAATTGTGCTATGTCAGTGTTGGAACATGTAGCGTTACACTAAAGGCTATTTTCTGAAAGTGAACAAGCACAGGACACAAAATAATTTAACAGAAGCAGTTTTTAGGCGGCACATTTGCTCCAAGGTAAGGGCAGCAATGTGCCTTTCTGTCTTTCTAAAACGGATGCGCAATATTCCTGCTTTTCCAAAAAGCCGCCCCTGAGGTAGGCATAAACACGTGATGTGTGTGAAGCACGAAGTTTGGCTATGAACAGTGACAAAGAATTTGTATTCAAAATAAGAGCTTTACATTGCACCCCACTGGAGTTTAAAACTGGGTTTTTAGCGGGGGGCTTTTAAATTGAAAGTAGCGACCATCGTTGCTTTCCGCTACAACAAGAAGCGGACACAACCAAACAGCTACAGAGACCGAGGAGACACTACCATCTCATGGATCTCAGCGGCTGTCCAGTTGCTCATCTTGACGAGCACAGATGAAGTGATGGACTGACTGCTGTGATCAGCTGTTTCCTGGTTTTAAAACTCCCCGGCTGTGGGTCGCACAACAGTGCAGGTCATTGACACCTGCGTCCATCTCACTGGCACATTGACGCCTCGTTTTTAGACAGCGATGGAGGTGGAAATAAGTCTACCCTCTGAGGTGGCAAACTGGGGGTCTGTTTTACCGCCTCTGTATAAAATCACGGACCGAGCTGCAAAAAAGACGGCCAAATTGGTGGCTTGCTGCCCTGTATAAAAACGGCTAGTGTTTTGCACTTTACCTGGCGTGCACTGGTCTTTGAGAGTCTGATGTACAATAGATTGCCATATTGTCTATTGCCATAATCCAGGACAGATAAAAAGACAGCTTCAGTGATCCATTTCCTACAGAACATGGGGAAAGTAGTTCTGTTTCTGTATAAATAACCATTTTTTGGCCGTGGCTTGCTAAACAAGTGTGTTATGAAATTTTAATGTGGGTTTCTGATTCAACCAGATGCACAAATAATTGTCTTCAGAAACACTTTAAATACTGTGTCCTGTTAGAGTGGTGACATGCAAACCAGGGTCTGTGATATCTCTGGCTCTTGAGACTCTCATGAATTTGGTTTTAGAAAAGGCTTAAAAAGAGATTCTTGCAGTTTGTCAAAAGCTTGCTGGACAATAGTTATGGCTTTATGTGCAGATTTATCACAGCAGCACTGGATTGTATCATCAGCATAAAGATGGCCGTTACAATTTGTTACAGAGGATGTAATTTTGTTAGTATAGATTGTCAATAAGACAGGACCCAGGGTTGCACCTTGTGGAACCCCTTTAGACAATGATAAAAACATGGAACAGTCATTTCCTACAGTCACACATTGTTGTTTATGAGACAGGTCATCCTTGAATCAATTACAGGAATTACAATCAAAACCAACCAATCACTTAACCTCTGTATAAGCAAAGCATGGTCAACAGTGTCAAAATGTTTTGTTAGATCCACAAAGAGGGCAGCACAGTATTTCCCTTTATCAGCAGTAGATATCATATCATTAGTAACTAAGGTAGTCGCAGTAACAGGACTATGCTTATCTCTGAAACCAGACTGGTGAGGACTCAACACAGGATATATTGAGGGGAATGATTTGAGCTGATTATTGACTAATGATTCCAGGACTTTAGCAGGATAAGGCAGCTTAGAAATTGGTCTAAAGTTGTTGATGTCAGCTTTATCATCACCTTTATGCAGTGGGAGAACATGTGCAGTTTTACAGATCTTAGGGATAACCCCAGAAAAAAATGGATAGATAAAAAAAGATAAGTAATTTGATCAAGAAATTGATGCAGCACAGAGCATTAACAAGTATGTGTCTATCTATCTATTTATCCTCCCATGTTGCTTTCCTGATACTTTTACCTTCAAGTGCCTCCCTAACAATAGAGGAAGTGAAGTTCTGGTTGAAGGTGTGATTTGAAGGTGTGTGTATATATATATATATATATATATATATATATATATATATATATATATATATATATATATATATATATATATATATATATATATATATATATATATATATATATATATATATATATATATATATATATATATATATATATATATATATATATATATATATATATAAATGTGGCTTCCAGGAGTTACCTGTGATACACTTGGTCCACAACTGTGTTTGGGTGGGTGGTTCATGTCAAGTGGCATCCACATTAATGCAAGGACCAAAAGTTTCCCTGCAGAACAGTTGCAATTTCACATGATGATCAGTGTCATTCACATCACCTATTGGTGACGTTTCCCTTTTGTTCCCGGCTAAAAATGCCATCTTATTTCATCCTTAAAGATAGCCATGATGCACATGTTTATTTGCATTAAGTGCAGGGCTATGACAAACACAAGTGGTCACTCGAGATGAATGTAGAGAAACATGTGAGAGCCAGGTGTGAACATATATATGTTGTCCTTATAAGATCCACTTTTTTGCATATATTGCACAATGATGGCTATTTCCTGTAGCTGACAGTACAGCAGTTGTTTAAAATTAGGGGATGACTGAGTTCTTGGTAAGACATTCAATAAGTTGATGCTCATGCTTCAGAATCATCTTTTAGCACCAAACTAAGATCACGATCCTCCCTTAACGTTAAGCAAGAGTTAAGTCTATAAAGGACTACTGCATGTGTACTTACATACTTCCTGTAGAGAGCATCGCCCTGGTGACAGGAAAATCGTACGCAAAAAAGTGCAGCTGTCGGTTTTTTTTTTTTTTTCTTTTTTTTTTTTTAACAGTGGGGTCTCTCCCTCTGGCTCCAGCAGAAACACAGTAGTCACTTCCATACTTATCTAATAACATCAACACTTAAAACAGTCTGACCACACAAGTGCAAATGAACAGAAAGCATGACACTCACACGGAGCTTTTTATGACCTGATGTTCATTTAAACGGAGCTGTGGTTGAGGGTATAATGGATGTCAGTTACATCTCACTGTGTTAAAAACTGCCCTCCTGTGCTTCACACGCGATGCTTCCCTTCCCAGAGGGCAGGAGTCCTGCTTCTCGTCAAGCCTCTGCCTGTTTGAAAAGGACTCCGCGGAGTGCTGCTGGCCGGCAGAATATGCGATGGTCCACACAGGATTTTCAACACCAGCTGCTTCAGGTGCAGCATCAGTTCTTCCAGAGACTCATTCCCTAGAACAAAACACTCACACTAATAAAGTTTAAACAGTGAAAATGAACACTCTCATTTCTATGTAGATTACAGTACACAGTTGAGTAATGAAAGTGCCTCCAATTTTCATTTAAATGTACGTTTAATGAATCCATCTGCCTCTCAAGGTAACATTAAACTAGTTTTGTCAAATGTGAATTTGTATTTTGGTCCACATACCTGACAGTGTCCAGGGCTCAGTGCCTCAGCTTCATATACTTTGTCTGAACTGTTCAAATGATGAAATCGCAACAGTCAAACACAGCACTGTAATGACTTTGAGGGAAGTTATGCAGTGGGTGGAGGACTAAAAAAAAAAAGAAAAAGGCAGTGAGGTTGCTCACTGAGCTGGCCGTCCCTAAATGAAAACCACTGTTGGGCTGAATAAAACATTACTCTAAAGTTAGTGTGAAATAAAGACATTGAGCCTGGTGTTGATGGCCCGTCACACAGGAATGTACTGGGGCCAAATAAACAAGCGCACAACGTGGGATAAATGCATGGGAACTGTTGCACAGCGCTCACCAGCAACCACACACCAGATTCTGTGGTGCGTCCGCTGCCATTTTCACAACTCCCATGTTCTTCGGTGCTAGGCTGCTTTGTTGTTCTGTTGAACACGGGGGTCTCTGTCGCTACACAAAGCCAGGTTAGCTTCAGCCAGTCTAATTTCATCTGTCGCACAAAGCCATCTGGTACTTAAGTATCCAAACTAAAAAACTATTGTGAGAAGTAGCCCAAAGATACTAAAAGACAACACCACTCAGCTACAGTCTGTTCACCCTGCTGCCATCTGACAACAGATACACAAGTATCTGCTGCCATAACACCAGACTACAGAGCAGCTTCATTCTCCAGGCTACAATTTTGTATTTTCTCTATGAATAATTCAAAATGTATCCATCGATACAAATGCTCTCTTTAGTCATCACTGGCTTCACAACACGGTAAACACAGGACAAATTAAAAGTCATGTTTTGTCATTTGGTGCGGCTGATTGCTGCCATGGACACAAAGGTTTTGTTTTGGGTGTTTAGGCTCGTATCTAACTGGCTAAAGACTAATCTACATACTAATCAAGAGTGGCCTAACACTACAGAGCAGCCTGAGATCTCTATTTAACTGACCAGAGAAGGGTTGATTCTGATGTTTTGTATTATATAAACCTTAAAGTAAGCTTCCCTCTAGGCTGGTGCATGGAATTTTTCCGATGATTCTGAAATCAAACACCACTACCTCATTGAAAAAAAGTGATGTGATTACAGAAGAACTACCACAACATTGCAGATAAATGCCCACAACAACACAGGTGTGAGTGATTAGTGGCTTACAAAGTGTGTTGATTAAGATATGTATCAGAGTAAATAACGTGCGTCAATCATCAAGCCAGTAACTCAGCTGCTCTAGTCTTTATGAGATGCTTGGCACAGTCGTGCTTGTTAATTCAGATGCAAATGTGGCAGACAACAGCGCATGTTTTGACAATAGTGACAGAAACAATCCAAGTGTGTCTGTAAAAACACTGAGAGCTGGCTCACTAACGGCAGCAAAAACAAACGGCAACCCTCTCCTGTCAAAGCAGCTAATCAAGTGGTGTGTTTAATGCTGAAATGTGACACACGGTAAGAGTACCGCTTTGTGTGTGAGCCGTCTCCATGGGAACTAGCAGCAACATGTGTCTAGCTGTCACCGATGTGTGGCGAGGCGATGTCCTTCCACACAACCAAAAGCTGCTTTCAAAAAAGCTAAAGAGCTCTATACATCAAACGGCTAAACAGATTCTGTCATTCAGAGGTAGACAAAACAATGGAAACACCTGCAGCACGGCGTGACACACACTCAACAGCATCTCAACCTGCGGCCTCCAAACTCATCATACGGCTGGATCAACATCAATCTGGAACAGCTTCAACTAGTGTTGTGTCATTTTCCTAAACAGCAGAAGCAGGTGGAAAACATCATAACGCATAACTCAAAACTCCAGGGGCCAAGAAATCACAAATTAATCTGATCTTTTAATTAATCTTTTTTTGCACACTTGTTTAAGCCAAAGTCTTCACTGTAACTGCTAAGCTAAAAGCATGAGTGCTGTACCTGTCTGAAGTGGTTGCACAAGCTTGACCGTGCATCAAGGGTATAAATGACGTCTTTTCAAATCAATTTGGGATCTCAGGGCTTCTGGACAGTTGGAATAACTGGTTGTTTCTCTATGTTTTAAAACTGTCCCCATCTACTTTAGGAGAATGCTACAACGTTGTTTTGCTGTGAAGCCCCCGAAAAGTTTTCATGACAAAACTTCACCTGACTTTCCATTGTTACGAGGGCGACTAGATAATGACTGAATTTTCATTTTCAGGTGAACCTATAAAGACAATCAACAGTGTTGAAGAAACAGTTGTGATGAGAACAGAGCCATTATTTAAATTTTTCTCCAGTCTTACATCAGTCATTCAATCATAACACCAAACATGAGATTCATTCAGTCATTGTAATCGGTTTCAATCAGAAATAGTGAGTTTTGCATGAAATAATACTTCATTGTCGAAACAACAGCCCTGCAGATGATTGGCATTATAGCCCCATTAACCCCCCCCCCCCCCAGTTTGTTGGGGTAATCTGAAATGTTTAGCACATTGTGACGTCTTTGGTCCATGTGCAATTTTTCACATGGACAAACTTTAATTTCCCCAAAACAAATTCAGCCTCAAAGCTATTTTGTGACTATCAGCAAACCTGCAAATGCTGTTGTTCCTGACACTCAGGCTAAGGTAGGGAGGACCAATATATACTGTGTCTTTATCAGCACAACACATGATTGCACAAGAGTTTTCTAATGGTCGATTAGCCTATCAACACAACAAACTTAGATTAGCTAACAACAGAATGTGTCATTGGACAACAGCAGTGATGGTTGCTGAAGATAATCCTCTGTACATGTAGACAGTCCACTAAAATAATCCTAAATCGTATTGTCTCAACTGTATTTCTAAAAACAATGCTTTTATTTTTATTAAAAAATGACATTTCTGTGACCCCAAACTTTTGAATGGTAGTGTAACAGTATAAAATATGTCTTTATAAGCAAAGCTATAACTGGTGACAAATACTGCAAAACACTCTGCTTAGAAACAGATGCTGTTTCCCATGGTTTGAGTTAGGCTCCTTAGTCCTAATAACTTTAAAGGGAGGTCTCACTACTGCAGCATACAGTGAAAGTCCAGACAATAGTGGTCTAACAATGCTGTGGAAGCAGTTTGGGGAAGGCCCTTTCCTGTTTCAACATGATGATGATGCCCTTGTGCACAAAGCCATGTCTGTATAGAAAATGTTTTTTTCCCAGTTTGGTGTGAAAGAGATTCAAGCCCACTGGACATCCCAGAGGGGGAACATCGGCCGGCAGCAGCGGCTGATAGCACTGACGCTTTTGTAAGCTGGATGGGAGCAAATAATGCAGTCAGGGTCCAGAACCCGGTGGTGGACAGGTGCATATCAATGCCAACTGTTGGGGGGGTCAGCTGCTAAATCACTTACAGAGGTTGAGTGACAGTTCTGGTGATGGAAAAAAAAAATATATACAGTATATATGTAGCATGAACTAGGGGCATAGTTTGAGTTAGAAGCCCCCACCACTATGTAGCGTAATGACTCACAGTACTCCATACACACCCCTGTATAAAACCTGTAGCAGTGTTTCATAATCAGCAGGCGATCTGAGGGGCGATGCAAGCTTCCTTTTTAGCAAATGATCCCCTTTCGCCCTGCAAACGGCTCGGATCAAATGAGCCTGACCAGACTTTGACTCGCTGGACAAGGTCTTGCTTGAAGCTCTGTGCCAGCTATCCTGATGCGTAATTCATTCATTCATTAACATGCTGAGTACGTTTTAATATATCTTAATTGGCCCCCCCCCCCCCCCCTTTTTTTTTTATCAGCCACTCTTTTATTAGTTTACATAAATCAACTGTCATGGTTGTGAAAGCATTAAACATTCTCAACAGATGAAACAAAAAAAGTACCTGGGCATTGTAAGGTATGAGTACATGTATAAATGGATGATTACAAGACATGGAATATAGTGGGAAAATATTGAGTTAAATTAAGTTATATATAATGATATTAGAGAGGCTTTGGTGTCTGTGCTCAGAAAGTTCCAAGCGAGGAACATATTTTCCCAACCGAGTGAAAAAGTCCCACTGTGGATGTGACAGAAGCAGAAGTGATCAGGCGCTCTCAACCAGTCCACCTTAAAACACAGCTCTGACACAATGTACATACACATTTCCTGTAAACGCCCCGTGCAAAGAACCAAGAAGAAAAACTCCAGTGACTCTGACTGACAGTGGTAAGGCTGCGGTGTGGATCCAGAGGTTTGGGAGGGGGGTTGGACAACTGGGCTGAATTCTGGGCCAAACTTTGTCTGAGTTTCCTTCCTCCTCCCTCGCAGAGCAGCTCGGCAGCGGTGCTCAGTCGGCCGCGGCAGGTCTCACCCTCAAGGTCAGCGACAGTGACCGCCCACGGGAGTGTGTCAACGCGGCAGCGAACCTGCGCGGAGCTCGTCGGACATGGAGGTCTGACCCAGCGGGAGGAGGAGGAGGACACACGACGAGACCGCCGGCCTGCGTGGCGGAGCAGTGAACGTTAGCCTAACGTCAAGTTTGTGAGCTTTATAACTTCAATGCCGAGTGACACCATGTTGGGACACCCAGGGTCTTACGCTAACAAGAAGAGGAAGAAGCCCGTCGTCAAACAGTAAGTCACACACTCTTCTGTTTAATGAGTCCGGGCTGCAGTTTTATTTGTTTTTGTTTCGTTTTTTTCCTCCCTTTGTAGTTATTCTGACCGTATGTGTGACTCCAACCTGTTGGCGGTACGTGTTATAAGTTGGAGTTAAAGTAGAGTCAGCTAATATTTGTGCCAGTGCCGTGAACGCACCGACAGGCATGTCTGTCTGTCCATCAAAAGTTAGAGACGCGCGCAGTAAAAAAAAATTAATTAAAATTTAAAAAAATTTTTTAAAAAATCCGCGAGCCGTAACGTCACGTCAGAGAATCAAAATGTCAACTTTATTTACATCTGAAAGCAGAAGTTGAGGGGTGGTGAGGAGGAGGAGGGGGGGCAACAACCCGGTAGTGAGGGCTTTGTGCCGCCGCTGGTCTCCTCCGGGTTTTTATGTTTTGCGGACTACCTTAAGAAAGTGTGCTGCCTGGATCTGGCATGGATCTCTTGCCCTCTCGCATTAATCACAATCAAGTTGGAGAGTCGGCTGCTGCTCTCACGCGATGCTCCGAGGAGGGCGGGGGGAGGGGGGGCTTCGGGTATGTTATTGTAATCTGATACGGCCTCTGGGATCACTGCTGCCTCTGTGTGTGTGTGACTGAGCGTAAGTGCGTGAGTGAGTGTGTGTGTGTGCGTGCTGCCGTGCCTGTTCCTCTCCTTATCCCTCTCCTCTGTCGTATTCTCGCGTTTGTGAAAGTGTGTTTCAGCACGAACCCTGACTGTACACTGAGTTGGAAGTACGGTAAGTATAAAGTATGAACACAACAACAGAGAGGAGTTTCCTGCCTCCTCATCAACGTGGACTAGCAGTTGGAAAAGTAAATGTACAAGCAGTGTGTTAGCGTTGCAAGCCTAACTGTAAATCTTTGGCTAGCTCATGATACGGTCAGCGATGGCTTTTTTGATTCTCCATTATTACGTTTTATGTTTCACATCTAGGGCATTTGGCAGTTGTGTTTGTCCAAAGCGAATTACAGTATATGGGGTTCAGGATCCAGACCAGGGGAATCGAACCAGCGACCTTCTGACATCAAAATGCAGGCTCTACCCCCTGAGGCCATGTACACACGCACCAAAACAATCTCTTTTTCCTCTGTTCCTTCCTCAGCATTGTTTCGAGAATATTTGCGTCCAAACGGATTCACTGAAAACGACTCAAAACGCTATATGAATGCAGTTCATATTCCAGGCCTGTAGGTGGCGCTTGAAATTCACCAAAAACAGAGAAGAAGAGACGGAGCATGCGCCTAAAGCTTGCGCGCTGTATACAAAAAGATAGTAGACGGAGAAACCGAACACAACGAGAAGAAGACGAAAATGGCTAGTGCAAGGATACCAGAATCGTTTGTGTGGACCGATAATGAGGTCGAACTGCTGCTGCGACTCACACTCGACTACAAGGCGAGTAAGTTGCAAGAAACGCAAACACAAGCAGGCAGTCCGCCATTACTGTTGTTGTTATGAGTGTCGCAGGGTTCAGAGATCAAAGGCTAGAGGTCGAGGGGTGGGGCGATGGCGTCATGGAAACTGAAAGTGTGCCGATTCGCCGTCCACACGAAATTGCAGGGGCTGTGGGGGCCATGGTTTTAGAAGACGCTGAGCAGAGGCAGAGTTACGTTCTTCACCGCAGAGTTTCGTTAACTTGTTGAATGTGTTTGTTAGCTCGTTAGCATTTGTCAGCTGGTTTCGTATGTTGCTGCTGACTGCTGCTCTGCTCCATTAACATCACGTTGCAAAAATCGCAAATCTCATGTGAATCGATTTTTTTACCCACCCTTACATTACAGTCCTCTGAGGGTCCTCTGCTTAGGGTTCCAGTTACGTAACCAGTTGGGTTTATGAAAATAAAGAGAAATGTCTGTCTCATTCTCAAGAGGAGAATTTGACATCTCCAAAAACCTGTTAAACCCATTGTGTACTACCTGTATATCAGACAAGGTTAGAAACTAGCAGATTAAAGCGATGAAGCGCCTGTCATCCATAGTTCCACGCATAAAGGAACAGTTCACCTAATAATTAAAATTCAGTCATTAAGTAACCACCTCCATGCTAATGGGAATTTGGGGAAGGTAACATCATCCATACAATATTTTTGAAGTTTCACAGCAAGAGCTTTGCAGCATTCTCCTGAACAACTGAAGCAGCAGGAGACAAATGGGTGACATTACTGACACTCCTTCTGACTTTGAGTAACATGTGACTGAATGTGACTTTTGGCCCAAAGATTAAGGGGCCGTCCACACGGAAACGCTCTTTTGTGTAAACGCATGTTTTGCATCATTTTGGCCGACCATCCACACGGATCCTGTAGACGCAGTGCCTGAAAACGCACTTTTTTGAAACCAGGTCTGGTAAAATCCGAAAACGTGGCGTGCGTTTTCGTGTGGACAGCAAATCCACATACTTTCCGAAATGATGACGCCATCACCCCACCCCTCGACCTCTTGCCTCCGAGTTCTGAACCCTGCAACAACAACAATGCGGGCTACATGCTTGTGTTCGTGCCGCAGAAGATATTGAGCCTTTCTTGCAACTTACCCGCCTTGTAGTCGAGTGTGAGTCACAGCAGCAGTCCGACCTCATTATCAGTCCACACAAACGATTCTGGTTTCCTTGCACTAGCCTTATTCATCTTCTTCTTGTTGTGTTCGGTTTCTCCGTCTACTGTCTGTTTACAACATGCAAGCTTAATGCACATGCATAATGACTAAACATTATTTTTTTTGAGTGAACTGCTTCTTTAAGTAGTACTAGAAGTACAACGTTTGTCTTTAAGATTTAACAATAGTGTATAGTTAAACCAGGTACCCTTTCTTCCATATATAAACCAAAGGCCTTGCCCACAATGACAATCCAAAACACAGCCCCGCTGTTATCTTTAAATTGATTGACATCTCTTTTAATATAGGGATTAACAAGTGAAAATAACAGAAATCCAAGTAAAGGTTTGTTGACTTAAGTACTGTAAACATGTAGCTAAAGATCTAAAGATCTGCGTGCTTATAGTGATCTTGCAAATTGCGTTAAGGCCGTTCCCAGTGTGAATCCCAAAATAAAAAGGTGGTCTGTGTGCAGACGTCTGTGTTTCTGAAGATGTGGGACTGCACTGAGGACTGAGGTTTCCTGGACGGCCAGCTGGGCTCAGCTGCACAAAGGCACCATTGAGCCTGACTGTAAAAAGCTGTGGTCACTACATAGGAGCATTCCATGGCAGATCTGGCCATCCAAATTCTCTGTTTTATTACCCACATGCCTTCTGTGTTATTATTGTGCTAGTAGTGTCATTATCTATTCTGCGTGCAGTTTTTCAGAAGACCCTCACAGAAACGTTGTTTTCCATCTGTGACAAGTTTAACGCTGAGTTATGTTCTCGTCACGAGCTCACATACAGTATGTACACTGACTGTAGTTTTCTAAATCGATATCTAAACAACGGGGACTTATTGTAATGGTTTTGTTGCACCAGCTTTGTGACAAAGGAAGGAAATGATTTTGAGCCTGCCTTGTCCGTTTCAAGTACTGTTTTTCAACAGTAGCAGCATTCCCACAGATTGTTGTGAAGTATGGGTTAATTATAGTGTATAGGCCTCATTAAACCATCTCCATTCCCCACTCAAGAGACCGCAGTGGTAGGCCAGTGTGTGTGCATGTGTACTTAAGTAGCACTAAGGGGATTAGTGAGGTATACGCTTTGTAGTATGATTATGCATTTATTTTAGCAAGCAGTGGTATCCACAATAAGTCGAGATGATATCTTTCATACCAAGTGCTCCTTGCCCGGTAATCTGAAGGGATTGTGAGACACTCTCACAGGCAGACGTGCTGATAAGAGATTTGGCAGACCACCAAAACACTCCCGCTGAACAACAAAGTTGCCCTTTGTTCTTTGCCCTTTGTTTCATTTTCAAAGAGGAGCGCTCACACACACCAGTTACACACTTTTATCACTGTCTAACACTCCTTTAGGAAAAGCTTAATTTGCACTGACATACTTACTATAAAAATGGCAATAAAACCAAAGAAATAAACAGGTAACAGGAGAATAACTAATGCTTTAGTTTATTAGTTTATTACTTGTTTTTTTATGTTAAAGTTGTGTTAAAATATGTGAGCAAAACTCATTTTATTATTGTTTATCATTATCGTTTAAAAGCTGTGATTCTTCTCAGTCTATTATATATCAACATGTTATGGGGGGCAAACTTGTGGTCATTATTAACTGACACAGCTCATTATTTGTGTCATTATGAGCCCAATTAGGGAAAGGACAGGAGAGGAGACTTCAGCCTCTGTCTATTACATCTAGATGCCTCCCAAATCAGGGAGCCAATCTTGAGCTGTTTCGCTCACAGAGTACAAACGTTCCCTCACGCATCACCTTCACATGCCTGATTTTAATGCGAGCAGGTTTTGAGACTTTAAATGCCGCAGAGGATCTTCATTATTTATGCTTCGCCAGTCTTTTGCCCCTTATTCTGTAAGTCCAATGCACACCAAAAAAACCTGAAGTGTTCAAATACAGACTTAGATGTTGATTAGCACTGTAACAGTAGAAGCTTTGAAGTCTTGAAGCTCTTGTCAGCCCTACTGGGTACGCAGGTTTTTTACTCCTTGTAGGCTAAGAGATGTAATGTTTTTAAGACACGCGTCACTGTGTATCACCATCTCTGGAAATGAAAAAAAAACACTGTGGGTGCATGGCAGTCAGATAAAGGCATCCAGCGTGCCATGGAACATAAAGGGGCTGCTTCCCAGATCATCAGAAATCTCAGTCCAAACCACTCTCGGAGCTTTTAAAAACCTTGGCAGAAAACTGACCTGAAGCCAGTGTTTTGAGAGTTGGCTCTAAAGAGATTGTGGCTCACTCCCTCCCAGAGGATGGCACTTTCAACAGACTTCTCACTTCTTATAGAAACCTCTGCATCCAACTTTCCGCTGTGTATTCAAGTTTCAAACATTGTTTCACATATAGTTGATTCAGAGCACAATACTTGAATGACACACCATCGCCTCTCTTTAGCTCTGAAGTTCCTCTAGACACAGCTAAATTGACCAATTTACTGACATAGTGAAGCCTTTTTTTTGGTATGTTCATGTAGCCTTTTCATTTTCTTTTGCGCTGTATGATTCAACTGGAAAACAGCATTCACCCTCTATTCTGGGGAGTGAGCTGAAGTGTTTTTTCAGTCAGCATGGGCATTAAGTAATAGAAAACCACGATTCTGGCATGATTGCAGAGTGTTTCAAGTGTTTGGTGAAAATTGCTGTAGGATATGTTAAGTAGAACTATTTATGTTGTAACCACTTCATCCTATTTGTTCTCTTACAAAATATGTTATTCACTGTGAGTTCTGTTTTGTTTTCCACCTCTGTCTGGAAAACTCTTTGCAGGATAGAGTCCACTTTTGTAAACTATCCTACTTCCAAAATTGCAGCCAAACATGTGTATGGAGAGCACTCTTTTCATACTTTTGAGCCACTGAGTCATGCTTGTGGTTCAAATGATTCATCTACTTTGAGCAGACAAATGTGTGTCAGTGTCATTACAGCAGAGTTAACAAGGGCTGCCTGGACTCTGAGATCGAGGTGTTTGGGTTCACTCCTCTCTTTTGCTTTCAAGATAAGTAATCCAACTAGAAATCATCAGTCAAACATCCCTCATTTCAACAATGAAAGTCCTGATGTCTGCTGCTCAACCCCGTGATCCATAGCAAATCTAGGTGGAAAAGAATGTTCTGAATACTGACTTTTGTATTCTTGAGACACTTCTTGAGAGTGAGATCAGTCCCGCTTCTCTGAGAGGTACAGCTCGGATCAGACGCAATCAAGGTTGCATTCCCTGCAGACTATTCAGTGGTAGAGTAGGACATTCTATGGTCTATCATTACCCAAAAAAATAATTTTTGGGAAAGATCTGATCAAATATATTGTGATGTCTGATGTTATTGTATAGAATCAGATCAGTCTCAATATTAACAAAGGCTCATAGAAGGATTCACAGCTGGGTTGGGCCAGTTAGTAATGATGCCTTCGTTCATCGCCATTGACTATTGAGTCCTGATCATCGTAACATTGTGATTTAAAAGGCTTCCACAACAGAGAGCTCAGATACTATAGCTAGTGTCTGAGTTGCTTTAAGGCAGAAGATGTTTTTTGTTTTTGAAATGTGGGAGAGAAACTGAAAATATGTTTTTTGCTGCATTTTGTCTTTGTGTCCTGTTTATTAATTTCTTATTAAAACAGCTTATCACCCATCGATGACTTACATTGGGGTCCAAAAGACAATCGTAATATTGTCATGCAAACCTGAACATTTTAAGAAAGCTCAAGGATTCAGAGATTAAGTTGAAGTGTCAGACGTAAAGTTGTTATCTTAGCAAGTGTATTCTCGGCATCAGAACTTGGTTTGACTAAAAGAGACTAGATCATTTATATGCAAAGCATGATTAGGTAGACCCAAAGTGATCCCACCATCAGAAGATCGGTCCCTCAGAGTTAGCAATGAGACTTCATCACCGATACACAATTGACTAAATAAACAATGCAAGACTTCAATCAGCAGAAGTGCAAGATGATTGTCCCCACAAAGTTAATAAATAAATGAATACATATTTTAATCTAGTAAATCATAAACCTAAGATACTACACACTATCATAAGTTTGATTTACTATGTCATAAATGTTAGATGCCTATGATACTCTTGAGACTTCCTGTTCTGGTTTTTTACCAGGTTGAAATAAGCTTTAATATATTTTGAGGTGAGTGGTTTCTTAAAACTAGGTTGTTTATATCAAACAAATATATAGGCTTTTTAGGACCTGGAAGCTGTAAGACAGTCTGTCTTTCTTAGCAGGTGTGTAGTGTAGGAATGTCAACATTTGAGTTTTGGTCCTCGCCCTTGCTCCCTTTCACTGACACTTGGTTAAACCCTCGGTGTAGCATGTGTGGCTGATTTGTGAGTAATGACATGTATTTCCAGCAAGCCTTGTGAGTTATTTTGCACTTGAGCATGGGTGGTCTTCAACCCTGTTACCCTTAAAGTGAAAGTCAAGCAGAGCAAATAAAGCTGCTGTCACGGTAAAAACTGGTTTCCAATTTGACAAGCTACAGTCAATGGAATGACTTGTGGTACTGCTGTATGTTTTGCATGCTGGTGCCTGTCTGTATTTTTTCTTGGCTGAAGATTGTTTCTTCCAGAAAAAAAAAAAAACATCCAACTTTGTTATTTTCCTCTTTAGAGGTTTAGAGGTCGATAAGGGCTATAAACAATTGTAATGAACTTTTATTTTCAAACAAAGCGTTAGAAGCTAGCTACTGTAGCTTTTGGTTGTCAAATGCAAACAATTGAGAATGCAAAAATTTTAAACAGCAGCTTTCCTTGTTTTATCCCTGTCAACTCAATTTTACTTCCCAATGGGTAGTGCATTTAGAAGGCCAAGGCAAATACAAAACCTTCAGCTATCAAAATATTTTATCATAGCCGAGTGGCTTCAATGAATTGATGAGTTGTCAACCTCGAAATTAATCGCCAACTGTCAATCGGCAGCCAGTGAAACGGTTTGAGTATATTTGTTAAGAAAGAAAAGTCAGAATTCTTGGCAGCCTACAGCTAAATTTCCAGATTCTTCTCCTTTGTGCACAAAGATGAACAACTGACTGGTTCAGAGTTCACTCTTAAGGCAAGGACTGAACTGACTTTAACAGATAACATTGCCTAAGATACTTTATTGATTTGTTTTGGAAGAGGGTTCCTTCAGGACCGATTTGAGGTACTATCTTTTTTTGTTGTTTGTTGTTAAAATCACTAAAGGGTGGTATTTTTGGTCGAACTCTGGAATCTTTGTTTTTTGGTAATGATTTGAACTACTACTATTTTATTAAGTAGATTAATTAATTTAGTAATTAAGTAAAATTGATTTGATTTGATAGTGGTCAGTGCTTATGTTTTTTATTTTAAAGAATCAAATTGATCCAAACGCCGGATTTGGGAAGTATGAATACCTGAACTGAAGTATTCATCAGTCTCATTTATGACTGCTTCTTTTTTGCTCCCTGAGAGGGGTCAAAGCTGTTTGGAACATTGCTTAGAATATAGCTTACGTTTAATAGGCATGTATCATACTGCACCCAACAACAGATGGCATGCTGTGGCAGGGCCGGTTAGCCAGGCCTGAACTGAATCACTTGTGGTCTACAGTCTTCATCACAGGCTTTCACAATCAGCACAATTAACATTTGAGTAACCAGCTATGTTTTTATTTCTTTTTACTCCACAGTAAGAAGCTCTCTGATGGTAATGAAGTCGTTAAATCAAACCCGTCAAAACGCCACCGGGATCGGCTGAATGGGGAGCTCGACCGGCTCACGGAGCTCTTGCCTTTTTCTGAGGACATCCGCTCTCGTCTGGACAAACTGTCTGTCCTTCGTCTCAGCGTGGGATACCTGAGAGTGAAGAGCCACTTCAAAGGTGAGGACCAGCGTCTGTCAGATACCAGCTTACTGTATAATTGTGTCTCCCTGAATTTCCCTCATGTAGCCATTTCAAAATTATTTCAACACTGGCTACCATCATGAACCTGGGACACCAGTTTTTACGGCACCCTCACCTTTTGTTGTCCTTATGGTTGCCTTTTTAGTTTAGTTTTAAGGCGTGTGCAGTGTTTCAGTCTTTTTAAATCCACTCCTCTTGAGAACCTAAGAATTAGGACTATATGGATTAAGACATACATGTACATTCAGTCAATCTTCAATAGACTGAGTTACAAAGAATTCAAGTTTGTTAAGTAGGAAAGCACAATTTTGGAAACTGGGCCAGCACCTACAATCATTAAATCTCAAACTTACTTGAGATGAACAATGTGAACGTGCCGCCATACACCCGACAGACAAGACAGGAATGAGAAGCATGCAGTAATCTTGTTTTAGGAAACAACGCATCCTAAATACTTGGAATCTTACTCCACCCTCTCTAAAAGCAGACCAGCACTAGTCACTTTGAAAAAAAACATTATATTTTAGTTTTTTTAAGCCCTCATAAATTGATTACACTTGCAGGCACGCTGGCTTTCAAAATCCAATGATATCATGTGTGAGTCAGTTATATGTGAATCATGCATATGATTTCTCCACCTCCCACTGATGATAGTTGTCTTTGAGTTGCACAGACATTTTAACTGATGTGTTAGCAGATGGGCCGCTGAGTAAGTTGCCTGGTTGCCTGCGGCTTCACTGAGGTCGTTATCTGTCTTTCCTCTATTGCTTTTTAAAAATGTTTTCTCTGCATTATTTTGCACATGTGACTTCTAATAGTGGATCTGTTGCACTTGTCCTGTCTCCGTCAACAAAAACCTTCATGAATTACTGATGGAGTAGTGACTCACTGCTGTCCACAAAAATACAAATGAAATAGCTTGAAATATAGCGAATGTGTGTCAGTTAAGATTTGCACTGAAGTGGTCTAGTTGCACAAAATGTATTCCAGCATAAAGATACTATCAGGACCTTTATTGTCTTATGCATTTTCTGTTTTTATTACTTGATAAACATAATGAAAGAAAGACCTTTTAAAAGGCTTCAGACTGTATTTATCTTCTTAGCCAAGTGGTTAGCAGTGTGAACATCCAGTATGAAAGAACACGGTACATGCAGTCACGGGAGTTGTGACATTCCAGCGCAGCTTGTTCTCACACCCTTTTGCCTACTTTTTTTGCTATACAGGTGAGATGGACTGAAGTAGCATAGTTACACTGTCACTGTATAATAAACTTCCCTCTGGCTTTGGGGAAATTACATTGCACCTACATGGTCATGTAGGTTTAAAAATGGCAGGCACATTATTGACGCATTAGTATCTTGAGGCAGCAGAAAGTGACTGCTGTAGATAGTAGTTAGTGATGCAGTATTAGCCAGCTAATTAAAGGCACATTATTCAGATGCCTCCCTTAATGGAGAAGTGCATTTCTGCTGCTGGGGAATAACTGCAGGTAATGTCGTTAATATGTTCTTCAATAAAGATGTGTTATTTCACCCACCACCACTATTAATCAGAATGATCCTTTTTTATGCCCCACTCTATCCACTAACTAAGATGCACATATTACTTACACACACATCAGCACCTGTCCTCCTCAGTTAAATATCAGAACCTCACTTGAGGGTTGGAGGGTGATGAGCTGGGGAAACACTGTCAGAGCTGCGGAGGCAGGTAGCCGATGGGACCGCGGTTATGTCTATGTTTATGTCAGACAAAAATGTACCATGCAGTCCCAGAAACAATGGCACTTTTTCAGCTTAACTATGATTGCACTATTTTATAACTTAACACATTGTGTGCCTTTGTTTACATTTCAATTCGAACTAGAACTTCCTTAACGTTTTTGAATTTAGAAATTATCAACAGGTACTCCTAATGACTTATTTGTTTATTACTACTTATTACTGAATCGATATCAAAGCATTTAAATCAATATTGAATCGAATCGATATTGAATCAAATTGCGACGTAAAGAATCGAAATCAAATCGAATTGTGAGGTTCTTAACAATACCCAGCCCTATCCCTGAGTGTTACTGTTTAAATAGCAATGCATCGGGTCCTGGCTCACCCGGCTTTGAAAGGGAATGGATGATGACACTCCCATTGTTTTAATTTATGTTATGCCCTAAACACACTTTTAACTAATTAAGAGTCTAAATACACCCCGATTCACCTTACTTTACAACCATTATACCATTGGACACGCCTTAAATGTACTTGTGCCACACACTTAATGACTGTGTGCCATAGATTGTTTTAATAGGGCCCCATGTGTTTTATCAGGAGCAACAAAAGTTTGTCAGCTTATATCTCTCTATGCCTTTTGACAGGTACAGTACCCGCTCAGATCAAGACCGTTATCCATGCTAATAGATAGTTCTGAAATATTTTTTAAAAAAGGGTAGGTTTTACATGGCTTGCTTTGACTGCATTATGTATGGACAGGCAGCACAAATATCAGTGGAGTCATGTCACACTCCTGTCAAACACCTGTGGCCAGGTGTAAAATTATTTTTAAACACTGGAATGAGAACATGACAATGCTTTTTCCTAATATTACGGATTTAAAATGCCCTTTTTTTCACTAGAACTTACGGCCACGGTGAGTCAAACCATTCCGCGCTGATTTGCCTTCCCACTAGCAGTTTTACTGCACTGAGTAGGGCCAAGCTGCTGCTGCCCCACCTCCAATCAGGCCGCGGTGACGACTCGCGACTGCAGCCAATCCGTAACAAGCCTCCGTCTCCTCCTGAAATCGATACTCAACTCATGTCTGTGCAAGAAACCAGAAAGAAAGATGTTTTTAAAAGTCAGTGTGTTGAGCTCTCCGTACTTTTGTAGCTTCTAACTGAATCTTTTTAGTCTCTATCGTCCTGTAATGCTGCTGGATAATAAAAGTTTTTAAATGACCAAGTGACGGGGGCTTTTATTGTGAAGAAGTTACAGGAAATGAAATGTGTTTGGTACTGAATTAGCGGACACACTTAGCGGGATTGGGACAAGCGCGTCAATGGTTTAAGCAGGTAGCCCATTTTTCCTCTTTGTGCAGCTTCATACAATGCAGACATCATCCTCCAGGTTCTCAGTGTTTATGCCTTTGCTAGTCTCACTGACACTTACTCTCTCTTACTATGCCTCTCCCTTCAGTTCCTTTGACATCAGCAGTGATCAGGCACACTGAAAAAATGGTCTGTGCCCTGTAGCAGTGAAGGCAAGGTTCAAAATCACATGCCACATCACACTGCCAATGTGCAGCCTATCACCTTGTGCTGCTCTGTAACTATCTCCACTCACCATAGACCAGTTTACGAGTTTATATAATTTTTTTGTCTCAGTGTGTAATAAGAAGTTCTCTTCTACAGACACACGGTGTGATTAAATGGTCTGCTTCTCATTGATTTGTGCATACACATAAGATTATCCAAGTCAGACAGCACCACTAAAATGAGTCACTTCTAGGATTATTCCATTAATATTTCAGGTAGGCAGGTAATGTAGGCATTCATTTTTAGAAGGAGAATGTGTGAATTAAAAACCAAAACCGTATCTCTGGTTCTGCTCTATCAATTTGAATGATTTGTTTTTTTTAAACCATCCATAATGTCTTACAGTCTTATAGGAGTACAGTGCTAAACTAGTGGACCACTTTTCAAAACCTGGTCGCTACTTTACCCTCAACACAATGAGCCACTGATTGACATCACTGGAGGTAATTTATCAGATTACATGCATTGCAGCCTTCTCTGTAAACACAAAAGACCTTGTACTATTTATTTATTTTATTTTCGTTACAAATACAGTAGTACTCCTCAAGACCTGTGAAAACACTGTAAGGTGTAAAATTGCTAGAATTGAAAATCCTTCATCCCACGAGTGAAACATGAAAAATAATTGTCTTTTAATATGTCATGTTACCTTTCGGGGGTACATCTGGTACAGGAGGCCAGATCCAGATATGTGTTGTGATACTGGCTCGGATCGGTTCCATAATAAAGTGAATTTGATTTGTTATTAATCAGAAAGTGCACTGTAATGATTAATATAGTAAATAACTATATGATATGGTCTACAGAGGCAGGATCAAATGATGAGGAAAGCTCAGTGGAGAATGACTGGTATCAAAAAATATATAGTTTCAAAGTCATGATAGCCTGAGTCATCATCTTATCACTCTTATCAGAAAAGCCAGGGTTGGAGGAGCAAAGTCCTGACAAGTTTAAAGCCCTCCACCCTCTATACACACATATATTACCAAATCAGCAGACAGTTCACCCAAAATAAGCCTCGGTGAGAAAGTGCAGAAAGCAAACACACACATTTACAGATACACACAGCACAGCTGTGCAGAATGATAAGCTCTAAACTTCCTCAGACTTGGTGTCAATCATATCAAGTTGAATGAGTTGATGAATTTGCAAAATGAGATGATGGCTGTATACATCAGTGGATTTCCAAACATGGTCTTTAGTTAATGTCTGCTCTTAGGGTTTGTCTCAGTCAAAACATAAGCCTGGGATGGGTTTTCAAGTGTGGACATGTCTAGAGTCATGATAAGGATCCCATAAATCGTTAGGTGGAAGAAAAAGCACCAGAGAAATGAGCAAACATAAGCAATTTGAGGGGAAGCGAGGGAGATTTAAAGACCCGATAATGAAACAAGCTATTTATGGCAGCCTTGAAATGGCAGATCTCTCTGAGTAAGCTGCACTGTTCGCCTCATTGCGTGACTTTATGAGGCAGTGCTGGATATTTTGAAAGGCTTGTGGCTCACTGCTGCTGACATATTTGTGTGACGCTGTTAGAAATTTGAGAAAAATGTGGACTGGCTTTCCAAGCTCATTGAAAACATCCAGGGCCTGTTAGCAATCATAGTTGATGTGGTAACACCGTATCATGTATTATGATTTGATATAATTTGGTATTTGGGATATCTGAACCATATAAGTATAAACCCATACACATAACACGAGAGAATGAAAAGCTTTAGAAAAACATTTAAACATTTTGTCCTGGCAAGAATGTTCAACTTGGATGAGAGTGTCTGTGTGGGGAAGCCCAGTCTTGTTTGATACTGATCCTAGTGGGCTCGTTATGAGGGTATTTTTTGGAAGGTGCGTGTTTTACTTATACGCACCCTTATTAAAACCTCAGCATAATTCAGCTGTCAACCCTGCACCATTATATGCAAGAGGGGAACATCTTACAGGGGTGACAGAAGTTGCCTGTTGGATCTTGATTCCTGACTCGCCTTTCAGTATATCGTGAGAATGCAAGCAACCACTGGGAGACAGATTTAATCATGTTTTCATTTTTTCCAATTTCCCTCCTCTGGAAGATTTGTGCTCTCCAACTTTAACCACAGTGCTACATCTCCCCTTCATATCCAAACTCCTCTTTTCTGGATTCCCTCGTTGGCCGGGGCTGAGCTCGCCCACCAAGGCATTCTGTGACATTTAGAGTCTTCCAAAAATGCTGTTGTTTGTTTATGCGTCGAACCAAAATCAGCCGTCGTCCCACTCTTAGTTTGGTTTAGGGATCAGAAACACAGCTGATGTACTATTACATTCATTCAAGGACTACGATTCAGATCTGTTGGAGTTCGGAAGGAATTTGAATATATAAACAGTGATTGTCCAGGAAAGAAAATTAGCTTTTAGTGTTCATTGTAATTTGCATGACCAGACGTCAAACATTTAAATTAGTCTCATCTATAAATAGTTTTAACATCCAAGTAGTTAATTCAATTTCCAAGTTTTACCCCCACCCCTTGTTTTTGACTGCCTCTCAGAACAGTGTTACAAGGAGTGGTTGTTTAGATCTCCCCCTGTGAAATGTGACAATCCTTAAAGACCCTCATACATCATCAGATGTCTTTGATGGCGTATGTAAACAGGCTCGACTGAACATGTCCGGTATGGCGTCTTCAGCTGTGGTGATTGCTCTTGCGTTTCTGTGGCAACCCTGATGTTATCGCATTTCATTTGACATATATCTGATGGAGACACAATTTGTAATGAATTCATACATTCACTTTTTAAGTCATCAAATTAAAGATTACAATGCTTCATTCAACACATCCCCATACCTAAACTGATTAGGTCAATTGTCACCTGTCATGTGTCACTGTTCGCAAAAAAAAAACCCCAAAACCATTAGCAACCCTGCCAAATCTGCACTGATATCAGAGAAGCCGTATCAACTGCAGCTTCCTTACTGCTAGACTCAAAACGTAAAAAGATATGAAAGACTTTTGACACTTTTCAATGTTGCGCTCCCCCCCTTTGATGGCGTGTGGGAGTGTCATGAAGAAATTAGCAGTAACAATGTAACATTAGCCAGGTATATTGTTAACTACCAAGATATCAGCAAACTGGTAGTGTTGAAGAAGTGTCATGAAGAAAATACTACAATACACAAAGACAATGGAGAGCTCATATCCCTAATTTTATTTGTCCATTTGGAGGGCCATGTGGCCCCAACCCCTCACCATACTCTACTGTCCCAACAAAAATCAGGACATGCTACACCTATGAGTGAGGGCGCAAAACAGATGGGTAGGACTCAGTTGGAGGGGCAACGGGCGCACTGGGGTCGGGCCATAGTATGTGATGCGTCAGCGCTAACGTTAATCATCTTGTTGGGGGCAAAGTTGGTTTTCCCACCTCAAACTCGAGCCATGATTCCATTGCTTTGACTGACTGAATGATAAGAATCATTTTTGCAATATGACATACAAGGCATGCCTAACACCACAACAAGTGCCCGTCCAAAACTGTTGACATTACTTTTCAGGCAGATAAAAGGAGTCCAGACAGACAAAAATAGCTCAGTGTTGATTAGACAAACAGATGCCCCCAGACTCCACCACCACCACCACATTGTATCTTGAATAGCATATAATCACTGTTTGTTTTGATAATCAAGGTCTGCTCGTGGGTTTTGTTCTGCAGCACACAGACCTTTTAAACCCACTGGGCTTGCTGAAGGTGTTTTGGGACCCTAAACAAGCTGTGATAACAAACACAGCAACAGTGAAGTACAACAGATGACAATTAAGTCAGAGAAAAAACTAACTACCCTAACTACCTAGTGCAACTGACTGTTCCACAGTGTCATTGTAAAATGATTTTGTTAACTTGTTATTTTAGCACAAAATCACAATATTTTGCAATAACACTGCCAACCAACCATCCAGCCACTTCCTATGTAAATTTATTATGCATAATAAGTCTTGGCCTGGCTGTACAAACCTCTGTTTTCTATCCAAAGCTGCTCTTTCTTTCTTTTCCTTGATATGCCTAGATGACACTTTTGTCTTGTTGTGGAAAAAAAACGAGGCTTTTTCCTTCCCCTGCAGTCATGGAAGTAAACTCTGACATTAATCAAAGGAGTAATGGAAGGTTGAACCTATGGACTGAGTGACCCAGCTCATTGGCTGCTATTTGTTGCAAGCACTGCCCTTTCCTGCACATCTGCGTGAGAACAGAGATCTCTGTACAGGATCTACTGGAACTAAATGTTTTCAAATCAAGATAATATTCCCCTATGCATTGCTGGCATGCTTTATACTCTCGCTGACTCTGGCAGACTTCCAGCCGTGACAGCATTTCCTTTTTTTCTCTCTTTAGTTTCAGCGTGTCTGAACTCTACCACAGGCATATGCTTTCAAGTAGACACCTTGTGTATAGGTTATTTTAGTTCAACTTAAACTATTCAAAGCTTCAAGCTTGACTGGGCCTACTTTATATGTATGCTGTTTTTCTTTACATTAACTTGTTTCCATGAATGGCCAGAATGGATTGCATGTAGAAAAACTCCAGCCAAGTATGTGGGGTTCCCTTAATTACACCACGATGAAAGGATGTCAAATCCTTTAAATGCTACCTCATTCCCTGAGTGACAGGGATGTTTGCCTGGAGTGAATCTTGCATTAAAGCATGCCCCGCATTTCACCAATCCTATAATGGCCTCTTTTCTGAAACAGGAAGCTAAAGTTCGATGCTGAAAAGTGGCCTCTCTTGGTGTCAGATTACACATTGGCTTGAATAAGAGTTTGAAGGTATTGGAAGAAGCTTTTAGGGGCGGCTGGGAAATGTTTTGGGACTGTGTCTGTACTCTTGAATATGTTAAATGGGATGTTTTAGCCAACATTAAAGAGCCATGAATTGTAAATTACCCAGTGGTACATTCTTTGTCTTGCTCTTTGTTTTGTAGTAATCAGATCCCCCAGGCAAAACTTTGTGCTTTCAACTATTCATGGATGTTGCAGTGTTACCACCACAGAGACCTGAGGTTTTGATTCTTGATAGCAGTACTTCTGGCTAAGTCATGCATTTAAAGAAACACAAGCAGAAAAGCGGCAGTGGCGACTCCTACTGGTTTGGTCAGGGAACCTTCAGTTCTACAACGAAGAGCATGAATCTCATTTGCCTTACGGCCCATGTAATGGCAGCAGATAAAAACAAGCAGTACATGAAACAATACATGATCAAACTAATTATTAACACATACTTTGCAAGCTGAACTAACTCTACTGAATCAGCAGTGTTATCACTGGATAAATTAGTAGAAACAGAAACAGAAACGGAACATACTGTAGCACTGAAGTGAAGACAGTCTCACTGTGGTTATATATTGGTATATGGTATATAGTATATTGTGGTATATGGTTATATATTAAAACAGCTGCTCATCTCAGAGAAAAAGTGAATGAATGGATACAAGTGACCTAAACTGAGTAAAACAAATGCAGTGTCCACCTCTAGAGCAGGCAGATGCTTCTTTCTCAAGCTACCCACATGTGCTGTTCAGAGGTAACCATTTTTAAATGATATAAAATGATTAAAGGATTTTTAAAAATTGCTGTCAGTTTCCTTTCAGTTTACCACTTGTTAATCAATTGGCTTTTTTTTTCTTTTTCAGAAATCCTTTTTGATTTGTTTAGGAAGAGAGTTTAATCGGGACAGGAATTTTGCAACAACCTGAAATCTTACCTCATTTCATCTCATCTCAGTTCATTGTAAAATCCCCAAAGTTTTTTTAAAGATATTTAAGCCCAGCCAATGTATCTTTTGGTCAGTATTAGCAGTGGAAATTGACCTATCACAGCAATCGTATCAGTTTTCAAGAACAGTACAGAAAGCTATGCTTGGGGTGACTTGGATGGTACATTTCCAGCAAAGTTTAGGCAATAAATGTATTGTTAAACTGCAAGAAATGTGTGTATATTGGCTTATGTATCAATACTGAAACTTGTCACTCCATCATATCAGTACTAGCATGGGCCCAAAAAACTGCAGATCGATCAGGCTATAGTAGGTTTTTATTGGCAAATTCTGGTCGTCCTGTTGATTATTTTCTTATTAAACCAGCTCAGTTAGGAGAACCCAAGACACTCTTTTCCTACGGACTGCTGTTTCTCTCAGTAGCGCTGTTTTTAAACACAGTTTTCTTAACTTAGCTTCCTTGGCTAGTCGGCCAGCGTTGTGTTATGCATTTGAGGCTGAACAAAGCTAAGTGACGGACATGTGGTGCGGTGATGGAGGCGCATTTAAACCAGGCAGATGGATGTATGTCAGTGGTTATGGGAGATAGTTTCCTCTGCAGGGCGGGACAGTTGGACATTCATGTCAGAGCAACGGTGGGGAAACAGCGGCGGCCACAGTGGTGAGCTAATACACAACTGCTGTCTTACGACAACACTGAGGGGACACGCTGCCTCAGATTCATGAAAAACGATGCCATCGTCCATCTTAATACAGTGTTTCACTGTAGACATTATCATATGCCAATTCATCAGACATCACCCAACCCTAAATTGCATAGCTGTCAGCTGTCAAAAAAGTTGTTTTAAATAGAGGCATGAAATTACAGTAAAGAAACTAAATAATCAATACAAGCCATGGATTTGCAGTTACGTAACATCTCTGTCAACAATATAAAAAATATGTTGTGCTGTTGTTGGTCACATGTGAGCATCCCTCTCCTGCCCAGTGTGTATGTTTGATGTCGGTGGGAATCTGTGTTTTCCTTCTGTCACTGCCTCCCACACACTCACAGGAATGTCTTTCCAACCTCTGGTCAAGCTCTGGCCAAGAATCATCAAACATATTTCTCCTCAGCATTGACAACTGTAAGTGCACTGCAAGTGCACAAGTCTGCTGCAGCGTAAGCTGTTACGCTGGAAGCAGCTGAAAAGAATGGGGAGGGAGAACAAGATTCCACCACTGGGGAAGAGAGCTAGCATGAAAACAAACAGACGGCCACAAAGAGGCCCTGTTACTCACGCAAACACTGGAGAGAGCAAAACAATACAATGTTAGGGATATGGTGGATGATCCAGCTATGGAATTGAAGCAGCATGGTCTTCATTTAACTGTCTGTGTTTTGCTGGAGCAGTAAAAATTCATGGTGTGTGTGAACATATGGATTCATTGCTAATATGATTTTAATTTCCGTCTGATAGTGTGCCTTTGATGAATGCTACTGATTTATTTCCTGCACTGGCTGCACATGTAACTCGTGTTCATGCTACCAGTGGCTCTTTGCATGGATTGCATTGTTTGTCAGGCCTGCAGCTTTGTGTGGTGTGGATTGTCTGGCTGTGCAGGTTTGAGTGTTTGCGTAAAAACTCAATTCTGGCTGGCTCTATGTGTCTGGGTTTAAAGGGGGAGTGTTCAGGGGCCCCCTCCCTCCTTAAAGAAGTTGCGTGACAGGACTGTACGGATGGGTTGGGAGAGGCCATATCCTGGGATTTTCCTGTAGTGGCCTTCCAGATAAGGGAAGCGCTCTTGTCAGCTATTGCTTACAAAAAGCCCCCAGGGGCAGATGCACGAGGGCTGAGTGTGTTTGTGTGTGTTATTTCTGTGTGTGTGTTCTGTGTGTGCAGCTATGCAGGCTGCCAGATTCAGTTCTGCAGCAATGAGAAAACCTGTCTTCTGGTGGGGGACCAACAAACAAAGCTCGAGCCATGCCAAATAGCTAACTGTGCTTTTTTTCTGCACAACCCCATACAATCCCATTTCTAATTTCTACCCCTTGTTTTTGACTGCCACCTTGCCCCTCAGAAGAGAGTTACAAGGGGTATTGTTTGAAATCTCTCTTTATGAAATGGAAGAGACCTTAAAAACCCTCATATGTCATCAGTAGTTGGTGAAGGCGTTTATGTAAACAAACGCGACTGGACATTTCCAACATAGCGCCTTCAGTTGTGGTGATTTCTCTTGTCTCAACCATGGCAACCCTTCTGTTATCACAATGCCATTTGGCATTTTTCTGATTGAGATAACAAAAAAAAAGTTAAGACCCTCACAATTCATTCACAACTTACTCTTCAACACTGCTTCATTACTTGGACACTAGTGGTACTTTATAGGCTAGCATTACTACCCTGCCAGTGTGCACTGATATAAGAGGAGCAGCACAAACTGCGACATCTTCACTGCTGGACTTAATATACGTTTCAGGTGTCTTGTGTCTTCAAAGGAGGGGGACACACATTGAAACTATGTATGCACAAATCAACAACATCAGTAATAATATAATGTTGGCTGGCTAGCTAGTTAGCTACCGAGACATTAGCAAACTAGTAGTGATTGTTTTAAACGACCATAATAGATGACAAACAGTCCTCATAGCCCCTTTGGTTTGAAGTGTGCCTCTGAAAAAACCCCTGTATCCCGACAAGAATCAGGACACCCTATCTTGAGATGTAGATATGCAAAACAGGGGTGTGGTGCTAAGGGGTAAGGGGTAAAGGGGTGTTCATAAAATAGTCATGTCTTGTATACTAGTTTTATAATAAATCTATTAATGTGAATTTGAAGCTTGTAATTAGTGAGTTGCTGCTACAGTGATGTACAAATGCTTTTTTTCAGCTTGCTGTTTGTTTGCCACAGCTGACCTTCATTTTATTTGCAAACTGTTGCATCATTTTCTGGCTTAAACCTTGCAACTCAAGCATGCTCACTATCAACATGCATAATTATACCCAAGTTACCACGCAATAGGAACTGCCCTGAATTTGAGAAGCAGTCTACACATGTCATCTTGGGCAGCTCAGAAAATGTTGATGAACAGTGAGCTAGACCTGAGTGACTAGTCGTCGGGTGTTTCATACAAGGCACTTGCATAAGATACAAAAGCTAAATCCAAAGTAAACAGTGGAAGGGAATAGCTGAATGTGAGGTAGGCTCTTATTCTGTTGGGAAATGCCAGGCACTTGTGCAACTATAATGCCAGCTGATGCAACTTCTACCTACACTGGCAGTTTAGTTGTCTGCTTGCAAGAAAGGACCTCACACGTCTCCCTGATACACAAACACAACAGAGCCGTTGCCAAGTTTTTTTTTTAAACCCTTACCTGAAAACGGTTGTCTTAACTGGTTTTCTCCTCTCAGCAGCTCGGGTGAATGCTGGTAGTGTCCAATGGCTTCATGTTCTTTAAGTCACAGGACCTTTTTAAATGGTACAGATGAAGCCCTCACTTGAGAAGTCTGAGTACAGTCACACATGTGGTTGGTGGACATTAGTGGCCTAATCACATTAACAGAATCCACAGAGTTTATATCACCCAGACTTTGGAGAGTTATCTGTGTTTATCTCACACTTCAACATGTCGAGGCAAATGAGACAAGTCACGTCCTCAGCCATCAAATAGTTTTTACTGCGTCATGAGTAATCCAACAAGCCACATACTGAAATGTGCATCCTAGATGTGTAAAAGAGAGGCATGATGCAGCATTTGATGCTACTGTCATGTGACAAGTAAACTATATAAAAGACCAGTTATTTGTTCCCCTCATGCTGCGTGTACACTTGCACTTGCGAGCCCAGAGACCGCTCATTCACTAAAACCAACAACAATCCTTGTTTGATTTCTGATTTTGTTCCCGCTAAGTAAAACGTTTAACACTTTACTGCAGTAATTTGTGACTTAATAATACCATTACATAATTAATTTCAGTGTAATTGCAATACAGACATTTCAGACATGGTTAAATAACTTCTAAGTGATTATTGCTCTGTACTTTGTTGTAGTGAGATGACAGTGAGCCATCATTCGTCCTGGTTGGGAGTGTATTTTCAGTAGTCCATGATATTTTTATATAAGTAGTCTAGACCTAGTCTAGCGAGGTAAGAAGACAAACCAGTTTAGCTTTATTTTCTGAAACAAGATCATTCAAACCAAATAAAATGTAATCTTCATTATATTACCCAAACTGTCTCTGTCAAGTGTAGATTTTACCCATGCTAATGCATGGTACAACTTTGACCGAGTCCATTTATGACAATGGATTGTACATGCAGCCTTTTAGATAATGTGGATTTGTGTACAGTTGATTTCCAACACAAGTTCGAGTGATGATGGAGCGTACCCAGATCACAGCAATAACTGTGTCTTGGTGAAACTGGTAAACAAAATAATCGTTGACACCTCCTCTGTCTTGTCCCCCTCTGTGCAGCGACCATGAAGACCAGTAACGGCAGTGGGTTGTTTTCCGGAGTGAAAGGGCACAACGGGAACAACATGGACATCATGGGCTTCTCTGAAGGGGACCTACTGCTCCAGGTATGAGTGCATCTATTCAGACACTTGTACAACACACTTGGTACAATGTACCTCAAAGGCTCATGTTACAACTAACATTTGTGATACATTTATTATTTATTTGTATTATTTACATTTTTTGTTTGTGTTTTTACAGCAAGCGGCAAAAACATGCAAAAACATGCAAATAAGATGGTTCAGAATAAGAATGATGATGTATTCCTCTTTGAAAATATGTAATACTGTAAAACATCTTGGTAATGAGCAGCACGTGTCACACTACTGATGCTTTTAGTTGTTTATGTGTCATTACTGAGTTCACCTGAGTTCAACTTGAAAAGTGGCCAGATTAATGAGACTCTAACTTGTTCAGTGTTCCGCCCTTATAACAATATGCAAGTGCCAACAAAAACCACATGGTGCCCATCCCATGAGTCCAGCTGAACCTGCCTTTAGTCCTTTACATGACTGGTTGTTGTAGCACATTTAATCTATTCACATAAGGCAGCAGTCACAGAAAGTCATCATTCAGAGAAAATCCTTCCCACAACTTCACTGCCACACACTTCCAAACTACAACATAACACACATGCCTTCAATAAAAATGTGCCAAATAAGGTTGAATAAGATGAAGCTTCAGGGAAAATTTTGTCAAATAATATGCAAAGTTCATAATGCATGCTGCAAAGTGCATTTAAAATAAGATTTGATTTGGTGTCAAATCACTATTATAATATATTCAATACTTTTTGTATAATAATGGACATTAGAGATTAAACTGTGCTCAAATTTGAGTGTTATCTAACTTTAAGACCAATTAACTGGTCTAATTTTAAACTTTAGTTTAAATGGCAGGAACATTTGATGTTAAGAACATCCCCAGTAGTTACACACACTAAATATAATTTCAGTGTAAACAGCCTTGAAGGAATCACTTATCCTTCAAAGCTAAGCACTGTCCACTGGATTTAGGCTGTGGTCAGGAGTCAAAAGGCACATCACACAACATGCATTTACCCACGCAGATGGACTTCCAACACAGGATAAAGCTGTGTAGCTATGCGAGAGGCAGCTCACCTAAACATTAAAATAAGCAAAGAGCACAATCTCACAGCAGAAGCAGATAACCAGAGTACTAGTTCAAGCCAGTAGTGTAAATACACCTTTTAACAGTGACGGTGAGAGTTACAATGAATACAAAGTCCCACAGCCTGATTGATAAGTGAACAGCCTGAGGCTAGCAGGTGCCATTAGACATTGTGTATTTGTGTGCTAGGTGTGTTTTTTAGAGCTAATCCAGCTCAACACACTCAGGAGGAAGTTTTGACAGGTGAGGCTGCTTGTGGCGGCACTTCTTGCCAAAGCTTGGCCACGCTTTGTTGTTCTCAACAAAACCTGTGCCTGTCAAATGCCCTGCACTTTGTTTATTATACATGGGTACATTTCACACTTTGTTTTGCATTGTGATCACAACTAGCAGTGATTATGCAATACAAATGTAATACAAAGGGCCATTGAGAAGCAGCAGCTGTTGAAATTATTTTTGGATCATAAATAAATAGCAGGATTTACAATTCAGTGTTCCCTGCAAAGCATCAACAAGTAGCAATTTCAAGTTAAAGCCCTTGTGATTTTGCCAGATTCTGATTTAATTTGTTCTCTGGTGAAAGTTGAATCTCAAAAATGGTACTCATAAGTCGAGCCTGTAGTTTCGGCATATTCTGAGCTGTCCTGCTCTGCTTAACTGCTCTCTGGGAACAGCAAACACTACAGCTTCACAGTACATGTAAAATAAACTGCAGAATGTGTTGATGAAAATATTTGTTCCTCACACCCTTCCACGTGACTCTAGTAGCCTCACACACTGATAAAAAGTTGTGAATATGAACAATGTGCAATAATATTATTAGTAGAGTAAACTTTCAACATCTTAGTCATTGTGGTCCCTTTTAAAAAGAATTACCTGTACCAATCTATGCTATGAAGAAGGCCATTTCAACCAAACATAAGTCAAAGCAAAAATTAGGTAGTTTCTTATTAAGTAATGATTTATTTCAAACGTGTCTGCGCCCTATAGCATGTGTTTATCGTTGTGCCATTATGTGATTGTGTCTTTTATGTATGTGCTCGCCTCCTCTGCCTGAATGTATCAGCAACATACCTGTCATGTGTACATTTACTATAAAGGTACTTTAAGGTACCCTGTGTGAGTGCTGACTGACTCGTTGTTCCTTGTGCAGGCGTTGAACGGGTTTGTGATCGTGGTCACCTCAGAGGGATTGGTGTTTTATGTCTCCTCTACAATCAAGGACTTCCTGGGCTTCCATCAGGTGAGATTCTGGCCTTCAGACCATCTTAAAGTTATATTGGATACAATATGTACTTAGTGTCAACAACACATTATTTGACCAATTGGTATTTTCCTCCTTTTGCTGTCAACAGCATGTTGTTCATCATAGATGTTAAGTTGGTTTGGAGAAAAGGCAGTCATCAGATGATTCAGTGGCCCCCTTTGTGGTCAGTTTGGAAGCATGTGCATCAGGAGCATGTCTTTAAAACCTTACTACAATGTTGCAGTATAAACCAGAATATTAGAGGGTAATGCCATTAAATGAATAAAGTATTATATCTGCCAATGCACCATCAGTGCCGAAATTTCATTGGCTGCCTTTCCTTTTTTGGAAAATTAAATAGTTTATCTGAGAAAAGGACCAAAAAAGGCAATATTCAAGTGCAGAGTATGTATTTGAAAGCAGAGGGAACTTTCTACAGCAGGGTTACCTAAACTCAAATTCAGTGGCTAGGCAACAGAGTAAGAGCAAACACCTGTCAGACTGTAATGTTTTGTTAAGATGCAGAATGGTCAAAGAAAGATCAAAGACCAAATATCACTTTTGCCTGTGGAAAATAAAAAAGTATAAACATTATTAATTATTTATTTGTGAGACTCATCTAACGGGCTGTGGGTCCCACTTTGGCCAGCCTGTTCTAAAGGGAGAAACAGCAGGAGTTCTCAAGAATTCATTATTTATCAGACTTTTGATTTGTCTGCCTATCCATCCCTCTGTCCAATTTAAGGTTAATTTGTTTCTGTAAAAAGGTCAGTGACCAGCACATCCAGAGAGGAGTCTTCATTAGTTTAAACACTATCACCCTCCTCTGGATTTGTAATGAACTGCATTAGACATGAGCTTCTGTGCTTCCACTACCTGCTATGAAACGATCTCACCCTCTTCCATGTAAATGTAAATGTACAAGTAGTGTAATCAGTAATGTATTGCCCTAATCAGACGGTAAAATTGTAAAGGTGCTAATCACTTTCAAATGAAAGTATATATATTAGTATATGATATATTGAATGTAATGCAATAGATAAATACCCCTCAGTTAGTCTTTCTGAATGACTTGACGTTTTGAAGTGTTGTCTTCTCTCTTCTACCAACAGTCAGATGTGGTTCATCAGAGCGTGTTTGAGCTCATCCATACTGATGACAGGGCGTTGTTCAGACAGCAGCTTCACTTTGCTCTAAACCCACCGACTGTCAGTGCAGGAGGAGATGGTAAGAACTGTGAATGAAAATTGCCTCATTTTTTTCTGAGTCAGTCTCATCATCTCTGTTTTGAACAGGGTCAGTGGTTCATTGTTCAGTTGAATGGTTCTGATAATGAAATATGGTATCTCTACCTGTGTTCTTAGTCCTGCAGGCTTGTGGTAGTACAGTGATGTACTCTCCTGAGCAGCTACCCCCAGAGAATTCCTCCTTTCTGGAGAGGAGCTTTGCGTGTCGCTTCCGCTGCCTCCTGGACAACTCCTCTGGCTTTCTGGTCGGTACAATGTTTTAAATATTGTCATAAAACAGCTTACCTTCACTGGAACTGAAACGCTTATCTGATAAATATCTTTTGAACTGTTTTGTGTCGTTCAGCTGTTTCCATGCAAAGCCCTTTGAAATCTCCCTGGTTACTCATCTCATGTGTTCATACCAAACCAGGCTCTGAAGTTCCAGGGGAGACTGAAGTACATTCATGGCCATAGGGTCAATGGGACCTGTAACAAACCTCAGCTGGCACTATTTGCCATTGCTATGCCTGTCCAGCCTCCAACCATTGTGGAGATCAGAGCAAAAATGCTCCTCTTTCAGAGCAAGCACAAGCTGGACTTCACTCCCATGGGCATCGATAGCAGGTGCTACAAATTCTTCAATTCTTCCTTTTTATGTATTCGTTTGTCAAGAGAATTCTTTATACAGGTGATCAAAACTGTCATTTTTGAAATAAACCGTGCAGCAGAGAATTCCAGATGCTCCTTCCTAAAGCACCATCTTGCAATTCAAGGAGCTTATCACAAAACATTTAACTGTGACTCCTTTCTTCATCGGTTGCTGGCTAACTTAAGTTTGATTTTATTTCTTCTTTTTTTGTCTCTCTGCAGGGGAAAGATTGTACTGGGCTATTCAGAGACTGAACTGTGTATGAAAGGCTCTGGGTACCAATTCATCCATGCAGCTGATATGATGTACTGCGCTGACAGCCACCTGCGCAGTATGTTGGCAATTTATTCACAGTATTTGGTATCTGATGGAAATGCACTTTGCTTATCCCATCTAGAGTTATTTTCTCACTACAAAGGCAGTCCAGTGAAAAATATTTGAACCATTTTCACCTCATTTATGAGATGTTATTAAGCACCCATTAGAAGAGCCACCACCTCCACTGATTAATTTGTCAGTTGAAGAATTAATTAGGAGCAGAAGAATTGATCACAACAAAATGAATCACTCTCATATTATTGAACTAACAGACATGGTTGAAGAATAAGGACTAAACATATATACATATGTACATATATACAACTGGAGTGGATGAATGAATTGTACATATATTTTTACCAGTACTTAACTATTGGCAACAGAATGGATAAATGTTATCAAAGACAGTTCAAATATGCAAAATAAGGAATACTTCACTAAGATCAATGAAAGTAAAAAAACATTTAAGAATCAGCTCTGCATTGACTCTCAGACAAAATGCATGAACATGGTTATTTCCTGCTTTACTGTGGCGATAGATGGTCTGGTCCAGATAATAACCGCTGTACAGTAGGTTCAAAGCAGCTGGTCTCACTTCTTCAGGATGAAGAGTCCAGGCCCAGACAACTGATTTCATTCTTGCATTTTAGATTTAGCCCTAAGTAAAAAAGTGAAAAACAGAAGCCCGTATGCCTATAACACTTGTTGGCTGTATGGTCAAATAGAGGGGCTTCACCACAGAGAAAAAAGCCAAGTGTTAGGACAAGAGGATGAGACAAAAAGAGACAGCGGCGCAGGAGAGAGAGCAAGGATGTATTTTATAGTTTTATTTTATTTATTAATTTTTTCGAAGAGAGAGGATCCTTGGCCCACTTTTACTGATAACTCATTAATTACTATTGCTAATAATATAATAAAACTAGGGCGGCTGTAGCTCAGCGGGTAGAGCAGGTCGACTAGTGATCGGAAGGTCACTGGTTCAAATCCCAGCTCCGGGCAGTGTCCTTGAGTGAGATACTGAACCCCACGTTGCTCATCAGTGATGAGCTGGCGACTTATCCAGGGAGTACCCTGCCCTCGCCCTGACACAAGGCTGGGATTGGCTCCAGCAGCAACACCCCGCAACCCCATGGAAAGGGATAAGCGGTTCGGACAATGACATAATAAAACTAATTCAAGTTATTAATTAAACATAGATAATTATATAATAATAATGGCCGTCCTCTGATTAATCCTTATATCGCTCAGTGTTAATCTAAGGGCCCTGACAACAACAAACCAGTATCAGAGCACTAGCAGTGATAAAAGCGAACAGCTTAGCTGAACAGCCAATCAATTCAGTCATAGGGATTTCTCTCACTAACGGCCTCTGATGCTGATTCAACATGCTCAGTTGGCCAAAAAAGCAGCTGGTAAGATCCGACTAGTGGCAGTGGTGTGGGACACACTGCAACAACTAGGACCACACTTACTGTTGGCTGACACTGGCTGACTGCAGCCCGTCACCCTGGTGTGTCAGGGCTAGATCCCCTTGTATTTTTCACAGTGACATTTTGCCTGCAATTGTGAAGGAACTTGCTCTTTCATGTCACTCAGTGGATGAACAAGTTTTATTTTAATGATGTTATGGTATTATAACGGTATTGTATCATCTCAAGGTTACCTGTAAGAATAGTTCCGACAGATATTTGCTGCCTGCCTCCACACTGATAACATCTTATTGTGTGTTGCTTTCTATCACAGTGATTAAAACAGGAGAGACCGGTCTGATTGTGTTCAGGCTACTGAGTAAGTCAGGTGGCTGGGTGTGGGTGAAGTCCAATGCCAAGCTCATCTACAAAGGAGGAAGACCTGAATTCATCATTGCATATCAGAGAGCTTTGGTGTGAGTATTTGATCCTTTTAAACGTCACTGTCAGACAAATTGTCAACTGGGTCAGGACAAAATGATCACTACTTGTTTATAAATAAGCTTAGTTCTACTCTGATCTTGGTTTTAGTGATGTAACGTATGCTATTTGGCCTGTTTCAGCAACGCTGAGGGGGAGGAATATCTGCGACAGAGGAGGCTGCAGCTTCCCTTCAGCTTCACCACAGGAGAGGCCGTCCTCTACAACACCGGTCCCACAGTGGATATCACACAGTTTCAGTTCAGTGATATGTTCAGTTCCAGTGACGTGCCCAAGGATGAGTCACCGGGCTCTTTGCTGGACTGCTTCCTGAAACAGGATAAATCAGTCTACACCCAGACAGTGGACTCTCCCTTACCTATGGATCATGTGTTCATGGACAGCCAGGCCTTGGTCAGCATTGCCAGTGACGCATGGCAGGAAAACGGGCCCACAGTCCCAACAGGTAACCCTGTTGTAGTGAAGGAGGAGGCCAAACAGGCAGTGATGAATGTGATCGACAACCTGGGGACAATAGCTCAAAATGGTGACCTGTGCTCAGTGTTGGAGAACCTTGACATGGCTGATACAGAGCTGATGGAGTGGGAGAATGCCCTGAAGAGATTAAGTCAGGAGGACGAACGGCAGAACGTCAGTTCTGAGCTGGACAGCATCGTCACCAATGACATATTTGACTATATTGATACTGTTTTGTTCAAGGAGAAGAAAGAAGATTGTCTGAACAGCAGCCCTCCCAGCTGCCTCACAGGAGTCCACCATCATCAGCAGGATCTGTTCACGCAGACTGCCCGGCTGTCAGACACTGGACTCTGTGAGCCGCAGTTGTTTCCGACGCCGAGTCCTGATCATACATACTCTCCAACAAATGGTAGCTACCCACTCCAGCAGAATACAATGACTGGAGCAGTGACTACAGGGACAAGCTTAACAGAGTCTGCTCACACATTGAGCAGCACTCAGAAACTCTCCCATCATGCTCCCCTGATTACTCAGGTGGACACCAACCTGCCCCCTCATCCGGAGCTGCAGGACATTTTCAACATGTCTGTCGAGCTCCTGCAGCTCACCGTCCCCGATGCCCTTGCTCATGATGCCTCAGCCCTGTTTCAGTCCTGTGGGCAGGCACACGGCGGCTGCCCTCAGGGGACTTACAGACAGACACAGTCCAGCCAGCTTCCACTTTGTCCTCAAAACAATTTGCAAGCTCCTGCAATGGCAGCCAACCGACAGCTGCTGCAGAGCTCTGTGAAACAACCAAACAATGTAGTCCCTGGCGCAATGGACATTTTGCCACCCCTGATTCCTTGTAATGACTTTGTTTCTTCCAGCACACCTAATATTCCCATTCCCTTTGCCCCAGGACGTCGACAAGGAAGCCCCCCTTTGGAAACACACAACCACCAGGGTCAGCAGTGGCCACAGAGCCAGCAGCACAAGCTGCTTCATGCTGGCGCCATGCAAAATGGACATGAGCTGGTGCCAGCATGCCACAGCCAAACTTCAGACAGCCAGACATTCCCCCATGCTGGCCATATCCCAAGGACTGTCACTGGACTGAACCACACTCAGCAGGGAGGGCTGGCATGTGGCCAGGCAGTTACTCGTAGCAGCTGCATGTTCGACCAGCACTTTTCTTCCAGTCTAGCAGGAGGGGACGTCCTGGCTCTCTCAGGGTCTTCAGGCCCCAGGGGGACCGACCCACCTCTGGATCAGAGTCCTCCTCAAGGTTCCTGCTACTTCCAGTGGGGCCACAGCGAGCCTGTGGTCGGCACATCAGCCATCAGCCAGGAGAACGCAGACATCAGTCCGCTGACTGCTCCGCCTAGCATGCCCTCCTCAGAACACACATTCAGCCTGCAGCACTACCTGGAGAGCCACAGACAGACACAAGTCAACATGTCCCACTGTGGGCTGAATAACTTCTCCCAACAGTTACATTACAAGAGGACATAAAACGTTAGGGGGGGCAAATTAATGAGAAAGAATTATTTTCAGGCCATAAATAGATATATGATCAGTTAAATTAATCAGTTGGTTTAATCTATACAATGTCAGCATACAGGAACAAATGCCAGTTTCCAAAAGGCCAAAGTCACACATTCAAATCTCTTGTCAAACCCAAAGATAAACTGTCTACTGTGATAGAAAACAAAGAAATGTGGCATTTAAGAAGCTGGAATCACTAAAATAAATTTTCCGTCATCAGTTCTGTAATCCATTAGTGACTAATATGTTTCAGTACTAATTAAATGTCATAAAGACAAAACATTGAAAAACAAAAAAAGAATTCAAAGTGGAATTGTAAACCAGACGTTTACATCAATTATCAGTATCAATATGTTTTATCAGTTGCATTTTCTTTACATTTTTATTATGGCTTCATGATTACTACACGTCAACAATCATCTGTTTTTGAAATATGATAAAACAAAAAAAAACAAACAAAAAACTTGCAAACTTCTACTTCATATTTGCCATGTACGTTCATGTACATGTATCCTCTCTGGTCTGTTCAGCGCGATCGGTGTCTGAACACGAGAATATTTGCCGATCCTCCTTGCGATGCAGCGTAGAGCCAAGCCACGTTATTACCTCTGTTGCAGCAAATCCAGGAGAAGAGCAAAACACAGTATAGTTTGCCTGTATCAGTGCTTATCTTCAGAATATCATGTGTTTTATATCACTGTTTCAATACGTGCTCTTTCTAGTCTGTAATGTTTAACAGCTGTTGGTTGACAGTTTTGAGTGAAGATACACTATGATGATAATAATGAAGTATATAGCCACAAGTGCGTTTAGCAGGATGGGGGTGGAGCCAGAGAGGAGGATTGGTCAAGTAAATCCAAATAGCCAAATGAATATATTTTCCATAAGGAAAAGCAGGCGTCACATCCTTGTTCACTCAGCCAGGAACATTCATTTATTTCCCAAGTATGAATATATAAAAAGAAAAAAAAAAGAATGAACAGGATGTTTGTAATCATTTTGAACTTTGATGCTGACAAAGTGTAGACTTTTCCCACTGAACAGCTGTACCTTCAACGTAATATTATTACTGACAAAATAACCAGTATATATTTTAAATGTAATCCTTAAATGTGGTCGGCGTATGTGTTTGCTGTACTTGTGCTGTTCGTTTCACCAGCATATCGGCTTCGGCTCACCAATATCTCGTATGTGCAGATCGTATCGGCAGAGTGACACGTGTTTGTGCTGCAGTAGAAATGTGATTTTGTGGAGAACCACTTGCGGATGCAGACGTGTCTCACATCTCATCCTGCAGTGGGGAATGCAACGTGTAATGAAATGATGGACTCCTTCACCCCTTTGAAATGGTTCATCCCTTGATACACAGACTTGAAAGGACGCAGTCCCTAAATCTGAACACAGCTGATGAATTGAAACAGCCTCCATGCCTACAACTGTGTGTTGCTCTCTACAAATAACTAAAGTTAAATGAACTATAAATGTACCATTAACAATGAGTATCAAGTGTTACAACTGCACACTTGCCACCCATACACGTTCAGTCACAGATGCAGGTTGACCAACAGCACCCCTCGCCCATTATATTCCTCCCATGTTTTATGATCCTGCATAGGAAGATAAAATATATTGCCACGTACATTTTCTCGCCTTCATGTTGAATAGGCAGCTGGAGAGTGTCATTACAAAATTTCCTGTTTCTGCCTTCTTATATAAGCATCCTTAACATCACATTTTCTTCAGTAGCTTTTGTTTTTCCAAGGCGATCATTTAGAGCTGCACCGCTGTAAGGGAAGCCATGTCCTATCCTCACTGTAAGGTTTGATCCTTAATTGCATTTCAAGGCTTTGTGGATGTGTTTGCCTCAACTCAGATGTCCTGAACAATGGAAACAAGGGAAAAAACACAGAAGTTGTGACCCAGAGTGTGTCCTCAGACCATTTGTAAAACTTCTATTGTGCATTTGTTTCAAATGTAAAAACCTTTGTTTTCCCATAACAAATCCAAACAGCAGGTTTAAAAGTTAAATCTTTGAAAAATGTCCATGGATTTTTGAATCTTTGAGAATTTGGTTTGTCCCCCTTGTGCTTTAATGACAGCATGCACTCGAGTTTGCAAGGACTCCACAAGTTTGTGCAAAACCTGCTGACTCGTGATCCCAGCATGATTTCAGTGTACCAAAGAGGTTTAACCACACCTCAACGCTTTGACACAACTGCTTGAAGACCAAAGAAAGACCAAGGAGTCCTGACTGTCATTGGCTTTCCTCCACAGTCACCTGACCTTAGCTACACTAAACATGTGTGGGGGCACTTGAAGACCTAGAACGCCAACGATCTGTGACATCACAGGTAGCTCTGTGGAACACTGTCAAATCATGCTGCGATAACCCGAGTCCGCAGGTTTTGCACCAACTTGTAGAGTCCATGCAGCTTGAGCGCAAAAAACACATGAACTTTTCTCAAAGATTCAAGATTACACATTTAAGTTGTTAACTGATGTTACCATTTATAGTGGGACAAAAGTATTACATTGGAAACAAGTGCAAAATAGAAGCATTTTGACTAGTGGTGTCTCTAAAAGAGATGGTGAGGTTGATGTTTCCTTCATTGATGAACAGAATGAAAATGTAACCAAGCAGATTTACAGTCAACAATGTGCAGCTGTTACCTGGTGTAACAATGCATTGTTGATCTCCTTCTTATCCAACTGTATAATATCCACATTAAAAACACAGCATTAATGGTTTGGATTAACACAAGCAAGTACAGCATTAACATGGCAGCTTTACCGTATTCCTGCTGCACTGTGGGAAATGCCTCAGTATTTAACCTCTCCATAAGAATCAACTGTGCGTGTTTTGGAAGTACCTTTTAGCACCATGCTTAAAAATGGAATATGGCCATCTTAAGTGATGGAAAAAAAAAAAACCTGTAAGCCTTTGGGCACAGATGAATATGGCCTCCTTTCTCGAGTCCTGGTTGCTCATTGTTCTTTGGTGTAGAGGATCTCAGTGTGAAGCAGGCTGAGAACAGCCTATTGACAGCCTGTGATGTTGGACTGACTGTAGTCACCACTAAAAAAGAAAAAAAGAACCTGGAGCCAAGCGTTGTATTCACTTTGATGTTTTGATGTTAACATGTGCCTGAACATTTGCTATATTTCTGTTTTTTGTTAAAAAAAATTTTAAAAAAAGTTAAACTGTTCAGTTTAATGTTATCCACTTCTATTTCACCAAGTAATTATATCTATATCAGCCTATAAGTTAAACAAATAATCAGCTTCTGTCTATTGTTAAATACTTTTTCATAAATACGTGTGTGCAACAGTTGAAACTGTGTGTTGCTGGTTCTTTTTTTGAAAGTGGATCAGAGATCGAGTGTACCTGTGGTGACTCACATCATCGGTGGCACCTATATCGTTGTCACTCATGTATTCATAAAGTGTTAAATTAGATGATCCGTGAGTCATTCATAATTGTCTTCAAAAGGCTCATTGAGTGAGGATGCAAGTGTGATTCCTCCATTCTGACTAGCATTAAAGCAAGATGTGCACATGTAAGGTTAGCTAAGCAGAAAGCTCCCCGGGTATGTTGGAAGTAGAAAGGTGGAGAGGGGGAAACAACACTGTCATGTGACAAAAAGGGGAAAAAGAAGACAGGCTGGATTGAAAATCAACAATGGTTTGCCCACCAGAGGGCTCTCTGTCCCTGTCCTCAGCCTCCAGTGTCTGCTGTACACAGCTCCACATAGGCTCCATGTAACTCACCTCGCACTGGGCTCAGCCCTGAGAATCTTAGGAGTCTGTGCTCACATATCATCAATATTGCAATACAATAAAGTTATATGACTGAGTAAACAAATGCTATTATTGCTTCAGACATTCAGTTTAAAGGTAAAGAATTCTGCAGACAGTTGATTGCTGAGTTCCCCAGGCTGTCAAGTTCTGATGCTCTGGTTTGTGGATCGGTCAGAGCCAGCGCCGGTACAAGACTGAGACTGTCTTTCACCAGAATGATGGGACAATGGTGTGATCTGACTGTCATGTTATGTCACTTCAGCTACAGTGCCTAAAGGAACAGTTCATTGAAAAAGAAAAAAAACAGCATAATTTAGGCTAAAATGGCCACAAAAAAACATTACACTACAATAGTAAAGTAAGATTAGCATTGAACAAATAAGCACAACTTAAGGTTTCGCAAAATGAATCCAGTGAGAATGCTCCCAAAAAATTCTCAAAAGGATTTGTGAAACCTTAAAAAATGTATGAAATGTGCTGTGTGGTAGTTCAGACTTAAAATGTGTCATTTGAATGTCTTAAAAGTCAGATAGTTTAAAAACCGTGTTTTCTCCAGTTCTTTTCATAAAGACAGAAGTTGGTGGTCTTTTGGACGCACTACCATGTGTGATACACAGACAAAAATGAGTTGCCAGGTCTGTCCTGCCTCATGAAACCTCTTTGCACCTCAAGGGGTGGTCTGATAGTATAACCCCTGTAGTTTCACTGAGGAGATGTGTGTGAGTGTGACTGTTTTACACACTCTCTTACATTTTAGTGTGTTAAATTAACATATTAATCAAGGAATCACAAGAAAGGACATATTTTCCCTCTTAATTAAATAATACCACGTTACAACATCTGATTTAAGGTTTGAGCTTAACTGCTTCATCAACTCAGCAAAACCCACCGTCACCTCTGGTTTGGTAGAAATAAATCCTCAGTTGACAGAGTAGATGTGGAAATACTCTCGCTCTACGGGTCAATTTTCGCCACCTGCTGCTGACCAACTATCTGCTCCCTGCCACTTCACCTCCAATCTGTCTCTGCCTGCCGTGTCATCTTGTCCCTGGAGTCAGTTCTGGTCACAGTGACTGTAAATCACCTCTGTTGATCCAGGTCAAAGTCCAGGCCAATCAAGTCAGTTAACTGGGTGACTAGAAAAAAGAGAATGTGCAGGAAAAAATAAAACTGCCCTTCACATATTGTCTGAGTTCCCTTTATGTCTGTGACATAACCCTAACCCTAACCCTTATGAAGTCCATATGACTGTCTACAGGTCAGCCTGAGACTCCAAATGTCGGGATGAAATGCCACTTGCAGCCGGTGTCTTCCACACCCACTCACAGTATATCCCTACTAGAATGCGAGGCAGGTATTGTGCTTGCACCAGGTTTTAAAGAGTTGAAGTACTAAAAGTACAGTACGTATGTTTGTTTCAGTATGTTACACTGAAACAAACATATTGATGATATAGCCGATAAGCAATCACACTGTTCCTAAAGTCTTTACTCCAGAAAAAATTGTGCTTGTTAACTTTCATTACAATCTGCCTATCATAATAGCAATATGTGCAAAGTTGTTATTTTGTCGAGAGGATGAAATGAAATAGAATCATCAAGTGTCAAAGTGAGATTATGGTAATGGACAGCTAATGACAATTATGAGCTCTTTCTCTGGACCAAGGCCAACATACAGAAAGACCTTCATTCATCAAAGCTTTGTGACTTCAATCATATTTGAAAACAATACACAGTATGCCATTCTGAAAAGGAGAAAAGATCTGCTTTACAAGCAAAACAGCAAATATACAGTATGGACTCGACTACGGTAGAACGTATCAGTATGTTGGCCTACTTTTCTTTCTACATGTGCTGTGGGGGTCTTAAGTGCCCTAAGGGTCTGATCGGGTCATGTGACGCAATATGTGCGTTGCCTTTGCCGAACATCCAGACATCTGTCTTTGTCTGCTGTCAAAACACAATCTTGTTGAACCTCTGCAGCTCAGCTCTATTTCCACCAGTCTGACAAGATACTGTTCATGATGCTTGAGCTGTCCAGCTGTCAGCTGCAGCACTGCGGTCACAACTAGGTCTAAGTCATGCATCCAGGTCACTCCAAAGCACCCAAGACTGTTTAGATTCTTATTCACTTGAACAATTTCTTGTTGATTTATTATGTGAACCCTTAGGTTACATTTTCTGATTATATTATTTCCCAACATTTAGGTGTAAATGCTGTTTCAGTTCATACTTCACCCTGCTAAGAGTTTTCTTGAACTGACAGAGTTGGCTACTGAACACTCAATGACAATACATTCGAGTACTGACTGAAATAATAGTTCATTTATTCTTTATTTTTGTTTTTGAAAATAATACAAATTTATACATCCTGGTTTGAATATGGAAACTTTTTTCTATATCTTTCAAATATGATGTCAACGTTTTATATAGTTACAAAGTGGACAAACTTGAACTGTGGCATACATGTAGTAGGCAGACAGCTGTTAGTGGTATTGAAGAGTAAGGAGCACATGCTAGCATGTAGCTGGGCCCAAGTGACATCAGCAGGTACAGTATGTTCACATGCTGACGTTAGCAGTGCTCTTTTATTTTTGATCTGTGGGAATGCTGTTTACCTCTCTTCTGTGTGTGTGTGAGTAGCCCCGCTCTGCCCTCGGTCAAACAGACACACACACCTGCAGTTTAAAAAAAAAATGTAATCCTGTATTGTATAATCTGCAACTAGATATTGGACTTCCTCACAAGCAGACCCCAGAGAGTTTGGATTGGCAGTCACAATCTCTACATTAGTGCTCAACACCGGAGCCCCCCAGAGCTGTGTGCAGAGGTGGATTTCACCGTTCGATGTCGAGATTAAGTTCCCATCGGTCAGTTCGGCAGGAAGAATTGTTCAGATCGTTTGTTCATTCGTTCAGTCGCGTTTCCGTTACAACGTCGTTTAGAGGTGAATCGTTAAATGCACTGTTCTCAGCTCCTCGTTCTCAAACGGTCATGCTAACGGTCAACATAACACTGTTCAATGCAAATACATAGCAGCAACTTCATGATTACTTTTAGACAACACAAAAGTGGACATTGTGTATACTCACCTTGACATTAAATTGACATGTACTGAAGGTAAGCCGAGGGTGACTGACTGACTGAATGAGAACAATGAGCTACGAACGAAATGACTTTTTTTTTTTTTTTTTCATGGAAATGGTTGCTATGCTTTCCTGTTTCTCATTGGCTAAAGTTTGACGACAGCATCCTAGACTCAGCATATGATTGGCTGGCTCTCAGTCCTCTTCACCACTCTGATAACTAAACAGTGAACACCACAGTGACTAGTCTGTGAGAACGAAAGAGCCAACGAGAGAGAAGTGAAACAAGGGATAAGGTCAGTTTGTTCCTGTTAAAGAGTCGTTCCTTTGAACTGATTCATTTGCAACCGAGCCATCCTTAATGCACAGCCCCCTCCTGTTCACACTGTAGCCATTACTGCACTCCCAGAGATCTTATCTGGAGGAAATCAACAGTCTCGCAGAGTGGTGCACAGAGAACAATCTACTGCTCAACATCGGCAAAAGCAAGGAGCTGATTGTTGAGTTTAGAGAGAAGGAGGCAAAGATCCACACTGCTTTCTACATCAGTGGAGCTGAGGTGGAGCAGGTGAATAGTTAGAGGTTTAGAAATCTTGGTCATCACCAACCTGGTAAAATAACAAAACAGAAAAGGGCTCTACTTCATAAGAACACTAAAGATGGCTACATTTCAGAGCCAATAATTGTCAAGTTTTACAGGGGAGCAACAAAAAGCATGCCGACTGGAAACATCACAAACTGACATGGTTCATCACGGCCCAGGACAGGAAGGCTCTGCAGCGGCTGACTGAAACCACCAGAACATCAGTGGTACCATCTACAGAGCATCAGTGACATCAGTGAAGTGAGATGTCTGCACAGAGGGCAAAGATACTAAAAGACAACACCCACCCAGACACACTCTGTTCACCCTGCTGCCATCTGACAACAGACACAGAAGTATCTGCTGCTGTACCACCAGACTATAGGCTGTGAGGGGTGCATGTAGCTTGGGAAATTACAGATATTTAGTTTAAAATCTTCTATCCCATGAATATTAAATAAATCTTGAATCTTGAATTATTTTAAATCCTGCATCATTTACATCTATGTTTAATAACGCTTTTTCACTAGAAACACCTGCCGGCTGCAGCCGAGAGTGCCCAGTGTGGCCCAAAACAGGACATTCCGTTGATGTTGCGTGTACAGAACAGAACGACAGAAACACTGCTTACAGATTTCAATGAACAAAAGCAAATTATATAAAACAATAAAATATACAAAATGTTATGTGAGGAATGTGGATCAAGGAGGACTACAAAGCAGGCCGTCCACGGTGGTGACCTGGAGGAGGACCGGCCATGCCCGACGAACAGTCAGCGAAGAAATATAAAAACGCATGAAGATTTACATTTTATTAAAGAGGGCGATGATCCATGGGGGTGTGGTGGTGCAGATCCATCAATACGTGAGGCAGTTATCATCACACTGGTCCAACACTTCTCATTATGACACACTGCTCTTACAAAAACATCTATTAGCCTTAAAAATGACACTCTGCCTGAGAGGATACCTGACAGCACGCCCTTCCTGTTTCCCACCACGTCACCAGAGATAACCCCGCCCCCAGCTGGCCCTCCTCTGCAGGTACAGGCCCGCTCAGCTCCCCTGAATGTACAGCTGAATTCAGTTACATTATTTAAAGTCTAACCCCTGACCCACATTCAGCTCGGGCCACTGCAGGCTCAACGTAAAACCTCCCATCACCCCTCTGAGCGCTGATTGGACGGCCGGGCCCGCACGGGAGCGCGCCGCCGGGGACGCGCTAGGCCCGTGTTTCCAGGAGACTCTCCGACGTGCCCGCGCCTCACCCCGTGCCCTGCGAAGCTTTAACCGAGCGCGCGGCCGTTAAAAAAATAAAAAAAATCTGTGTCAGGCGTGCCCGCCAGAGGAATGCGCGCGCCCGCGGCCCCCCCCCCCCCTCCTCGTCCTCGCAGCTCGTGTCCGGCGCTAATTGGAGTGGAGCGCCGCTGCAGATTATAAAATGTAAATAGCCTCCATGAAGCTTTTCCTGCGTTTATCTCAAGTTGTCCCGCTGCTGCGTGAGTGCAGCGCGGCGGTGCCGAGGACCTGAGAAGCTGCCGGCCTGTCTGCTCACCAGCCTCATCCCTCCTCTCCTCCCGTCAGGATGCCAACTCAACATCGCCTTTTCTCTTCTACTTGGAACAAGTTGATCTCTCTCCGAAGAGGCTGATGGGACAGCGACTGTGTGGGTTATTGGGTTTTTGTTTTTGTTTTTGTTTTTTCTTGCATTTCTCTCCCAGCGGGTCGGATTCTGCTGCGTGCTGCGTCACTTGATTTTTTTGGCCGATTTTTAATTTTTTTTTTTGATTTGAAGACTTCAGTGGAGCGGCCCGGAAAAGAAGATATATAGCCTACATTTAAACAAAAAAGAAAAAAGAAAACGAGGCGAAGACGACCTGCTCGACCAAACTTATTCCATTTTCGTGTCCGCCTGGTTTTATTCGGGGTTTTTTTTGTTGTTGTTTGACTTTTATTTTCTTAATTTTTATTTTGTTTTAATCTTGAGATGTGTTCACGGTCCTGATCTGGAAGATTAGAGCAGAGTATAACCGTTGGTGGCTTACATGTAGCGGAGACAAGAGGCTGTGTGTGTCTGAGGGATCCATCAGAGGCTTATATAAGAGGAGCCGTCATGTATGCAGGACGCAAGAGGAGAAAACCAGTCCAGAGGGCGTAAGTTGATTTTTATTTGATTGATTTATTTCTTTTAATTCTTCTTTCATTTTCACCATGTTATTGACTCGCTGTGGGCTCATGTGACAGGTCAGATGGACTTGTGGAGCCGGTGTCAGCTACTGAAGCCCGAGCGGAGGAACAGTTTCATCGATTCAGAAAAAATAAATAAATACAAATAATTAAAAAAAAAGATCTAGCTCGCGTCTTTACGCAAACGCATCTCCGTGCACCTGCGCGGTGTGTGAGGCCCGTGTGTGTGTGTGTGTGTGTGTGTGTGTGTGTGTGTGTGTGTGTGTGTGTGTGTGTGAGTGGAGATGTCGCAGGCTGTGTGTGCACGCAGCGCACGGCTGTTTAATGCCTGCAGATTACTGCAGGCCTGCAGCCGCGGCCTGGCTCTAACCTTCAGCGCTCTCTTGATTTCCACTCGCAGAGCCGCGTTTGTCCGCAAGTAATGACAAGATCAAATATATATATATATATATATATATATATATGTATTTTTCATTTTCATTATTAAGAACGAATGATGACATAAAAGCCCCGACTCGCCCTCACGCACGGTGTTGCGCCATTTTCTGTCAAACCGCCCTTCAGTGGCTCAGAGGCGGCCGTGCGTTTTCCTGTCAGGTTGTGTTGATTGGTGCGGGGAAGCTTTCTAATGTTTAATATTTACTCGCTGAAATCACACATTTATTAGGCTAAAATCCCAACACGAATCTATGTTTAGATTAAAGGCCCTGGATCCCTGCTCGTCTTTAGTTCACGTTCATTTTGGACGCGCAGCGATGCCACGGTGAGATCATCCGAATTAAAGATGGAGATGCAGTTCTGAAGTCTGAGCAGGTGCAGCACACCTAGAATAACGAAACACTGTCAGACAGATTTTTTTGTATAATAAAGTGCAAACAGACAATGAATCCACACAGAGCTCAGTGAAGAGCGCACAGTGAGACACATGAGGCCTGCTGCTGCCTGAGGAGAACACTGCTGACCTGCTGCCAGTGCCGGTAAATGATGCTGCTGCTGCTGCTGCAGGTTTAGGTTGAACACGATGGTTTTAATTTTAAGGCCCCAAACTGATCTGCAGTGCCCGATAACTCCTGAAAAACCAACAAGGCGAATCATGAAAAATCCCCATAATCCTTTGCTGTGATGGGACAGATTCAGGAGAGAACAGGACTGACTGCAGGTCTCTGACAGAGACGCTCCAGTCCGAGTTTTGCTTGAATTTTCTTCTGCTTGCATTCTGCTTTTCATGTTCAAACACACACACACACACACACACACACACACACACACACACACACACACACACACGGATATGTTTTGATAATTGATTTATTTCTTGTAGATGTTTTCCCATTTAGAAGGTCTGCTGCTTTTCTGGGTTTCCTCTTTGAATCGGTTGTATTTATCTATAACGTGTTAATAACAATGACCACATCCAAGTCACATAACAGTCACATTATCAGCATAGCATGGTGAAAGTGGTCCTGCTAATTATGGTTTGAAAAATAAAGAAGATATAAATATATATATATATATATATATATATATATATATATATATATATATATATATATAGCTTCATTGATTTGGATGTTGCTCTGGACCGTTCTGTGATTCCAGTAAGATTTATATGAATTGTGCAGCCCTGGTGAAAAAAAAAAAAAATGATTGAATTGAATGAGCAGTTTGAATACTTTTTACTTAATAAACCTACAACTCCTGACATCTTAGAGCAGACAGGTAGTCAAAAAAATACATAAAACCAGTGGATTAATTATGTGTAAAAAGAATTGTTTATTACAGCAATATAGCAGCACACACACACACACACACACACACACTGTTCCCTATAGAAGGCCAAAACTACCTTCTGTGTTGTTAAAATGCAAAATGGTTCAAAGATCCCAAGTCGCCATCCTCAAGTTGTGATTAAATGACTTTGTGTGCAAAGTGTTACCCATGCTACAGTGCTCACATGATGGAAAATAATAATCAGTGATTGCACATATTTAAAGACAATTTTTACATCAGAAATGATGAAACAGATTTATTTTAAAACGTGTTTTTTCACTCGACACAACTAGTGAGAAAATGAAACCTTATGGTGGAGCAAACAGACAGAAATGCATCCAAATGAATACGATCCAAAGATTATTAATGTTTTACAATTCTATTAAAGGTTTCTATGAAATGTTTGTAAGAAAAAAAAACATAGAAATTAGCTTTTATGTTCATTTATATGTGACGTTCAATGTATGTGAATTTATCTCCCTAACAAGGCCAAATAGTAAAAGATTATCTTCTGTTTTTAAATCAAGCCGTCCACACGAGCAGACTGTGTGGTCTCTTGAACCCGATCACGTGACACAGTGTCGACTTCTGTGTGTTGCCATGAAGCACAATGTTGCGTAACACACTGTATGTGTCGCCTGTGTGGAGCGGCGGAGCTCGACCTTTACCCTCGCAGGTGACACGGTGTGTGAGTGTGTGAGCACTCTTCCACCAGAGGGATTTCTTTTTACGCCGCGCCGTTACTTGAACACTTCTTAAAGCTAAAACAGTTTAACAGAAAAAAAGTCAACCTGAGTTTGTGCTGCAGAAATCTTCTTTTTTCCTTTTTTTTTCCTTATTTGTTTAATCTGTAGATTTTTGCTGTGATCTCTGATCAGACTGCTGCTCTAATAGAAGTCTGGTTGTTGTAGATGACGACTCGATGGTCAGTAACGTGCAAGTAATGTGCAAATATTAAAGGATGTTTGGATCTTCAGATTTCTCTCCAGGGTTGTGTGAATTGATGCTGAGATAAAGTCTGTGGCTCACTTGAGCTGAGAAACATTTTGTTTGAACACAAATATGTCTACTGTTATTCTTATTATTTTTGTGTGTGGTATAAATGCAGTATGTCCTTACTTGTTAAGAGCAGGGCATGATTTTCGTCTCATATTGACTAGCAGATCTTTCATCACAGCTCTGAACAGGGTTTCACCACAGCGAGTCGTCTTGTCTGTACTAACTGTTGTGCCTTTAGTTTGGCCTTTTGCATTTTGAAACAAATGAACCTGCTCACGGTGCGTGTAGCTTCAGAGAGAAAATGTCCAAATATCAACAAGGCCACAAAGGCCTAACAGTCCCCTTCTGTACTCACTCATACCAGCCAGCGAAACACACCTGATTTGCTCATCACCAAAAAAAAAATAAATTAAAAAAAAAAAAAAAATGAACTTGTAATGTTGAAGAAAGTGAGAAAATAAATCCTGAATCCGTCCCTTTATCAGGATCCATAACGAAAGCTAATGGGGTCTGTTCCAGGCAGAGACGCTTCCTCCATTCAAGTTTGTGGAAATCAGTGTTTGTGGGTTTTTGTGTAATTTCTGTTGACAAACCAACAAACATACAAAAGAACATGGATGGAAAAACACGGCCTCCCTTGGTGAGGTGATGAAACCTTACCTCTGCATTGCTCTGGGAAGAAGGTGTGATTTATATCGTTTGGTGAATTTGATATCTAATGTAATGTTTCTCTGAGGCAGTCAGCACTAAGTGTCTCCACTCAGTGATGGTACAATATGTTGAATTGAACATATCTCCAGTTAACTATTAACATGACTAAAACTGACTTGTTTGTCATTGAAGTAATATTGTATTATTAATAGTATCTTTGTTAAACGTGAGCACAACAGATCAGCACTAACATTAACAAAGGAAATCAGAGGTTGTGAGAAATCACTAAGAAATCACAGTAGTCAGAGCCGAGTACAGGCCGATACGACAGTGAAGAGATGTACTTTGGGAAATATGTGGAAGCAGCCGTGGGCCTCTGCGGGGGGCTCAGGAGAGAAAATACCCTTTTCCACCATGTTGGCAGTACAGAATCAGATTATTCCGACACTTTGTTGGAGCCTATTCTGAATTAAATATCTAAATGGAATTGTTGTGCAGTACTTTGACACAATTTCCTCAAATTTTAGTTCATCACATTTGTGCATAAATGTGCTGTAATAATGTCACAAATGAATATAGAGCGCTTGCTGTCACTCCCTGTTGTGAAGCTGATGGCGGTCAGCTAACAATGACACACACGCACAATAGGAAACTATTAAATGGGTCAAAGAACAAAGTTTGGAAAAGGCTTTTTTAATACTTCAAGACGCCCTTCCTAACATTACACAGCGCTCAAATCCTCAGAAATGTATGTAATATAATCCCAAAATGTAATTCTTTAATCCCAGATCTAGAACAATCGCAGCACATTTTTAGAATCTGATCCCCAAAACGTCGTTAGCTCAAAGATATAAACTTTGTAAAGCGGTGGTTGACGGGCTAATGACAGCTAATGATGCCGTTGTGACCTCTCGCTTCATTTATAATCCGTCAGGGTGAAGCAGGCGCCGTCTGAAGGGGCCAAGTCCAACCCGTCCAAACGGCACCGAGACCGGCTGAACGGGGAGCTGGAGCGCCTGGCCAGCCTGCTGCCTTTCCCCGAGGAGGTCACCGCCACTCTGGACAAACTCTCCATCCTCCGCCTGAGTGTCAGCTACCTGAGGGCCAAGAACTTCTTCTCCGGTAAATCCACCATCACCCGCTGTCATTGCTGCTCGGCGTAACAGCAGCACACTCCAGATTATTCCGACACCACTGTGATGCCGTGCATGTTGTATTGATTAGGTCGACTCTTTTGCATAGCAACAGTTAGATGGACACGTTGATCTCGCCTGTCGCGTCATGTGATATCATCTTGTTTGATTTGAAACTAAATAGACAATGGTAATATCAAGTGAATGAATGAGGAAGTGGTTGGTTTGAATGCTGGTCTATCAGCTTGTACATGTTCAACACAGGGAAATAATCAACATGGATACTGTGGACGGAAGAGAACAGTTATATATGATGCATAAACTGAATCAGCGTGACGTCATGCTAACAGTAACAGTCACTTCCAGGTAGACACCTGGCAGCTAATTTGCATTGTGGGAAATATGTGAAATACTCAGCAAATCAGTTTTTCTCTGTTGTCCTTTTCAGTGGTCACTGAGACGTTCAGTCTGAAGATAAAGTGCACAGCGTGGTCTGACCTGATCTGATGTTTCTGCCGTGCTCATTTCATGGACTGTGTTGCAGATTTGAAAGTTCTACCTAGCTTGTGTAAACTAAAGCTAAAATGTTTCTTTAGTCTGTGGCCTTACAGCTAAATTGCATTGAGTCTTGGATGGATTAGCGGTTAGCTTACCTGAAAGCATGTGAATAAGACTGATTGAAGTCACGGTTGTTGTTGTTTTTGTGCTGTGACCCGGTTAATCTAGCAGTGGCCCTGCTTTCGGCCCTTAAAGCGACAGTTTACGCCACACTCAAAAACACCAGTTCTTCCTCTTGCCTGCACTGTTGTTTACCCGCTTATTGTTTCTGTGTGATCTGCTGAGTTTTGGTAGATGTTGGTTGTAGAGATGAGAGGCTGATGAAACTAGATGGCATTAAAAAAAAATGAATAAATAAAAATCAATCTAACTTCTCTACCCAGAAATCATGATCCAGTTAGTCAAGATAATCCATAGAGCCAGCTCAGTGCCTCCCTCTGCGCAGTGATACGGGAAGAATATAGTTCCTACATGAAACTTTTAGGAGATTTAATTGTGTTGCTGAGTCATCATTTGTGGCTCAATTGCATTTTTTTTAAATTTGATTTGTTCAACACCACAGCTGCTACCCCCAAAATTCTGCAGCTCGCACTAAAACGATCAAGATTGATAAGCAGCATAGAAGACGAATTGCACCATTTTGCTTTTGGGGTGAACTAACCCTTTAAATTGCCCTCAGCCTGGAAAAGCCAGTCAACTGAACTTCAACTGAAGTTTGTAGCTGACACCGATCGATCTTCACCATGGTTAACGTCGCAAGTGAACATCTCCCCACATTGGTCTTTTCGGCAGTACTGATGCTCAAAATTCAAACGAAAGAGAAGCGAGGGCTGAATTGAAACAGTTAAAAGTGGGCGGCTGCTTCTAAATGCCCTCAGGTTTTTTTTTTTTTAGCTCCGGTCGCTTTATGACAGTGTCACAACAGTGGAGCCGCTCGCTCGGTATTTGTGCTGGATGTGTTTCCCAACATCTCAAGGCTCATCTCGTCAACTGGAGACCACCACGCCGAGAGGAGAGCAACCAGCCACCGCCTTTATTCAGATGATTTCATCCAAGGGAAAGGTCCTCAATATTTCATTGAGACCCATGTTATGTGTGTGTGTGTGTGTGTGTGTGTGTGTGAGAGAGAGAGTGAGAGAGAGAGACATCACTTATTGGAGGATCAGGAGATGGAGCTTTGCTTGGCGTCCATTAAAACTGTTGCACCGGCGCGCGGGGGAAGAGTGGCATGCCGACGGGTGGATGTGTGCGGCCGTCCCTACTATGGCGAGCAGACACATTGTTATTTTAGGCGCCGATCTTTCAAAGAGAATGCTGCAATGCGGCCGTCGGATGCTCTTGAAGCATGAATAATTGAGAGAAACCCTGGAGTTTAAAGAATTTATGAAATGGAGGCAGAGCAGTGTTTGTTTAAGGCAGCGGCTCTTTGCGACGGCCGTTCGGGGTGAGCCGGACAGGACGCAGCAGCGGCGGCGATATGACTGTTTTCGGGCGGACGGAGCAAAAAGCATTTCAGATTTCGTACGGCGTGTGTGCGCTCTTGTGTGTGTGTCATACGGCTGCCCGGTTCACATATAGTTTCTATAGGTGGAGACTTTCGTGCCCTGCAGAAACACAAGCAAGCTGATGTTTCCTCAGACAATCGGCTATTATGATCATTTCAGAGCCATCAATACGAGTTGTGTTAATGTTCCCATTCACTGACATATGGAAGGATGCATCGGCCATTCAGCCTGTCACAGTGAATTATTGATACTGGATTTTAGTACCAATAGGTCAAAGTGTAGCCTATGGACAAGCCCTCTTGTCTAACTGCATTAGCCTACTTCCTGGACAGTCTCTAAGTAATTAACGAGCTCAGTGTTCTTACATTAGGGAGGCAGCTCCTCGGGGAGAAGCCCCCCGAGGACCCTGCGGACCCCTGAGGGCCCGTCGCTGCTGGCGGCCTCCGTGGTCAGCCATAAATAGTTGTGTGTAAACAGATCAAACCCTGCTTGCCTTGGTCATCATCAGGGGTGTGCGGTCAGAGGAGTGGCGACTCCGCTCTGTTTGGACGTCGCCCACGTGAAATATTAAAGCGCCTTCCATTTGCGCTGTGCTGTGGGGAGGTTTCCTACCTGGATATGTTGTTTTACACGCTCTATTGTTTGACAGAATGCCGTACTCCATGCGCCCCGTGTGTGGCTGAACGTGTCGTAGGAGTTGAACAAAGCCCGTGCAGAGCGAGGTTAATCTGCCTGACAGTATTATCCAGCCCAGCTGCCTTCTTTGTTATTGTCAGGAGCTACAATGGGCTCGTCCCTCTCGGCCAGTCTGAGGAGAGGGGCGTTAACTCTCCTAAAACCGATAACGCCGGGATGGCCCCACCGTGGGTGCGAGGCAGCTCTCGGCCACAAGAGCCGTCTTCACAGCTGCCGTCTGCCTCGTGGATCATCATGCTCCATGTGTGACAACAGGACGGGAGGCAGCTGATGAGTTAAATATGGAAATATCGGTGTCCCCGGAGGAGCTGGCGTGCCGCAATGCACTTGAAGGTGACAGACGCGGAACCAACTCGTTCTCAAAGACTGGCGCTGGTGGCTTTCTAACATTTGTAAGAGTTGTTGAGCGAGGGGCCACCTGCAGTGTGTCCAGCAGTGTTGGTCCTGTCACAGATAATCCAGTGCGGAGAATCCGTGATACGCTTATTAGTATTAGTCTGCTCTCTCCTCTTCATCCATGTGTCGGCCGGGTTTTTCCAGTTTGCTGATTGTATTCATGCTCTACAGGGGATGAACGTTTCGTGTCCTCCAGCGCCAAACCTTTAAGACAAACTGAAGCCACGAGATACATCTCATTTTTTAACCGCACGTAAAACGCTCTCGAGGTGGTGGTCACTTGTCCTCTCATACACTGGTGTCCCTCTGTGAGTCTGACTGGCCTTCTGCTTTTAGCTCACTAACTTTTTAGACACTTTTTAACTGCGCAGATTTTTCAAAACTTGTGTGGAGATGGACGTCAGACACTGATGTCACCGCCAGACCCAAACGGAATTCTTCTCAGTTTTCAGCACTGATCCAGAGTGAAAAATCTGTTTTTGAAAACAAAAATAAGCCAACATGGATGCAAACAACTTACAACTATTATTTCATATACACCTGCCCCACAAATGTAGTACTTTCCTCAGCTGTAAATCCAATTTTTGACTCAATGTCACACTGCAGCACAAAATTTTTGACGCTGATGCTAACTGAAAATGACACACGACACCATGTCCCACACATGGGGATGGGGATGCGTTAATGTTCTGCGTTTTACAGGCAGCATCTCCTTTAAAATAAACATAAGTCGACATCCGCATGTCATGCAGGAGCACTGAGTAAAAGTAGTCGTGTCAAAATATTACTTTGGAAAAAGCAAAAGTCGTCCAATTGAATAACACTTCAGTAAAAGCCATGAAGTATCTGACATTAAATATTATTATATTATATTATATTAAATGTACACAAGTATCACAGTAATATCTGATATCGATATGTAAAAAATGTAAAAATGTCTTACTTTAGCCCTGACGCAGCCTCTGAGTGACAGAGTAACTATTAAATAAATGATCAGATGATGCTCCCCCATAACGACTTCCCTGTGAGGTGTTTCGTCCACCTGCTGAGTGGCTGCTCATTTTAGGTTAAGAGGTAAAGCGTTTAAAGGAATAGAGCACGTATGATGGCGCTCCACTGGATGAGCGGCGGTCAATCCTCCGTGGCGAGGATCGGACCTGCGGGGACATTTTTAACAGTGTTTGTGGTGGAAAAAAAACCCTGACCAGATCCCGGATGACACAACTAAGCCAATAAGGGCTCTCCTGGGTTTCTTGGAACAGTCAGCATTTCCAAAAGCCAGTTGGCTTGATTATCCTTTTTCCTCTTCGCCCCCTCGTTCACACCTGACCCCCCTCTGGTTCCTCTCCACAATGGTTCCCTGAGTTTCGGTGGCGGGCTGCGAGAACCAAAACCCCGCCATCACTTGACCGCTGTTGCATAACCGGCACTCTCGCAGATGCACGTCAGATGGTCACCACTGTGCTTCACGTAACACTGCAGTCCACCGTTTAAACCTGTCGTGGACAGGATTTGAAATGATGATTAATCTTGTGATTTTATCGTACAGCAACAACAAGCCTGTTGTTAAAGTGAACTGCAGAAACACTCTATTGTAAATATAGATGGAGATTAGGAGACATAATCCCTGTGGCTGCAGAGGGATTCACTTCTCCGTGCTGGCTGAGCGTTGCTGGAGGTAACGCTCCCTCTGTTCAGTATGTTCAGTATAGTGCTCGAAAACCCTGTCAGGTTTTAATAAAACCTCAAAGAAAGACACCTGGAATAGTTTGATGGGGTGAAATGTGGATCTTATTTTCACTGGTGTTCGATTTAGCAGTTTAAATCAAAGCTGCACTGATCAATGCTTTCATGTGAGCAGTGTGTAAAGGAGCTGTGTCCCTCGAGCCCACAGGAAAAGCTCCCTTGCCTCCTTCCCTTGCCTCCTTCCCTTGCCTCCCTCCCTTGCTCCCTTGCTCCTTGACCGCTGCAGGTCTACACTGGCAGCAGAGAGCTGTCAGCCGGATGATCTTCAGACGTGGTTGTTCTAAACTAAATTTCTCTGCAGTTCACCTTCGCTGAAATCAAAAGCAGGAATCCTCTCTTGTTTATGTGTTTATGGGTTTGTTCCAAATTGATTTGTGGAATAAGTCACTTGTATCACTTCCTATCTCTTTAAAGAAGACTACGAAAATGTAAATTGTCGGACATAAAAACAGTGATCCACTGATCTATGAATCCAGACTGGATGGTCTAACAATGGTAGAGCCATCAGTGCTGTGTTTTTTGTTTTTTTTTCATTGTATTGTTTTTTTTGCTTTTTTTTTTTTTAATGGAATATTGAATTGTGACCTAAAATCATATCATTTATCTGGAGAATCTTGACAGCCCTGGTTGCAATGTGGCTAACAAGTCAGTTATTGCATCTTTGAGTAAAAGGTTGTGATACTCCCCCTGTCACCGAACAATGGACTGTATTGTTTGAACTTGTTTGAGGATCCGACAGCACAGAGCACTGGTACTGAGCATCTCACCAGAAACGCTGTCAGTTATCAAGTATTATGATAGTAGTATATATCTAATATAGCCAATGATTACCTGAACTCCTGAATGTTTTCGCCTGAAACTTGTACAAGGCTCCCTGAGCTTCAAATCACAAGGAACAAAAGAACAACGGAGCAGCAGAGGAGAAATGAATCTTTCACAAGTTTCCATATGGTCGACCATTATATCTATTATAAAAGCTCCGGGTTTGAAATGTCTTCCATTAATAGAGAGACAGCAAACATGGACCTGCACAGCACACACATTATGCAACTCCCGCTGGATCAGGACATGGATATAGAAAATGAATTATGTAAAACGCTACTCTGGCTGTAGTAGAATGTGGCTTTGTCGTACGCGGGAAGCCAGCGTGCACGCTGGAGCTGGACTAATGTAGCAGGACTGACGCTGGAGTGGGATCCTGCGTCTCGTCTTTTCTCTCTGTTTTGCAAAAAACTATTATTATTGTCGAATAATGCAGCTGTCACGTCAGTTCACTCGAACGATGCCAGCGCTGATGCAACTGCAGCGCGCGTTGCTACGCCTGAAAGGAAACAGCGTCCATACATGGCCGCCATGACACGGCACGCATACGGCTGGCACACAGCTGGACGTATGTGTCAGAGCTGCAGGCCGCCGAGGAAGCCTTGTGACATATCATGATAACCATAACGGGATAGCTCTGTATGGGTGGGGGTGGGGGGTGTTTGTTATTTGAAGTGCCGCCTCCCCTCCCCCTCCTTCCTGTAGGTCATCTATCTGCAAACAAATGAACGGCAGAGCGGAGCGGTGCGGGCTACACAATGAGCAGTGGGTCATCCCCTTCATGACGACCCTGCCTCCCCTCCCTCTGCCCGTCCTTCCCTTCCGTCCTTCCCCTGCAGGGCTTAACCCCATCCCCCCCCCAGCCCCGCTGATCACGGCACGGCACAGCCAGGAATGCAGGCCACCAAAGGGAGAACCTGGTAATCAGCGGTGACCCCTCCCCATCATACCCCGCCCAAATCCTGGTGAGACCTCCTCCTCCTCCTCCCACCTCTGTGGATCGCCTCTCATAAGCAAATATGCAACCATGTGATCTCAAAAAAAAAAAAAAAAAAAACCTCGGGAGACACGAAAGCAGCACAGGGTGCGTGCTTTCCCCCCTGCATTAGTGGCCGCGTGTTCATGTTCAGCCTCTATATGTGTGGCTGTGTGTGTGTGTGTGTGTGTGTGTGTTGCGTGCATCCATGTGTATGTCAGTAGATGTGGGGGCGGTATGTGTGCATCGCGTGTTCATTTACCGCAGCGTTCGGGGGGGTTGAAGGAGTTGAAACATTCTATATTTACTCGCTGCCATTCACACTCTGCTGGAATAATTAACACACAAACACACTCGCGCACACACAGCGTGCACGCTCCCAAGTAATCACTGCTGCGCACAAGTGAGTTGTAGCTTGTTAAGAGTCGAAGCGTTGACTGATGGGATATTACTCTGTGTTTGCGTTGTCACGTGACGGCATGTAGTGCTCTGACAGGCTCAAAGACCTGCTCCACTCGTGTATTCAGGCATACAAAATAACTCTCAGATATCTGATTAGATTTTACAGTGGGACCAAACTGAATCATGGCGTAATGATATGATTGTAAATAGCACTTCTGGAAAAAGCAGACGTAGCTGCAGTAGATCTTCTCCGGTGCAAACAGTGAGTCACAACATAATTTAACCTAAAAACTAGTTGAACTCCTGCTGCACTGTGTTGGGGGAAAAAAAAGAGGGAAAAATAGAAAGAAAATGGGTTACAGTTCTATTTTTAGTGATTTACAAAAACAGAACGCATGCATCTACAGCGTGTGAATTGTCAGTACTGATCTGAATCTCCCCAGCTACAGCGCTGAGAGCCTGAGCTGCACTTCCTGATTGGCTGCTAACGTGTTCGTGAACAGATTAACACCTGAGCTGTGCAGAAAGTTTTAAAGTGCGCTGCAGTGACTTCAGACTTCTGAAAGACTTCAGTGGTCTTTCTTGTTGTATGTCGCCGAACAACAGTGTTAGTAAGTTGAGCCACCAGAGGTATACTGCCACAAAGCAAGTTCATCGTAGCCCGGCTTTCTCTGTGTCAGCTGGCTCAACGAAACCTAAAACCCCAATAAGAGATCATGAGACCTCAACAGTGGTTTGGTGCATAACATGACTCCTCTTCCACATTATTACGGATATGTAAAACTATGACAATATATGTGTGTGTGTGTGTGTTTTTATATATATATATATATATATATATATATATATATATATATATATATATGTATATATATATATATACACATACGTATGTATATACACACACACATAAGCAAATTAACTGGAAAACCATTATTATAATACAATATGAATATAATATGAAATAATATATTTATTAAAACCTGTTGTGTTTATTTGATTTGCAGCCCATGACAATGTTTGACTGCCAGGCTTAGCTGGTACTTTACCTCCTACAATGACACAATCTCAGATGCATTCAGAAAGAGTTATGGAGACATTCTTTGTTTTCCTAAGCAAAGACTAATGACAGCCAAGCAAGTGGCCTTTTAATGCTGTCACTTAAGAATTTCTATTTTTAACAGAATAGTGTGTGGAACTGGTTTATGCTGCGTATTTGTCCCCATGCAAATAAACACTAAATTGATAAACAAATCAGTTTACTACTGTGCAGTCTGATTGAAATAACTTGTATGTCAAATATGCATTATGCAAATAATAAACTTCTCCGTAATACTTTAAATTTCTCTGTGGTGCAACCAGGAGACCGTTGCACAGCTGGACCAGTTGTTTCGTCACTGTCAACTTTCTGAAGGTGCACTGTTGGCTCAGGTCACATGGTGGTTGGAGATAACAACCAAACCTCGAGAAACAAAAGTAGAATGATCTCCACTGATAGGGATTCGGATGACAAAGAGAAGTGGACCCAGCAGAGAGTGTTTTTGCGCAGACATTTGTGCAATGTTCATGCAACAAGGAACCCACTGGGTGGGTGGAATAACGCAAACAGAGGTAAGTCTGTTAAATGGCACGAGGACACAAGACTGCATGTAAATACACTCTATAAGAGAGGCGAGGTGCGATGCGTTCGGTGGCCGATGGCTGACGGCCTTCTCAGCCGGGAAAAAGTCAAAGTAATTCCTTGTTTTGCCGTCGTCCTCGCTGCCTGCGCTCTGAATCAGTCCTGGCGTGGATCCAAAACAAACTGCGCTGCCTCCTCCCTCCTCTGTGTGTCCAGTGCGGGCCATGTGTGTGAGGCGTGTCCTCTAATCGTCAGCATTAACACAGCGGCTGAGGATGTCCAACACCGCTGGGCTCTGCCGCCGTGGCCCAGAACCACCACCCCTCCCTCCCCCAACCCTGGTTTAATACGCTGGGTTAATGCTGTCCAAATATAGCACTGTTTCATGATGCAGACTTCTGCTTTTGTTATCCCACGTGACCCGAGCACAGACACATAATATGTTGTGTAAACAAGCAAGTTCATCCTGAGTACGACTTCCTCTGCTCGGTCACTGACGGTCGAATGCAGACAGCGGGTCGTTCTCAATGATTTTTTTTTTAGGAGTGTTTTTATAAATTGATTGGTTGATTATATTCTAATGTTATACCAACATTACTCTAGTCTGCGCCACGCTGTTCTTCTCAAAATAACTGAGTCGTGATCATCAGGAGGTGGTGTTGGTTGTAACAGCAGGTCAACATTAACATTTCATCCCAGATCTGTCCTGTGATTGGTCACAAAAAATCCAAGCCTCCCCCTGGCAGCCTCACGAGTGTGTTGTTTGGTTATCGTGGGAACACGCCGCCCTGTGACAGCGCTCTGGAAACATGGGTTGGGGCTGGAAGTATAAGCGGTCCAAGTACAGAACATCCCTGCTAATCCTGTTGTAAATAGCACGATGGGACAAACTGAAAATGGTCAAATATTTTATAAATATTTTCAGTGTGCTTAAAAAAATTTTTGGGCCTCAGCCTCCAGCGAATTAAAGCCCTCTGCGAGATAAACCCTGACGAACCCAGGCCAAGTCTTGCTCTCTGTGGAGCAGTGTCAGGAAGCTTTATGCTGAAGGCTCCATGATGAAGGCCAGGACCGGAGCCAAGATGGCCTCTGGGTCACAGTCCCAGGACTGAAGATATGTCCTTTGAAAGTGTTGTGACAACTGGACTTAGTTAGTTCGTTTGGTTAGGTTTTGTGGTGGTCTGACATTGTTTCCAGAAAACTACATTGATACTCCGAGAGGAGAGTAAATTACTGTCTTTTTCTAGTTTTGAAAAGCAGCCCACTGATCTGCACTGTACACCTGTAACAATGTTGGAGGGTTTGAAAACAAGAGAGATCACCTTTTTTTTTTTTTAAATTTTATTCTTTCATCCTTTTTAAAACCTAGCACCAGCATTACCCACAATGCAACTTTGCCAGTCAGAGGCAATTGATTAGATAACATGCAGCTTCCTCTGCAGCTACAAAAGACTTTAAACTATTGTTCCCGTTGAGTACTGTGGTCTTGGTTAACTCGAGTGCTACTGCATTAGTGAGTATTAGTTTTCCTAATGAGAGATGTAAAAGATGAGGGAGTTTTTTTTTCTTCACACTGTGGCTCCTCAGTGTGTTAGCTACATAATTATGCTAGCTATATGCTAGCAAATGTAATGCCAATGAAGCCCCCTGGAGGAGCACTGGGTTTTGTTGCTAATCTGATAGTGGTCAAACTGTGTAATCACAGCGGCACATGATGCACGATGGCCCCAAAAACAGTTAATGGCGAATGTCTGTCGTGCACGTGCTCTTTGGGCTGTACTATGCAAACAGTGCAAAAGCTTCAAGACATTGTTCTCACGGGTGATTATAAATGATTTGAGATGAGGATCTTCTGCAGAGGATGGCGCATGACTGGAGGAGGCTACTCAGTGAATGCAGTTTGACGTGCAATTTCAGTTATAGGGGCTCTGTAATTATGTATCACGTTACACCAGAATTTATTTTGTACCCAAAAAGAAAAACCTAAATAAGTACCTAAAAAAACCCCACAGAACTGAAGAGGTCATGTGACTTGAACTTGATTTCTTCAGAGTCTTGTTTTGTTCTTCTTTCTACAAAGTTTTGTTACCTAAGCCTTGACTGGAGAAATGAATGACTTGGATGGATGATGCCGAGTGGAAATGACCATCATAATAAACTTCTCGGATCGAGCTGCATCACTACCTTCTAGAAAACACCGTGCAATAAGAAAATGCCTCCAAGGGCAGCTGAAGTATGACAAACAGTCTGATTTTCAGGGTCACTGCTCGTTTGTCAGGTTTGATCCATCACCTCCAGTGCTGGGTTGACTGATCATGCCCGTTAAGTCCTGCTTTCCATCACTGTGCTGCAGCTCCAGTTCATACAGCATGATAAAAAATGTGCCTGAGAGTTTGCAGAAATGGATTTAAGGGATGGCAGCAATTCAAACTCCTGTAAGAAAAAGAGAGATTTAAGGCAGCGGAGTAGTCTGATGCTTTCCCTTTTTGCCATTGTTTCCTAGAATAGAAAGAAGACGTGTCTGTTGACATCTACAGTCCACTGTTGTCTTTCAATTCTGCAGAGCTGCAAATTCACTTTTTTTTTCCGCAAATGAATGCATGCAGACTTGATGGCTTTGACTTGAGAAGATTTCAGAGTTCTGGTGGTTTCAGAACAATTCATTGTTGCAGTCAGAGCGAAAGAGGGTATAATAACTTAAACTGCATTTTTCACATCCACATCACATTTGCTGTGGATGTGTAGTGATGGGTTCAAGCTTAAACGCCTCAAAAGCTGAAGATACACTGTAAAAAAAATCGCTGTGAAAAGAGTGACTGTACACTGTTTCACAGTAGAACACTGTGTGTTCAGTCAATAACCACAGCCAACAAAAGCGCACTGTGAACTCCTGCTGCAGAACAATCACTGCAGTGAAATATGGCCTCTAAAACATGAGATGAACAAGGAATGTACTGTAGAAAATCACAGTAACCAGTAACATATATTAAATTACAGTAAACAACAATGTACTGTAAAAAGAAAATGAAGTTACCACGCTGTACCACAAACCAAAATGTGCAATTTGATTTGTTTTAATCAATTTGTCAGCGGGGAAAAAAAAAATAGAAGTGATCATGCAGAATGAAGCTGATGAAAAAGAAGAGCGGTCTCATCTGGACTCATTTGACACGAGGCCGATCGGCGTGGTGCTGTTTGTTGTCCACTAGCTTCGGAGCTCCATTATGCAGGGATGCATGCATGGGAAAGTCAAGCTGTTCCATTCAGCTCACTGGAAATGCCTCTGGGTGGTTGCTGGAGCGCTCTTGTGCCACATATATATGATGGCAGCGAGAATGTAAATTTTTCATTATGTACACTTGTGCCCACTGAAGCTTGATAACAAGATCTGCTCTTTGTCCTCCTCTGGCCATTCAAGAGGCTCTGTGTTGGCCCACTTTCTCCGGCTGGATTATGCCCCTGACGCTGCCGCATACCTGTGGTTCCTGAGGTGTAAACTAGCAAAGTGCAGCAAACACAGCGCTGCCACAACACACGCACGCAGATAGTGACAATGGGTAGTGCTCATTTTTTGGCCTAAGAATAAAAATCCAGTGGACAGAGAGCCCTGTGTTTTTTTACATTCTAACCATTGTGTCGTCATGACCAGTAAGGAATTATCACATGGATGTTAGTTATGATTAACCTTTATTTTTTTGGTGATCATTGGTTAAATACACAGATGCCTCTGTGGTGATTTATCATCTCAGATCAGCTGACATGATGGCAAAACACAACAAGATCACAGTAGTCTACAGGGAAGTGACCAAACTAAATAAAGGCGCTGTAGTGATACTGAGACTCATGATGTATTCATCCACAGGTTCACACTCCCCAGCTCATTAAATACAGCAGTTTGATCAGTGGCCTGGAGCTTCAAACTATGATGCTCCTCTGGTGTCAGTTTTGCACACCAAGAGCCCCACAATCAAGTTAGCAATAACGCGTTATATGCAACATCTGGTTAGACTTTTAAACAAAATATTGCTGACTGTATATTAGTGAAGATTATGACCAAAGACTTTTGGACTGTTATCTATGTTGTCAGACAGTCACGGCTCTGTTAGGCTCAGGCACCACTACTACTTTTTTAAGATAAGGAAAAGATCACCAAACCATCCCCTGACTGAGGCTCTTAGAGGGGCGCTGGACACTGGAGCTACACACTAGTGGCCGGTCAAAAGATGATCTGACCAATCACAGCCTTTGATGGAGCTGCAGCAGTCTCATCAGAACTGGACAGCATGTCTTCATTAAGAGAAGAGGAAAGAATGGCATTGATGGTGTCTTGATGATTTTTTGTCTCTTCTCCGACGGGCCTTTGTGAGAGTTTTAATTTAGCAGCTGGCGCAGCTGGTAGAGCTCTCCTACTGATCTGATTGGCTGAAGTTAGCCTCTGATAGACGGTTATTGACAGATGGTTCATCCAATCACCATACAAGTATATTCTGAAAGTGCCGGGCCTTTTCCAAACCGTTTCTATTGGCTCCTTCCTAGATGGATTTATGAAACAGGCACGTTTTGTGTGGGATCACAAGTGAGCAAAGCGTATTTAACTGAGATGAAGTATTTAGAAAACTAAATACATAAAATGTACATAAAAAATTGAATACACTTTCGGGCAGTTGATAGTCAAAGAAAATGTGAATACTAGACAATATTGTGCCAACATATCATTATCTTTTATTTGGATCTCCATTAGCTTTGGCAAAGCCACTACTATTCTTCCTATTCTGTGCAGACACACATATATATGTGTGTGTGTGTGTGTGTGTGTGTGTACATGTGTGTACTGTGAGTCCCTCCTGTGTTTCTTTATGGGACAAAAACGGCCGTTCTGCAGCATATCTAACATATGTGATGCATTGCCCTCTCCATTGACTCGTCAGTATGTCAGATTATGTCACACATTGTTCTCAGCAGCCCTCTTAAAGCTGATCCAAGAGGTCTGTATGGGAATAAGGTCAGGGGTGTCCAACCAAAGCTGTGTCTCGTGTGAAGGTACGAGCCACGTCAGACTCCCCCACACAAAGCCCGTATGCTCTCCAGTGTCTGCTCCGACACTCGGATGGACTCCTTGTTAACCCCGTTTGCAGACAACAAAAGATCTGACCCAGAACCCAGTCACCCAATCATGTCATACACCACCTTCAGGGCCAAAGGTCATCGCGGGTCAGAGCACGGTGCTCCCGCAGGGGTCAGAGATTAATGTGCTTGACCACTGCTCTCTTTCTCATGACATCACCGCAGCTCATCGTCTCACATATTAGAAATAGGATGATATAAGCTGGGCTCTATGCGTTTATCTTATTATCGTTTATCGGCTGATAATCTATTGTCGGCTGTCAGCAATGTCTCAAGGTGATGTCTGAAGGCATCAACTCAGAAAAGCTGCGTTGCACCGCATATATTGGTCAATGTAAATACGATTGATTAGATTTGATTTTGATAAATCAGGTTTTTTCTTTGTTATTTTGCAACAATCAGACTCATTCAGATCGCCGGCCATACAGTTCAGTTTGACATTCCAGATGTTAGTCAAAAAGATATTAAACATTCATCTGTAAATAAAATTATCTTAATGTTCATGCTGTTTTACTATTTATTAGTAAAAAAAAAATATCCTTTTGATGTGCAATATACCTGATCACTAACCATTACCATTCATTATAATACTTTACGATAGAATCTGTGCCTGCTTTTGGCATGTGTTCCACCATTAAAAGTGTTAGATCTGGTCTTCTGATGTGGAGAGTCAGTAGTTACCAGCGTTAGATGCCCGTCAGCTCATGTGCAGCGTACGGAACGGACAGGGAAGCAGAGCACTTTTACACTTTGAAAAACATGCATCACTTTTTTCTCCACGAGCAGTGACCACTCGGCTTATCCACACCACCAGCCTGCAAACCTCTCACACGCCTCAGAGCAGCAGAGCTGAGGGGAAGGAGGAAGGGGGAAAAAAAAAAATGAGTTGTGATGTCAGCTGGGAGAAGGGAGAGTCCCATTAGGATGAGAACAGCTGGGCCACCAGCCAATGGAGGGACTGGGAGGGGAGGCAGAGGGGACTTGGGGGGAGGGGCTGGGGGAGTGGTGACGCTGGCGGGGGAGAGAGGAGGGTGGTCGGGCTGAGCTGAGCGGGCAGTAAAGTTCAAACGTGTAGTGACGCCTGAAGGAAGTGTTGCCTCATCTCACTCGAATGTGGCTAAAAGAAGCATCTCTGGGGAAACGGAGCGCTTCTCTTCACCAGCTCACAGTGTTAGTCCACGTGCGAAAGCTGAACACACACAAACACACTTGAATACATTTGTGCAACATAGCTGTCTCTTCTACAGAGATGTTGAGTCTTCATTTGATTTCTTAACCTTTGTCTTGTGTCGACTGCTGGTGGACAGCATCCGTACTGCCGCAATTGTCCTTAAATGACAGGAAACAGAAATAAGCACACCACATGAGAAAATACTGAACGTTTAATGTGTATCACCCATTAGTCTCTAAAGTAAAAGATGATTAGTGTCAAAATATGAAGGACAAAAGTAAAAGAAGTCATTTTTACGAATATGTCAGAATATTATTTTGTTGTATTAATGCTGTTTTTCATAGAAACATGAAGTGCACATATTACACAGATGTAAAGGTCCGGATTGAGTTGAATTAGACTTTCAGATTGCATGTGATGAATGTTTAATGAGCTGGGAGCGGGCTGCATGCAGCGTCTTTAGCGTGCTACTCATAAGACAACCTGACAGTCACAGCAGTGCTTTGCAAACATTATCACAGGACTAAAACGCTGTCTGCCTCTCCCCACCTCCACCTCCACCTCCACCTCCACCTCCACCTCCACCTCCACCACCCTCCCCGTCTGTCCCTCTGTACAGTCACCCTGAACGGTCGGAACGGAGCGACTCCGGCCGGCATGAATGATGGCGACGGTAAAACAGCGGGATCGGTGGAGACCAAGATTCCTGAAGGCGATCTTCTGCTGCAGGTAAGAATTCAAGCTGTGTTTGTTGTTGCTTGAACTCAAACTGTCATATTATCCTATAAGGAAAGGGACTGGTGACGGACAGCTACACTGATTTTATTTGTCTGTCCGCTCCAGTGTTTTGTCTTCTTCCTGACCAGCGCCAAGAATCTATTTAGGCCAGTGACCAGAAGCCGAGATGCTCAGAGAAGCTTACCGCTCAATATGTCTGTCACAGTCTGCTGTGACCTCATCAAACATTAGTCTACTTTAAAGTTAAGCGTGTCTACTGCTCAGCTGCTGGGCAGAGATGAAGAGCTATCTGTTTGGTGGAACATTTTAAAGAATTCTGCTGAAAATGGATTCTTTTGAACAGAAATGGGAGGTTTCAAAATGTGTTGATTAAAAGAGTAAATTTCCACCCATCAGCCCAATCACAAATAAAAATAATTGAGTTATAATACTATATTATTATTATTATTATTATTATTATTATTATTATTATTATTATTATTATTATTATTATTATTATATTTTAGACAATAGTGTGTGTCAGACAACTGTTTTTAATGTTGCGTTTGGTTAGGTTTAGGCACAAAAGGGTTAGGTCGGAGTGGAAATGTGTTTTGGGTTTAAATAGACTACATATGGTGGAGATTTGTTTTTTAATGGTGACAATTTTAACCACTTGGTTAAAAGCAAAGTTCACCCGAAATCTTTTTAGCGCTCCTCCTCCATCTAGATGGTTTTGGTGGGCGTTGCAGAGTTGCAGTGCTGAGATGTCAGCCTTCCCTCCAGTATAATGGAGCTAGTCGGCGCTCGGGTTGGGCTGCTCAGAGCACCGAAACAACACATTTGAAAAACTCAACAGCAGTGTCTCTTTACAGAGATCATGACCCACCCACTCAAGACAGACACAGAGAAGACCTTGTTGTTAGCTTCCTGTGGGCACTTGAGTCAGTCTAGCTAACAGAGCAAGCTAACAGAGCAAGCTAACAGAGCAAGCTAACCTCATCACCTGGCGTCAGTGGTGATGCTCTTGTGTCTGAATGGGAGCAAATCCCTGCAGCAGGTTCTGCAAAAAAAACAAACAAACTTCAAACCAGACGAGTAGAGGTTGTCCTAGCATCAGATTCTATTTCACTTAGTTTTGGAATGACATGTTCAGCAGTCACACATGGAGGTGACGTTCAGGTGTCTGCATACATCATAGAATTACAAGCAATAACGCCAAGCGGAGTGAAAGACGAGAGATTAGGTTTAAACGATGTAACGCTGAACACCGAGCCCGGTTTTTTGAACGTGTTTGTAAAGAGCTGCTCCAGAGGGCTGTTAGCTGTACTGTGACAGGCAACATTTGGATCTGATGAAATCCAATTAACGGTCATGAATAAACCACCTCTATGTAAAACATGCGTCTGTTTGAATATCTTGTACTCAGCGGTTCAGCTTTTTAAGAAAAAAGGCAACCATCAGACGTGGTTTCCGTTCCAGTGGAACCGGGGGAAGGTCTCCCCTGGTTCGCGGCGGTTCAGTGCCCTCTGTACTGTATGTGTGATTGAGTGGAGCGCGCGCTCACTGGCTGCCAGATCTTTTTGGGATCTGCTGGAGTCATTGATTTTCCAGTCCAGTTCCTCCCAATGTACATTGCACTGGCATTCCAGGAGAGGAGAGGAAACAGCCTGACCGCCATACACCCTAACCCTACCAGGGAGGTTTAATTATTATGATAAGCCTACATTTCCCCAGCTTGTTGGTAATGAGAAATGAAAGCTCATTTGGAGAAAAAGAGGGTGAGTGTTCCACGGGGGATCTTCCTCCTCCTCCTAATCGGCGGGATGAGAGGGGAGACGGGCGGCGAGCAGTTCACAGGCTGAGGAATGTCAGGTTTATTTCCCGAAAGTCTGAGCGGGTTCCTTTGCTGTTCTTCACATCAGACGGTGGTGAATTATAAAGGAGCTGTGAGCCCATCAATTATTCACTCTCGGGAAAAAAAATGGAGGAATCGTGGCAGAGTGTCTTAATTGTGCCTCTGACTTTTCAGTCATCATTTTAGGAATAAACACAAGCTGAGCCGAGTCATATTTGCTCCCACCACGCAGAACGACAAAATCCTACTTCGGAGTGAAATTTGCGAGCCGCTGCTCTTCTTCTGCTCACACTCATGAGTGAATCGAGTCATTTCCAGCCGGGAGGTTAATGAGTGCACATGAGTAGGCTATCTGGTATTAAAAGACGTGGCCTCATTCTGACGGCTGCGCGGGGCTCTCACATCACATCCAGCAGCAACAGCGCAGTTCACCATGTTTTCCAACTTTAAACACACTTTGCGGGAAACGACGTCAGAATCGATTTCAGTTCATTCAAAGTGGGAGCGTCAGTGAAACCTTCAGATCATTAGACAGAATGTATTATCTGTGTGGCAGCAGTTACTGTGGAAATCTCAACCTTGACATTTTGTGTGTTTGTGTTTACTGTGGAGGAAGCGTGGCTGATGATTGTGGTGAATCACTGGTTCCCCCCCCATGGGCTGATTTGGAAAAGAGATGACTGTGCTTCTGTGTGTGGCTGTGTGAGGACAGTTGTGTGTGTGTGCATGTGTGTGTGTAGTGTGTGTTGGTTCATGTCTATTTGTGTGTTTGTTTGCAAAAACGTCTGCGTGCCGAGGGAGGGGCGAGTGTTCGTTAAGTGAGGTGGAAATGTTGGACCAGCTGTTCCCCTTCGAAGAGAAACAGTGATTGTGCTCCATTTCACAGAGCAGGCTTCCTCGATTTTCACAAGGAAGGTCTCCTCCTTTCCTTTCCTTTCCTTTCCTTTCCTTTCCTTTCCTTTCCTTTCCGATCTATCGCAAACCTAACACAAACAGCAGCTGTAGAAAGAAAAGGAGAAAAAAAAACTTTTTTTTTTAATTTACAGAAATAGAAGGAACAATAGATCACAATAATGTATGTATGCCCATATGTTTCATACATATTTTTGAACTGAGGCCCTCATTTATAAATGTAAATATGTAGAAAACAAATCATTGTTCTAGCCATCTTTAACTAACAGTGTGACATTATTAAAGTCATCTCACCTCATGTGCACTGGATGCACTGGACTTCTGCGACAGCTGGGACTATAAGCAGCAATGTCTCCACACTTCACCTTCTACAAAGGGAGAAGGCCTGGTTTGCTGTACACAGGAGTACATCAACCATTGTTTGAAGGTAGTTATAGAAGTAGCTGTTGTAAGAGTTAAATGTTAGTGATATTTGTTTTCCATAACCACGGCAACCTGTTGGAAACATCCCTGGTGTATTAGATATGGTACGATATGCTTCCAGCAATTACATGTTCATGACGATAGAAGTTAGAACATGACTCTTTTTCGACTACATTAGTTTTAGCTAGGTGTATATAATGTGTGGAGACTGAGTGCATTTATATTAGTCATCATTGCTCTAACATGCCTCGGTGCTGACAGCAGCTGTGGCCAGAGGCATCCAACCGTCCCATTCTGAGGAACGCCATGAGGGAATTTCTTCAGATCTGGACTTCGCACTCGAGGATGAGCTGATTTGGTCACTGTGATCTCAGAAGACATATTTTTGGCCATAACTCATTAAATGATACATTAACGATGACCAAATTTCACACAAATGTCTGATTGGATAAAATGATGAAGTGAGGACGTTTTAAATCCAGAGGTCGAAGGTCAGCTTCGCTGTGACCTCATAATGTTCTGCAGAAACACTTGTGTGGCCATCATTAAACGCCAAGACCTGGGGAGCAGAAGGAGAGACTGATTCTGTGACTCCAGTCCTGATCTTGAATTGAGGTTGAAGTGAAGACAGCATGATTCGCTGGGATCACTGCAACTTGACCAGTTGGTGGAGACACGACCACGATTCCACATTTTTTCATGTAAACAAAAACTTGTTGCAGCAGCCTGTTTATGCTGGAAATATGAGAGCATGGGTAGTCCAAAATGTTACCTGCTGAGCGTGAGACTGTAGTATGCTATTTGTCAGTGACACACATTATGTAGGAATCTGCAATACAAATATAGGGTCGACTTCATGTCGGAGCCTGAAATGTCTGGCATCAGGCTCCCTCACAGACCCCCCTCTCATATCCAGCGTTTTGGTCATTGGGCAGCAGCCAAATGTTGCCGACACCATCATAATAACAGCAGACAACTTTTGACAATTGCATCCTGGTTCTTCACTCTCTTACCTGAAATCTCTCACACAAAGACAGATGATGGTGCTGAATCATTTGCAAGACACGATGTCTCTGCTAACTGTCTTCGTACTTGCCTTGTTTGTCCCACAGGCTCTCAATGGTTTTGTCCTGGTCATCACTGCTGGCGGGATCATCTTCTACTCCTCACACACCATCCAGGACTACCTGGGCTTCCACCAGGTACTGTAGCACTGCCAGTCTGTCTATCACCTCAGATCACTGTCTCAACACTGTCCTGACACGATGACACAATTGGAAATAGAAATGAGCTAAAGGTACAGGGAACTTCTGTCGTTCTTATATTTGTTTGAGGAAATGTGACAGAGAAATCCCCGCTGTGGTCTCTCCATAGCTCATACACCACCAACACCTGCGGCTGCACTTACCAGTCTGTGTTTAATAGTCCAGCCTGTAAGGAAAGGCTGACTTCAGAGGACTCTGTGTGATGGATGACTATGATGAGCATGCAGAGGATCAGATGACTGACAGATACAGCAAACAACAATTATGTACTTGTATAACTATATAACCAGGCTGAGTGGAATCAGAGGTGACACAGACAGATTAAGTGGCACTGAAACTTGAAAATAAAACTCACTCAGCAACAGTGTCTCCTTTTGTTATAAGGTTAGGGATGATTGATCCTTTCGACAGTCGGTAATGAGTTGAGCTGCAGACAAGCTGCCACAGCAGGCTGGATTCACAGGGAGGGGTCCATCTCTGCTCCCTCTGCTTCCTTTGTTAGCCTCCAAAACGTCGAGGAAATGGACTTGGGCTCAAGTTGAATTCTACGATTGAATAAAAATGTTTTGTGACACATTCGTCAGATAATGACTGGTTGTCCGTGTTCGATCTAAACACCAGCAACCGATCGCAAAGAAAAGAAGAAAAAAAAACATCCCAAAGTGTCAGGGGGAATGAGAATGTATTAAAATTGTGAAGTCATTATATTTAAAAGAGGCACAAATCTATAGAAACACACATGTTGCGACATTAAACATGTAGCGGCTCTGTTTTTAGGAGCTGATAGATGGGTCTGGACGGATGGCTTGCGTGCAGCATCAGCTGGGAGCGGCTCGGGGGTCTTGTTTGATCCATTGGTCTCCTCCCTGCGTGGTGCAGAGTCAGAGGCTCGTACAGCTGCAGGAACACCTGACCTATTTATAGCGTGGCCTTTTTACAAACCAGCGGGCACAGCAGTGGGCTGCAGTGTGCGGCACATCCCTGCCTCACAGCTCCGCTGAGCGGCACACACTGAGACTCTCTGAACAGATGAGTGCACCTGCGCCGTGACTTTTAGGAGCGGCGCAACAGCGAAATTTTGCTTCCGACCACAGTGTTTTCAAGAAGCACATTGTACGGGGAGAGTGTTCTCACACATACTGCTGGAGCTGCTTACACCGTGGCTGCTGCCACAACTACTAACTGAGACTGCTGCTAACTACACTGAAGGGCTAGTCCCCATAGATCCTGCAGTGACTCTTAGCAACCATGCCAAGCAACACTTTAATAGTAATGTGTAAAACCACCTAGTAAGGTGGCTGTTCAGACCTGGTGTTATTACCCCGTGCTGAGTGATCTGATCACAGCTGGACAGCTATAAGTACAGGTGTGGACACCCCCAAGATGAGTTGAGGACGCATTTGAGATCCGATCGGTCATTTTTGCTGTGATCCACCAAGACGACCAGCTATAGAGACGTTTGACGCCAAACCTACATGGATTAAGTAAAGTTATTCTAGATATCCTAGGAGCCTTTTTTGGTTATACTCGTAGAAAAAAACACTGCTTGTGGCTGTAATAAGCCCATGTACGCCCCTTAAGGAAAACACTGGAAAAGCTTCCTGTCGGTACACACCTGCCTACACACCTACACACATGCTTTCCATTCATCGCATATGACTGGAGGCTTCCGCAGGGTGAGGTGGATATATTAACTCAAGCTATCAGCGAGGTAGGAGCATACACCGTCCCCAAGTCTCAAAAAGGAGCCGCTTCATGTTCAGTATGAAGCACACGGCCCCTAACAACAGAGCTGCAGCAGTAGGAGCAGCATCCCTCTGTGGCTAATGTGAACACAAAGCAGCACACTGGAGTAACCGTCGAGCTCTGCAGCCTTCTCAGACCTGGGTGCACATGAGTCGGCTGTGTTTATGTGATTGTGGCATTTGATAGAATTTTTTGTTTACGTATCTGTTGGCCTGCAAAGCGAAGAGAGCATGTCGAACATAGCGAGCTAGCCACTAACACGGCTCCCGGCTGGCGGGTGAGAGCTGAGGGACGGTCGGTGTAGTCAGGCAAGCGCGTTCATGTATTTTTGAAGAGCGGCTCTGGAGGGAGGGAGCGGGATGTTTTCGGGTTGGACTCTTTGAAACTGCAGCTCGCTTTCGCTGGTTTCCTGCATTCTCAACCAACCCCAGCTTTAATTCAGACATGTGAGCCTTTTGGAGTTTGTGTTTTGTTGCTCAGAGAAATAACTCACTCAGCTATGTTCTAACTGACTTCTGTGTACGATGATGAGTCAGTGTTAACCCCCAAACTTTTCCAGGTTTGTCAGGTTTGCCTACATCCTGCACGCCTCCACTTGCGTGTCACTCGTAAAAAAAACTTTCTTCCTCTTCTTCTCGTTTCTCTTCAGACGGATGTTATGCACCAGAGTGTGTACGAACTGGTCCATACAGAGGACCAGCAGGAGCTCAGGAGAAACTTGCACTGGGCTTTGAACCCTCCACCCGCTGCTGCATCTGCCATCACCCAGGACTCCCCCGAAGGTACTCGCTCTCTCCTCCTACACGGGGCGAGACTGAGAGAGCATGTCTGGACTGAATACAGGTTTATTAGCTGAAACACTCTCTGAGAGGCAAATGGAAAAAAAAAAAAAAAAAACATGAATAACATACCAGAGACAAGTTGTGTTTTTTTTTCGCTGAAGGGTCAGTTTCTTGTGTCAGTTAGCTCCTAGCAGTGTTTCAGACATTTCTGACCACTTAATTGCAAACTTTAGTGAAATCCGTCTCTGTGACCTGGAACTCATACATCCCAGTGGTGGCCCTGAGTTAAACAGTGCTGTGAACAGGTACAGTGTGCTGCCCCCCACCCCCCACACAGTCTGTGTACACATACATTTGGGCATCAATATCAGACGATTAAGTAGACACAGTTAAGGCATTAAGCTTTAAGACCATCCCCCGGGTCAGGTCACATGACCCCGTAATCTTCACTGTGGCTTATGAGGTGAAGTGGTCCCAGATCTGTATTTGGGTTTTAAGATGCTTATGTTTGTGTGCTTTGGTTCTGAGCGGTGTGTTTATGGTAAGACCCCCACAGCCTTGACACAGCTCACCCGCTGCTGAACTGAGGACTGTTGACAGTCTCCTAACATGCTGTCAGCTGGTGTGTTGAGGTACGGTTAGCTCCAGGCCAGGTTACATAACTACACTGTAATATGGAGGGCAGTCAGTGACGTGAAACAACGTCAAAGTACAGCTGACGGATTAATACTTTTCACATCCCCTTTTTTATTCTTATTTGTGTGTGTTTAGCCACTGCACAGCAGATTTTGCTGTACAATGACAATGAATGACAATAAAGGATTTTTTTTTCCCTATTCTAATATCGATGGCAGGATGCTGGGCCACTGTTTACCCTTAAAATTAAGACATTCCAACTCCAGGAATCAAGAAACAAAAGCTGAGAAGCGTTCACTATGGAGGTGTTTACTGCTAGAGCTGCAACAATTAATTCATTAGTCAAAAGAAAATGAATCACCAGATATAGATATTCGGTTGTTTCAGTCATTTTAAATTTTTCAATCTGGAACATTAGCTTGTTCCAGCTTCTTAAATGTGAGGATTTCTTTTTTTATTTGTCACTCTTATTAAATGAAGAGTCTTTGGGTTTTGGACTGTTGGTTGGACAACAGCTTTTATTATGAACATTTCTCACAACATTAAAAGTACATGTACAAACCAAGACATGAAATGGCACTAAGACCATCTGTAGCTTTTGCAACGTGACATGTGCCACAAGGGACCGGATCACATTCTCGAGTTCACAAGTGGACGCAGTGTTGCAAACACAGAGAGACTGGAAGCTGTGGAGGATTGTTATTTCACTGGGCTTTTCACACAGAGCCCTCAGATTAAACTGACTTAACTTTACACTCGCCACTCACAGTCGTTGTCACTGACATCAGCTCGTATTTTTTTTGTAAATACAGAGATGGAACCAGACAGCAGCTCATCTCTGGTCAGCTACAACCCCGAGCAGCTTCCCCCGGAGAACTCATCCTTCCTGGAGAGGAGCTTTGTGTGCCGCTTCCGCTGCCTTCTGGACAACTCCTCTGGATTTCTGGTGGGTTAAAGACGTGGATGTGCTTGTTGTACGTACTACCAGTGTGGTTAAGGCGTGTCGACCAGCAAGAAAATGACTGTTGTTGTCCTCCGGAGGTTAGCTTTGCTGCTGAAGCGTCAGTGATATCAGGACGAGGGACATTTTTTATTGAAAGAAGAGCAGAGATCTGTTAAAGAAAAAAACAAAAAAAACATCTGGACCATCACTTCAGAGTCATATCCCACCTGAGATTTCCACCTGCTTCAACAGATGTGCTTTCCCGCTCATGTCGGTAACTCTGTCCAACAACACCAAGAGGGTTCTGTAGAAATTCGTCTTGACTTACGCACATAGTAAATGAGACACGTGTGCTTCCCATAGATTAGAGAAGACTGTTATATTGAGGGTAGAAATGGTCAAAAAAGTGATGAACAATTTGTTGACGGTCTAGACATGATACAAGTGTACAAACGATAGAATTGGTGTGTAATAATATGTACATACATTGCTGGCTGATTAATAATGATGCAGGTTAGCAACAGTGATAGAGACACACAGACATCAGCTGGGAGCTGCGTCACACAGAGTTCATAGATGCATTTCCATGAGTGTGGGGGGAACATGCTTATTGCAGGTTGCAGGTGGTGCCCATGTCTCTGCATATAAAAGTGTTGGAAGTGCCCACATTATGGAAGGTGATTCAACATTTTGCCCGCTGTGGAATTATCACATTTTGATTCGTAGAGACAACAAAACAGCAGCAGTTCACGTAAATTGCCAAGGGGAGTGAGCTCAGCTCAGCTTCCCTGTATAGCCCGACAGATATTGCTCTAGCTCTCCGTCAGAGTGGTGTACACGCCTAGTAAACTGAACACAGCAGCCTCTCGGCTCATGCAGAGCTGTCCTGTTTTCTGCTCTGCTCTATACATGACTGTTACAATGCATTACTATTGCTTCTGCCTCTCAGTAGGCTTTATTTTCCCCCCTCTTCACCTTTAGCAATTACCAGGTGTTGTAGCGTTTCTGTGCCACATGTTGGCAGTGATGGGTTGTGACTGGGCTGTGACACAGTGACAGTCTGGACTGGTTGTTGCTGTATGTGAAGTTGGTGTGTGTTTGAGCTTGAGTGCCGGATGGACCCTTTGGTTGATGGACGTCCTGCTTTGCCCCCGTCCAACTAGACGTAACTATGAAGGGCGAAGCCTTTAGTGATGCACCGTAACTCCAAATCCTGAGATGATAATAATAAAAGCAACATTCGGGACATTTGTATTGCACTTATCAAAGTCAGCATGACAAAGTGCTTCACAATAAACACACAAACACAATGATGAAATACAAAGTAATAAAAGAGAAATGTAATTAATAAAAATGGGTTGATTCAAATCATCAAGATAAAAAGTTACTGAAACAATGGGTGCATTAAGATAGAGCTATGCCACATGTCAAGAATACAATACAGTGTAACTGAAAAGAAAAAAGAAACCTAAAATCTTAAACACTGTAGGCAGGCCTTTTAATAGAAATAAGTGTTTAAAATGATTTAAAAGAGGACGCTGGTGTAGCCGGCTGTAGTTCTTCAAGCATGTTGTTTCACAGCTGAGGAGCCCGAACAGCAAACTCTCAGTCTCCTCACCCAGTATGTCACAGACTTTGGCATTTAAACGGCTCCCTGCTTTGCTTTAGTCCTTAAATATAGTTTACAGTGTGTCCAACTAATGCCTTGAAATAATAACTGCCAATATTGGATAGTTATGTAAAAGTAAATTAAGCTACTGTGTGGCTGAGTGAGGTCCTGTCAGATACTCACACATTGAACGGACTTTACTTGAAAGACAGCTTTTTCAAACTCCATTTTTTAAAATAATTTCTGTACAGGCTTTGAACATTCAGGGCCGACTGAAGTTTCTGCATGGACAGAGCCAGCGGCAAGAAAACGGAGGGAAGGTCCTGTCACAGCTCGCACTTTTTGCCATTGCAACTCCTCTGCAGCCACCATCCATCCTGGAGATCAGGACCAAGAACATGATCTTCAGAACCAAACACAAGCTGGACTTCACCCCTCTGGCCTGTGACGCAAAGTAATCATACACATACCCACTCCATACACAGATGTGTAATCTCTTCATTCTTACCCCTTTGTATTCTCGCTTACATTATTGATTTTTGTGAAGACACAGCGATAGCACCAGGGTTTAAACGTTATATTCACGTAGTAGAAGCTTCATACTTGATTGAATTGGCATGTAATCATTTGAAGATCATTCACTGGATATGGATGTAAGCTGCGGCGTGTACCATGAATAATGTGTTGGTCTTTATGTACAGGGGGAAGATAGTGCTGGGGTACACGGAGGCTGAACTTCGTGTACGAGGATCTGGCTATCAGTTCATCCACGCGGCGGACATGTTGTACTGCGCAGAGAACCATGTCAGAAGTAAGTTGTATGGATGCACCCCGCTCTCCCTTCTGTCCTGTCATCACTCTACTGGCTCTATCTAATAAAGGTCTGACAGAATGTCAAAGGAAATAAAGATAAAAACACACTTTGACCTGACAAGACGCTTGCTGTTCAGTGAGAAGCTGTTTTTGTCATGATTCATCCATCCTCGATGTTTATCTGACCGACACATTTCAGATTTAGTCCTGTCATAAAAAAGTTGAGGAGGCCCGGTCCAACCTGGTCAGAGAGTTCAGACAGCTTTTGCAAGTAATCCTGATGGATTACGAAGCAGATTGAGCAAAGCTGTAGAGCTGCCAGAGGAGAGGATAGGGCCCACAAATCCACTGCATGAGCAAAGCATCAGAGATGATCCATACGGCAGCACCAAACACACAAACACTTCGGAGGTCAGATATCTAACTGGCCGCTCTCTGCAAGAGACAGTGTAGTTAAATCAAGATGTCAAAGCAAGTAGAACGTCTGCGGAAAGAAGAGGCAACTTGATCTGCTGTGTTGAGCCTCACATCGCATTATGTTGAAGAGGGTCTTCTGTGGCTTATTCAATTTACTTTTTGTGCTTCTCAAAAGTGTACAAGAGGAAGAGGGAACACCAGATTTATGAGCTCTGACATATTCCTGAAGGGATTTGAGGCACTTTTCTTCAACATCAAGAGCATTGCTGTTGATCCGAGGAGAACTCCACTTTTTCACCCTCAGTAATTTGCCATACAAAGCAGTGTAAGCACTGATCTGAATATATGTAATAACTTATCCATAGAGGATGTCAGTTAGTCGGGCCACCAAAGAAGTTGGTCCACTGAAATTCATAAGCTTCTCTCCATCTACTGGCCAGATTTCATAAGTGATTACATTTGAAGCTACAAATATGTGTCACCATGAATCATATCTTTGCTTTCAGTATGTTTATAGTCACATATACAGTTCACTTTTTAAAACTGTCTTTGTATTCCATATTTGCAGTGATGAAGACTGGAGAGAGCGGTCTGACAGTGTTCAGGCTCTTGACGAAGGAGAATCGCTGGAAATGGGTCCAGGCCAATGCCAGGCTGGTTTACAAGAACGGCAAACCCGACTACATTATCGCCACCCAGAGGCCTCTTTTGTATGTGTTTTTATCTGTTTATGTTGTGTTGTAAATCAATGAAACATAACAGTGGAGCAAAATGCTAAATTATCTGTGGAATTGTAGAAACTTCCTGCGTGTTTTAGGCCGAATCCCAATACTCTTAATGCTTTATTGCTGATTTGTGGATGACAGTCTCACAGTTTGACATATTTCATGTTGCATTCTCCCTCTTTGATGGCTTAAGATACCTGAAATTTGACTGAAGTCCAGAGGTGAAACTGCTGCACTCGGTACAGCTCCTCTATTAGTAGTGCAGGCTTGCAGGGCAGGAGCACAGGTTGTTAATGTTAGACTATAATAAGACTATAAAGCACTGCAAGCCACCAGGTAATGAAGCAGTGTTGTATTTATTTGATGATTTGATTAATAAGTTGTGAATGAATCTCCATCAGATAAATGGCATTGTGATGATAGCAGCATATCACCTCAGTAACAGAAAGTAGTCACCTTAGCTCAAGACGCCATGTTGGAAATGACTATCAATGATGAGGGTATGAGGGTCCTGTACCGTTGTCCCATTGTAACTACCCCTTGTAACTCTGCTCTGAGGGGCAAGGGGCAGTCAGAGCAGCTATAAATGTAAATAGGATTGAGCCTTAGACTGACTTATTTAAAATCATTCATAATATGATGTGATGATAGGAAACTATTTGCTATGTAAAGATTTACAGTAGGGGCAGCTGTAGCTCAGCGGGTAGAGCAGGTCGACTAGTGATGGGAAGGTCACTGGTTCAAATCCTAGCTCCAGGCTTGCAAGGTTGTTGAAGTGTCCTTGAGCAAGATACTGAATCCCAAATAGCTCCTGATGTCGGGTTGGCACCTTGCATTGCGGCCTCTGCATCAGAGTGAGTGCGACTTGTCCAGGGAGTACCCTGCCCTCGCCCAGAGACAGCTGGGATTGGCTCCAGCAAAAATCACCTGTGACACCATAAAAGGAATAAAGCGGTTACAGTGGATGGATGGAGATTTACAGTAATGGTAGAGAGTATGTGTAGTTGTGAGAGATGTGACTCAGACTCCCAGACAGTTATAAGACACCTTCAATCATGCAGAAGTGAACAAGAATGAAACCAGCAACCAAGCAACAAACTTTGATCCTTTGCACGTGAATTGCCATCCAGACATTAATCATGTTTTCTGTCTTTATAGGGATGAGGAGGGAGGAGAACATTTGCGGAAGCGCTCTATGCATCTACCCTTTACCTATGCTACAGGAGAGGCCCTGCTCTACCAGTCCAACCATCCCATAGCAGGCTTTAGAGATGGAGGCCACGAGAAAAACGGCAGTAAGTCAAAGAAGAGCCGGACTGAAAGGCTGGTGAGGGATGGTGTGGACCCTGGTTCTCTTCTCGGGGCTCTCATGAGTCAGGATGAGTCGGTGTATGTCTGCCAGCCCGCCATGGAGCCCAAGATGTCCTTCCACAGCAGCTTCTTTGGAGACATAATGGGCTTCTCTGATTCTGAACCCTCCAGCTTGCACAGGAGCTGGGACGAGCCGAGCAATGGTGTGCTGGGCCCTGGTATCACACAGGCAGGACCCAGCTTTGACCCTCTGCTGGCTACTCTCGACTCCCTCTCTCTGGATGGCCAAGGGGTTGGTGATTCAGAAGAGGTGGGTTGTTCAAACGGCGAGCTGTTTGGGGCTCTGGAAGGGCTGGGGCTGAGTGCTGAGGACCTAGAGCTGCTACTGCTTGATGAGCGGATGATTAGAGTTGAGATGGACCCTGAGCGAGTGCCCACCTTGGATGACTTGCTTACAAATGAGGAGATCCTTTCTTATATCTACGACTCCTTAGAGGGAAAGATTAATTCCTCAGAGCGTGGAGGACAGGCGCCTCCCAGTACTTCCTCAGCGACAGCCACAACGGTGTCAATACCTGAAAGTAATCCCACCCCTGACAATAATGTGCAAATGCAGTTTCCTCACAATAAGCCTCCCCTGGTGGAGCAGGCTCCCATTGTCCAGCTGTCCCAGCAGATGCAACAGCACCTCAATATGCGACCTGATAAAGTGGCGCATGACTGGGGCCAGCAGAGTAACCATTTGCCGAAAACAACAGTGAATGGAGACCTGCAAAATCAATCTATCCCCAACGGACAATGGACACCCCAAGGCATTCTAGCCAGTGCAGGGATACAACTGGATCATTTCAACACACAACAGACTATTTTCAATGGCAAGGCCTCAGAACTGGATGGAAAGCTTCTTGAGCAGAAAACGCATCAACGGTACCTTCAGCAGCAGCAGCAACCCAGGATGCAGAGCCAGCGCTCACAGCAGTGCCATGCCAAACAGAAGGCAGACCACCTCAACGGACTGTGTGATATCTCCAGCACAGAGCATTCAGCAGGGAAATCCCAGTGGCAGGCCTTTGGATTCAGTGAAAATCTGGGCAGCAATGCCTGCCTTGATAACAGCCAAAAACCTCTGACAAACACCTCACTAGATTCTTGCATGGATTACAGCATGCCTGATATTGACAATGTGGATTACACTATTAGTGAAAGTATGTTTGGAAGGAGTGGACAACAGCACAGGGCCGAGTCCACAGTTTCATCATTCCCAGGGATGAACCATAATCAGCAGCAGGAGCAGATCCCAGTTCCTTTGGCCCAGGTCATCTCCAGCCTTTCGCAGTGCCCACCCCCCAACACCTCCCTGGAGCAGATCTTAGGAGTGGGCAAGCCCTGCCGGCAGTTGGACCATTTTGGCATGGTGACCTCTGAGATCCCTCATGACCCCAGTCCCAAGGTGAGATTGCTGGAACACTGACAGGATGCTGTGGTGATGCGATCAGAACTCTCGAAAAAAGTTTGATCTTGGAAATTAATTGATGGGAAGAATGTGTGCAAGGTTGTAATGTAAGGTTTACCTCCTAGGTTATTAGGGCCTTTGACTGCATCTCAGCATGTTTTTTATAGTATCAAACGGCAAAATATTCCATACTGTTGGGGGAACAGATCTTAAAACTTTTCAAAATCACACGTTATTACCAGCATCCCTTTGGAGCGACCCTAACTAACACAGAACTGATTTTGAACATTTTGCTAGAGCTTTCTGTCTGTGGACAGATTTTTCACTGCACTGCATCACAAACATGATGGTTGCAGTCACTTTACGTTAAAGGGATATAGTTGAGATCGAAAATAAAGACCAAGTTTGCACTGACAGCTCAAGTAGTAATGTAGTAGTGACTGTTGAGTAGTTGGGTCAGAACATGAATATGTTGATGGTTCTCAATGGTGGCTTTTAATGATCTTACATTCAGGACTGTTGGTAGGAGAAATCAAGACATGTAATACAGGATCTTTCAATGGGATCACACCAGCTGTGATGCTGATTGACATGTTGACGCTCCCACCCATGAGTACTCAGTGGTCATTACTACATCGCATGAGTACTCAGCACTCATGGGTTGGACCACACCCAAGTTTGAACTCAAGTCTTTTATTTTCCCAACACACCTGTAAAGTTTCATGGTTGCAACTTTCACGGCTGTAATGCTATCACACTGACAAAATCTGTCCACATTAGACAAACATACACCTGGCAAAATACTCAAATCCACTACAGGGGTAGATCCCAATGTAATAGGTGTCTCTAGGTGCACATTTTTGCGATGATGACTCACACAAACACACACACACACACACACACACACACACACACACACTGACTCATGAAGTGAAAACAACACCAGCAACAATTCCATTCATGACACACAGAGGATGACTGTCAATGAGTTTGTTCACATTATGATTTTCCTTTCAATCTAAGACCAGCAACTGCGCCACCTAGAGAGTAATCCGACAACATTTTATGTATTTTATATAGGATACATCACGTTCTAATAGGCAGACGGACGTGAGATTTCAATGTTCATCTCTGCAATACTCTCTGTAACGCATCACCAATCCACTCATACCAACACTATGAGACTTGGACATGAGGGAGAGTTGAATACTTGATTTACCTGGTATTGTACTTGACAAAAGACAGCATACAGTATATACAATATATTGTATGTTTGTGTATCTCTACACCTTAATTTGAAATTTGTGAAACATAAGCTAAAGTACTTGAATTGAATAGACATTTGACAAAATCCTAAAAATACTGTGGTCACACAGATGTGTGGATGTATGGTTACTTTGTCTCAGAAAGTAGGAGGTATTTTAGCATCTTTATTCAGTGTCATCATGGAGTAGATACTGAGAGAATATTGCAACTCACCAGGGAAGGGAAGTTATTTAGTGCTTGTGTGCTCAAAGTACTTTGTTCTGTCAAATCATAAAAAATAACACACACAATTTTAAGCTATATGTGCATGCATATCTGTGTGTGTGTGTGCAATGTATAGTATTGCATAATGCATTGTATTACATAAACTTCAAGTTCTCACTAAATGGATCAAAATTGAATCAGGTCTAATTTGTCCACTCTCCCAGTATATCCGAACAGCTGACGAGCTGAGGCAGAGGAAGAGGCTCAGAGCTGTCTTTTCTCCACATCTGTGTCTTGTCTGTTTTGTTCTTTCAGTGTGTCAGTGCTCGAAGACGTGATGAGTGAGGGACATGGTGTGCTGATGCAATTTGTTTTCCCCCTCTCTGTCTCTCTCTGGCTCAGATGTGACCCTCCAAAAAATGAAAAGACTGCAGTGTTTGTCTTTTTTTATTATTTGCTGCTCAAAGTGTTTGCACAATTTGAGAAGAGACGTTTAAGGTTCATGTAGTTCAGCATTTTCACCACTGGTATTGAGGGGGAGATGGGAGATTATTGCAGTTTAAATAGACTGCTGAATTGACAGGTTGCACTTGGTGGATGAATGTAGAACTAGCTTGCAGACGTCACTCCATTTTTGTAGTTTTTTATTGGTAAGACTGGAATAATCTCAACTGCTCCTTAATTGTTAAGCTGGCTAAAAATAGAGATTTTGATTTAAATGTCATTTATCTAGCTTTAATGAACAGCTGCACGCTATGAAATTTCATGTTGAATGATTAAAATTTAAACAACACATAACATATTTGTATGTGTTTAATATTTCTCTCATCTGTCACGGTATCCTCTTGTCATGTGCAGATGGAGAATGGCTGCATCCTGAACAGTACTTACCCAGGAGGCTGTGCCCTGCCCAATAGGAACGGGGCAGTGCCCCCTACTGTCCAGATGCCCGGCCCTGAGACTTTGTCCAGCCTCCCCGACCCACCAGCCACCGGCTTCTACCTCTGACCAGCTGACCAGACACAGTCATGCAGCAGGACACTGTTAATGGCCAGAAACACACAATGACTGGACCAGCCTTATACATCTAGATACACAACAAACAAAGCTGAATAATGTAGGCCTATATGTTTTTCTTTCGTTCATTTTGAATTTATAAGATTTCTTTTTTGTGTGTGGGGGGAGGGGAGATCAATGTGTTGTATTTCAAGTCATATTATCATACGAGTCCTTTGTTTACAATAATGCAGTGAAGAGTGCTCAGTTGAGTTTATTTTAAGTAATAAAGAGAGGTAAATATGAGTTTCTAAGGATGAGTTCTACAAATCTGCGTTCAGATACAATACGACACACTATGTAGAGCCATAGGAAACAGGAGTTATGGCGAGTTCTGTGTATTTTTGGGGGGTCAGTCCCAATTATTCAATACTGATGTTTAAAAAAACACAATACAGCTTTTAGTCCTTGTGGGATTTAATGATATTTTATGTCCAGTAAAAGGGCAATATAACACAAGGAGGAGATGTCTCAAAGATGTTCTATTTACTGAGTTAATATTTGGTGCTATTGGTAGATAAATTATAAATACATCCCCGGTGGAGGCTATTGCTTGTATTGGATTAAAGGAACAGTTCACCCAAAAATGATACAGCAGCCATTTTCTCCTCAACCCCATGCTGATGGAAAGTCGGGTGAAGTTTCTTAGTCCACAAAACATTTCTGGAGCTTCACAGCAAAATAGCGTTGCAGCAATCCCCCAAGCAACTGTAGTAGTCGGAGACTTGTTTTAACACGTAGAACAACAGCCAGGCTAACACATGCAGACATACTGAGGTGAAAACAGGTCGTTGTATGTCTCCACTTTGTGAATGTACAGAAACAGGAGCAGAAATCAGGAGGACAGGACTTTAAGTATCCGATCAAGCATCAGATGCAGTTCATTGTTGTTATTTTGTTAAATATTGAATTTGTTTTTTAGGTTATTTGATTCGCTTTGTATCTGAACGCACCATAAAACACACACTCCGTGACGTGACAACAGTTGTTTTTTGTTTTTTTTGTCACTGGCAGTCGACAGGACTTCAGCATCGCTCAGAGTTTTTCCATCATGCTACAAGAATGTAATCTTTTCAGTGTTCAGTGATTTCTTTGTTGAACGGTTTTCACTTGTCAACAATGAGATTAATCCATATATGTTTGGAAAAAAGTATAGAATTTATGGTTAGATATATACTGCACTTTATTTCAAGCACCCAATTAATGCAGATCTGTAGTCGGGGACACTGGAGTTGGAAAACCAACAGACCCTGTTTTGTTTTCTTCTTATTTTGAGGTACATTTCAGGTGATGGGTTAATGTCCTCACGAGCACAAACACTTCTGTACAACTGTTACTGACATCATTTTTTTTTTTTTTTGTCTTTCTCCACTTGAATTATTATTTTGTCGTTGTTCTTTTTTTTTATTTTGGTCATTGTTAAAAAGTTTAACTGACTCGACTGATAAGAGGAGTTTTTTAATTTCCTGTATTTATTCATGTCCTACAGCAAGAAAGCATTCTTGATTGTTTTGAAGTTGATGTGTACGACATTCCTCTCATGGTTTGTCATCCTCTTGCGAAGCGGTGGTTGCACTTGCTCTCTCTCCTGAGGGAATCAGTATAATCATTCTACTGCGAACCCAGACACATCACAGTGCGGTCAAAAGCGTGGTTTTAAAGGAACAGTCTGACATCTTGGGAAATCCTTTTGTCTGTGGTCTTATTCAGAGCTGATAGAGGGAAGATTGATACGAAAACTTGCTGGACACGCAGAAATGAATTATATCCATCCTCTCCCCTGACTTGCATCTTGAAAAGGAAACGTATGGTTGTGTCAAAATGAGTTTCCGATGCATTGCCAGTATTTCATTACACATGATAACATCCGCCTAACAATGTGAGTGAAAGGTTTTGGGTTTTTCCCCATAATACTTACATGACTGCATGCACTGGAGCTCCAAAAGTTTGAGCACAACCTGCTGACTCATGTTAATCCCATTATGATTGTGTTTAAAATACAACACATGACAGTCAGGACACCTCTCTCTTCTTTCGTCTTCTAACAGTTTGTGCAAAAGCTTTGAGGCGTTCTTTCCTCTCCTGTGATTAACCCCACTGAACATATATTGGGGCGCGACACAGCATTCTGTGACATCACGTGAGGCTTTGTGGAACGCCCAGATCACGGTGGGAAAGCATGAGTCAGCAGCAGTATGAATACTTGTGGGGTCCATGTCAGCTCACGTCCATGATGTCATAAAGCAAAAGGGGAACTCAACTCAAGACTCAACCTGTGTCAAGGCCAGTCAAATTGTTAAGCTGATGTTATTATTTGTGAGAAATAAAAATAGCATTACATTCAACACCAATGCAAAGTAGTGATTAGACTAGTGGACTTTTTGACCCCATGCTACCGTACGCCCCCAAAATGTGAGAGCTTTCCTTCTACATGGTGAAAATAATGGTGATATATCAGGTCAGTAGTTTCAAGTCTGCACAGCATCTTAGAGCAGTTACAGAATGGCAAACAGTGAAAAACCAAATGTGAGTATTAAAAAGAGATCTCTACTGGAAGGATACAGTTCTGAATGTTTCTTGTACATAGCAAAATGACTGGAACATGATGCAGAGTAGAATTATTTCATCATGAAGAGACGCTGAAAAGAGATTTCCATTTAATTGTTCAAATAATGTCATAACTATTGGTATTAATATTATTGTTAAATGTTTTATGTTGAAATGTGAGACACATGTGGTTACATGTCATTCGAACTTCTTTCCCTTTTTCTTTTTACTGCAGCAGACATATTTGCTATATTTAATATGATCGATGTGACTTATTAACAATGTGAAAAACCATATGTATATAAAGGCAAACAAATACAGGTATGTACATAGTTTTACGTCAAGTCACTCGTTTCAAGCACTATTTTTAAGACACGCTTATCAAACTCCTTTGTCGATTCTTTTTTTTTTTTTTTTTTTTTTCTGTTTTGTTTTGTAAATTGTAAATAGTACTCTCATCACAGAACACTGGACTCTATGACAGCCTGGAAATGGTGCCATACTACTGAGACTTGTTTAATAGGCTCTAATGTTGGAGAGTTTCATTTTGTTTTCTGTTTAGCCACGGTAACTTTTAACATGCTAACAGGACAAGGTGTAGATGTCGCAGATTTGACCCGTGTCCTTTGACTGCTTGTTTCAATTGTTTGATTTTTCGTCCTTTGATAAATAAAGGATTTCTTCAATCACAGAAAAAAGAAAAAAAAAAAAAACACAAAACACAAACTTCTTGCAAAGCATATAACTCTGACCACTCATACGGTACGTCTCTCTCTCTGAGCCCTCCAGTTTTGTATTCACTCGGACAGCAGACAGCAGGGGTGTCCAACCTTTGTCAGTGACTCCCTACCGTGGACCCCTGACATGTAAAGGTGCTATGTGTAGCATTTTAACGTCAATAAATCATTACCACATTAAATCTGTTTGCACACTGCTTTGCTTACTGTCAACAAAACCACTTAAACGTTAGTGGAGCAGGGGTTCACAGCCGTTTTCCTTAAAGCAGAAATATACGAATTAAACCAACGTTTCCCCTCTTAGCACTTCCCCCGGGGTATTAGTGTTGGCGCCGCTGTTGCAAAGACAGTGTTAGCAACATGGCCACTGCTAGCAGCCTGGCTACTGTCCAAAACAATAAAAGAACTTTAAGAATCCCACACCCTCAGCCCGGATAAATTGAAAATACTTTTTGTTTTTAGTCTCAACTCGTCAAATATTGACCCTGTTGGTTTCCAAGCTCATCAAACACTGATGCTTTGCCACCCTTAAGCGTCATTATTTGAAGAGTCAGCAATGAGACTCAGAAATAAACTTTTCTTACAAATACGACCTTTAAAATAACATCAGTCATTTGTTCTAAAAACTTCAGTGAATTTAACTTCACTGCTGGATGGGACTGAAACTCCTGTTTTAAGTACAACACAGTAAATGCCAGGTTGATTTAACTCAAAATCTTTTGCAATATCAATTCATTTTCTTATTATTCAAGGTAGTATCTTAAGTTAACTGAGGTTTCCAACCTTTCTCTATAAGAGAGCTACAAGCAGTTTGCTTTATAGTCAATGAATGCCTACTCGTACTCAAAAGCAATTACAGTGCTACTGGTAGCACATTATTTTCAGGTTGCCTTAACAGATCCAACTACCTTGAATCATCAGCTCCTGAGACGATATTTCACAGAAAACATGAAAAAGTCTTGCACCGTACATCTCTCAGCTGTTCAACGACAGCACCTCTGATGCTTAAACAAGTGAGTCACAGTAACATCACAGAAATATCACATCAAAAACATATGGGTAACTGAAGCAGAACAATTCTAAACAGCCATATCCTGAGATCTTAGCACTGACAGGATGAGGTTTACTTTGCTTAATGCCAGGACTGGGTAAATAAACTTAATGTGAACAATCAGAGATATTTTCATCCAATTCCAAGAATAAGCTACCTATCAAGAGTTTTTGCACCTGCTGATCCATCCGGGTGCAGAATTTGGTTGACACAATAACATCTTTTGAACAAATGAAATAACAGTAACTGGAGCTCCCGTTCTGATCGTACCACCAGCACCACCACCACCACAATGATTCTACACCACAGAGCAGATTTATTGTAACAAAAGGAAAATGATGCTGTACAGGATCTACTGGAAAATGGATCATGTTAAAAATCTGATTACTGGATCACTGGATTATTGTAAAAAGCTGAAGAGCTTTAAAATGACCCTCAGTAAACCACTAATCAATGGGAAATGCCTGCTAATGGGAGCTGGACAATAACCTTGCAGGTGAAACAGATTTTAATTTTGACTGATTCATTGATTCATCCATTTAAGACCATTAAAAGCTTCATCAGTGCAGTGATCAGTGTAACCTTTTGATTTTAAGAGCGGACAGTTCAGTTTCTACCATGGTATCAGGCCTGCTGGACAACACAGATTTAGCAGAAAAAAAAACAAAATTCACACAATTGACGATTTTCCTGTGTAAACTGATTAAATGAGAAACAGGATGTTCTGATTAGTTGGTGTGGTAATGTGAAAACGCTGTAATGTTGGTTTGAGGGGAGAGGTCCTTGGGAATACAAAGTCAATGTTGCCCTTCCTCAGCAGCTGATTGTGGAGCATCGGGAGCTTCCTGGGCAGCAAGTGGAACATCCTGAAGGTCCATAGCTGGGAAGAGTCTACCTTCTCAAACTCTGGCATCAGCTCCTGCACTGTTGTGTGTCGTTCTGTGTCTTACAATGGTACTGGTTGTTCGCTGTTCAGCTGTTTGAAGGTGAGGGCTGGGACTACACAGCACCAGCTGACTCCAATCACCTGTAAATGAGCTACAGCTGCTGAGACTGAGCTGGTGCACAACACAATTCAGCCAGACAACATTTTAGCCGCAAAGCTTATTGATTTTAACATAAGCAACATCTGTGTCGCTTAGGATTTGGACTGCCTCACATCTAGACTGCAATAATGTGAGCCTGGGTGGTGATACCGTACAGTACCGGTGTGACCAAAGGCGTGCCTGATTTTTCACCATTTTTATTAACTACAGCATCTTTCATCAAAAGAGTATTTTATGTTGTGGTATTTTTTCTTGAACAAAGAAAGTGAACACTTCCTCCCCCGCTGATCGATGGCTTCAGAACTTAAAACTTATGTTGCAGGAGTACTGCTTGAACAGAACACTGTTTTTATAGCAGCGGTCCAGGAGCCGCTGGAGTCACACCAGCTGAAAACTGTCACGTGTCGTGCTATGAACTTTTTGCATCGTTCCCGCTTCTTGAAAGGCTGCTTACTTTTCTTTCAGACAAGCAGAGACTCTCGGAACCTTGTAGCTGCTGTTGATGGAGTCAGGTCGACACCGCAGACACTGCCTACAGACCTCAGTGTAATTCTTTGTGATCAGCAGGCTGCCAGAGGGGAGCGGCGGCAGCGTGAAGAGGCGAGAGAGGACGAGCAGTCACAATATGGTCTTCACACAGCAGCAGGCTTCTCACACTCCAGTAACTCACTTTGTCACGCACAAACATCATCGGTGGTGCAGCAGAGGATGAGCAACGGGATCAAAGCTGACGCTGGCCGACTGCGGTACAGAGGTGGCGTTAAGTATGAAGATATCACTGCTGGAGGAGACTCATGTCAGACTGTGAGATTTACCATCATCCCTGTGAGACTCTACAGGAACTTTACCATGTGGTCCACAGTAGCTGTAGTGATTATTATGGCAGCAAAGGAGGAAGTCAGGTGAAGGGATATTAGAAGTTCATGTAGGGAGTCAACAGTGACTTCTTTTCACAATGTAACTCTACTGCACCTAGGTGCATTTGTAACCAAAGTTGCACAAGTAACTTAACTCAAACCACAATATACCTTCTCTACCTAACCAAGTAACTCCAGTGCCTAAGATGGTCAACGAACTGCACTTATTTAGCAACCACTCAAAGCACTTTGCAACACAAGTCAGCATGCACCCATTCGTACACTAGCAACAGAGGCTACCATGCAAGGTGCCACCTGCTCATCAGGAGCGATAACCATTCATGGAGCGCACCGATTGGAAGAGCCACCAGGAGCAATGGCATTGGGGTTGCTTCGACATGTAGACTGCAGGGGCCAGGAATCAAACCACCCACTCGTTCTACCTCTTGAGCCACAGCTGCCCTTACCAAACTATGAGTGTATGACCAAGGTCTGGTAGCTCTGTCACTGGTATGCTGCAGTCATGTGGATTTGGTAACATTGATATATGTTGTTACGGGAAATCACTGGCAATGTGGGATGTGTTGCAGCATCACTTTCAAAAAAGAGGAAACAGTGCTGTTTTAAGGATTAAAAGCGGTTTGCTAATCGCTTGTAAAAAGAAAAGACCAATGTCTGATGAAGTATTGTCTTCATTTAAAGGTGCAAAAAAAATGAATGTGGGGAAAGACAGTTGATTGTTGAGTCTCACTCCCAGGCTGTCAAACACATACTGTGGGTAGTTCCTGTTAGTGTTAGTGTTTGTCTCTATCTCTATCTCTGAACAATCCACTGAATTAATTGTCTAGATGATCACAAGCACTTTGACAATTATAGATGTGATTTACAGTCCTGCAGCGGAATACACAAGTACAGATCATTATAGAATGGATTTGTGAGATTATATCTATGTCAGTAAATTCTGCAGATTTTGGGAAATTGTCACTTTCTTTAGCACTTTCTCGCAATGTTTACAGATCTTCTTATGAACTCTAGAGCTGCACCAGAAACTAATTATGTGTCTAGACCTAACATTCCACCAAATTTAATTAAAACACTTGATGCTAACCAACAAACAGGAGCAGAATCGTCATACCAACACATATCACAATATAAAGTACTGCATTTAATTAAGTTTTAGTTGAATTCAGTAGTCTCTACCACGCACGACTTTACAGTATATCCAACCAGATTAGAAGATGATGAGTTTTCGTATGAAACCTTTCCCAGTAATCTACATTAAGAACCCACACACGGAGGGTTCGAGGCTAAACTGAATCCAATTTGTCCATGACTAGAAAAGTTGCTTACAGAATCCCTGATTTACCCCCGTAGCTCTCAGTTAACCAAAATCTCTCCCAGCGGCAGCAGAAAAGCTGAACGCTGCTGCTGCTGCTGCTGCAATCATCTGCCTCAAATTAGAACATCAGATCAGACATGCCCAGTGTTTTGATTTCCTTGAATGCTGTCCTATTTTAATCCACAGAGGAAATAACTACGGGTAATCGCAGATCGGCCTGAGGCTCGCTGACATCACTGGTATTGAAAAATCAAACCTCAAATTAAATGGTGATATCACTCAGTGCTGTTGGCAGGGAAATAGGACAGAGGGATGCAGAGGATGACTCAATGTGAACGTGTCATTCTATTTATAGCGCCCCTAGATTCACATTTGACATTCAGCCATGGGACACTAGAGCTTGTGTCATTAATCTAGATAAGTAACAGAAAGTAATGCAAAGATTTGGAGATGAATGTCACAAAGAGGGAGCCCAAATGCCACTTTAAGTATCCGGGGGGGGGGGTGTGGCTGAGAGGCACTAAAGCTCTCCTTGATTCATGCAAAGACACATCTCGTCCTCTTTGAGTCTAACAAGGCAAACGCAAGAACAATGGGACCGAGTGTGCCCGAGGGACACTGTTACAGATGAAATGTTCAGCGAGGAGAGGTGAGCTTTGTCAGGCTGAGTCGGCCACGCAGACGGCAGACGTATTTAGACAATAACTAGCCAATTAAGAGTCCCTCTGAAGTGGAGGGAGGGGGACAAGTGAATCATCACCCTGGTACATCTGCTCACCTCCTCTGAGGCTGACAGGGCCACGCTGCGGTTTTTCATGGATGTCAGATACAGAAAAAGGAGCCGCCGCAGAGTTTCATCCTGCGTGTGGAGACATATCTTCAAACACACTTTATCTAAGTGAAAAACTGTCAGCGTGGACAGTGATATTATTTTACTTTGATCTAGTGAGCACCAGGCCTACTCTATGGCAGACATAGGAGTAGTCGTAGCAGTAGGAGCGCCGTGTGTCGGCGGTGGTGTAAAGTAACTCAGTACATTTAGATAGATAGCTAGATAGACTTATTGAGGAGTGAAGGTAAGTGGAACATAATGTGTAAGAGGATAAGGTGCAGTTTTAATTAACAGAGTGCTAGAGTGATTAACTCAAGCACTGTACTTTCGTAGTGCTAGCGGTAGCAGTGTGTTTTTACATACTCTTATGATAAGCTTTAAAACGGTGGTTGCACACAAAGAAGTAGTTTTCATGTTTCAGATGTATGTGGGTGGAAGCTAGTTTCACCAGGTGAGACGTCCCAACTAAACATTTAGGGATGGTTTTATCTAAAACCTCTTTTGTCCTTATTAAAGAGGTCTCTCTCTATACTTTATGAAATGGAGATTTTAAGTGCAGTGATTCTGTAGAATAGAAGTTGTCTTGTCTGCTCGGGCTTGTCAGGATAGGCCTATTATGGTACCTTCACTGGGAATGGAACATGGCACGACAGTGGCTCAACACAAGGCATGCACAGTGAAGTCATTTTATATTACACAGGGAAAACTAGTTTTTATGGTAAGTGCAGAGTGCAGGAGTCTAAACTGAAACTGAGTAAACTGAATCAGTGAACTGAGTCTCCCTCTGTTGTTAACTTTGAGTACTACACCGGTCTTAATTTTTTTTTTTTTTTCACGTTTTGTCTTCCCTTCAAGTCTCCTGAAGTGTGACACTGTGGAGTATCCTGGTGATCGGGTGTCCTGGATGGGGAAACTCATGACAGCCCTGTCCAAACTGTTGACTGATTTAATTTGAAGACCATCAGGAGATATTCTGATTATACAGTTAGAACCGTCACTGTCCAGATGGGTGTCAGTTTAAAGGAAAAACCTGCACAACCTCCAGTCTCTGGAGCCCTCTCCACGCTCCCATATTGTTCAAATGATTCACTTCATTTTCATTCTCATCAAACCAGTGAATGGCCCCTCATGTCCTGTATAAAGCATCTGCATTTGTCATAATTTCTTCTAAACCATTCCAAGTTGTTCCTTCACGCTGTTACCTGCTTATAATGAAGAAATGGCTTTCCACCAAACTGGCTCTCTTTCAAAGTTTTTGAAGCCCTTATTGGAGACGGTTTGTATGTGCGAAGGAGCCTAGAAAGGCGACCCAAACACTGGCCTCTCATCGTCATTCACATGACGAGGGTGACGTGAGGGGTGTTCAGTTGGTTGCACTCTGCAACCGCTCTGCTATATGCCAATAAATCTCACATACTGGACCTTTAAGTGTTAAGACATCTTCTAGTGTGATAAGGTCTGACTTAAGTACAGCTGTTCATAGTGCCACAGTGCACATTGTACATTTGTACCCATTCACCTCTACTGGCTCACAATGTGCATGAGCAAAGGACTGGAGAGAAGGGGTACCAGAGGACAACAATAATAAAAATGAGTCAAGGTAGTGGGCTTAAATTTCCACATCAAGATTCAGGACTTTCTGCTAAAGTGTGCACACATGCAGAGTAAGAGATCGTCATTTGGTTTGATCCCCCTGGTCTGTGTGTCAAAGTGTCCTTGGGCAAGATACTGAACCCCAAACTGCTCCTGATGTGCTGCTGGTCGGCACCTTGCATGGCAGCCAACACCATCAGCATATGAATGAATGTATGAATTACTGTAAGTCACTTTGGACAAGGGTGTCTGCTAAATGCTGCAAATGTCTGGGCTGTTTCTGCATCACAACACCTCACACTGTTATTGTCACATCTGCCAATAGGTGGCAGTAGCACACAATAAGAGGCTGGAGTCAGTGGAGCAGCTTGCACATTGCTTCCATGCTGATAAGGTGGTGTGTTCAGAGAGAGGAGGAGAGGCTCACACTGGCAGGACAGCAAGAGGAGAGAGGTCACAGCGAGTGACAGGGACATGTTAAACATGGCTACCTCTGGATAGAGGCCAACAGGCAGGGAGGAACAAAGATGGCTGTGCATCAAAAACCAACTGTACCTCTTTGATTAACTCGGAACACAGGTTGAAATAAACAGATGGGTGAAAAGAGCAGAATAGTTTGTTCATTAATTGTGATGATAAACTAAGGAAATGTTTGATTGTACTAAGAATTCAACCCGTTCTCCATTTGTGGCTGTTTTTGGGGCTGCACAATAAGCTGGCAGGCCTCACACCTTCATTTGGACTAATGTTGCCTACACAGCAGATCATGTTTATTCTTTGGAGTTTTCTTTAAACTCGTTCCTTTTTTTATAGCTTTGGTTTGGTTTTTATTAATTTCTTTCATTGTCTGTTATTGTGCTGTATATGAAGCACACAGTTGGTTGATTGATTATAGTGTTCTGCTGCTGAAAATGGTCAGTGACAGTGTTGAGATTGAACCAAACCATGTTGCTTCTAGATGCTAGCCAGCTCAATAAAACTGAAGACTTCGGTAATAACTGTCGACCAGTTTGTTTCGGTAAGATACACATTTTCACACATTTGATTCATTAATAACAGTTTGTTGATGAGTGTACAGGGGTGAAGTGGATGCTGCTCTTCACAATGGCCTTCTTATACGCATTCATTCAATTCCATTCAAAACTACAGAGAAAAGAGAGTAAATTAAGACATCTGGATAACAGCTGGCACACTGTCGTGGTGTTTTGCCTTCAATGAATGCGGGAAAAAAAGAAAAAAGAAAAAAGCTTTCTCTCTATTTTCAAACAGGTTAACTGGACCTGGATGGGGCACACATAAATTCCAGCATGTATCAGCCAAAATATGTCCAGTTGTAAGGCCTCTCGGTGAGGTATCAGCTCCAGAACCATACCACCACCATCCTCAAAGTGTCTTGTTGTTTGACCAAAGAACTTGATATTTACACAAAAGCACCTGTTTGACATTGTAAAGTGATGTGACTGTCTGTAATGTTTCTGTGTAACAGATGCCGAGACACTGGCTCAACAGTTTCAGGTTTGCTTCCCCTGCTTGGAAATGTTTAGTTTAACCTCTAGTGTCTGCCATCTCAACATTGATATTCATACAACTGCATTTGACTCTTCACCTGTCAAGGCGTGATTGCTCGTCTTTCACTAGTTTACCAAGTTATTTGAAATATTCACGTGTTCTGCTGCTTACGCCACAGCACAGCAGCTCTGCTCTGCTCTGCGCAGAAATACTTCAGTGGCTATTCATGGTCCCTGGGCGATGATTCATATTTTTGTGACACTTCTTCAAGCACCACAAAGGGCTTCACAGTCTGTATAACATTCTATAACCCTCTATAATTAGACCCTTTATAGAGTGGTGTAGCGATGACGTTTTGTAAGTTAACCCTGAAGTCAGCATCACCCTGGTTCCCTCCACATAAAGCCAGAGAGATCTTTGAATTGGATATAGTGAAATCACTGAAAAATATTCTCTGTGTCAAACACAAGTTCATGATACTTACACATTTTGATCAAATCTCAAGCTGTCAAAAGCTAATGTCCATAAACAGAAGGCATCACAGTCACATGACTTAAACGTCACCACCACTAAGCATCTTACGACACAATAACTGTACAGGTTTTCTATAAACTGATCAGTGTACAAGTTGTGAAGTTAGAGTTGGAATAGTTTGTAACTAAAGTTGGCCTGTATAGACGGACTAGTGAGTAGATGAGTCTGTGTGTTCACTGTGATGATGTTAAAACACAGACAAGGTTTATCAGATTGTGGGACAGTTAATGATGTATTTTATGTTGGAGAACAAAAAAATTTAAAAAACTTCAGCCTGTGGTTACCACACACCTTATTTCAGGCATTCAACCAAAAAAACATTTGAAAGAAACAAATGGACTTTGAAACAAGGGAACTCAATGTGAAAAATTAACTGATTCCTGTCAATAAACTGTTTTAGGACCCATTATTAGACCACTCTATTAACTCCACAAAAAAACTTTAATGAGGGTAACTGTACGATAAGTAACTAATGTGCAGGGTAGACAGAAGACGCAGTAATACAGTTACAAAATGGCTGTCAAGCATCTCCCAGGTGTCACCGAGCACTGATTGAACCTGGACCAGAAATCCTTGCCTGTGGCACTGAGACCGAGGAAGATCACACATCTTATACGCTTGTTATCCAGCACTGTGTTGTGCTGCCCCAGCACTCATTGGCCAAGTAAGCCTTGACAAGTCCCCAGGCTGTCACAGGCCTAATGGACATACAACCCGTCACACAAAACTGCCATTTTACAGTCTCCTACGTTAACATGCAACTTTGTAAGGAAACCAGTGCAGGTATAGCAGAACATGTTAACCCCTGCACTGTGTTCATCTTGAGGATAGTATTCAAACACAGGTAGCTAGAAGCAGCCAAGTCACCTGACTAACATGATGGCTTTTTATATTTTATGCAAACCACTGATACATTTCATATCAACTTTTCTACAACACACGTCCCATCACACTCACTCTACATGTAAATGAGCTGAGTTTCATGTCCGGACATGGAGGAGGGATGGTGGCGGTGCAACAACAGGCAGAGATGATTTTTAACCAGACGTCAGGACATTATGATGAGGCCATCCCCGTCAGAAAAAATTACCATATAGGTCAACAGTGACAGCAGCTTACTCAAACCATATTCAAAAGTGCTTGTTAGGCGGCGATCCCTAGTGGCCGTAGTGATAATAACAACAGCAAATGAAGTCAGGCGAGGTGGTAGAATGAGCGAGAATACTGTTCATGTCCAGTGGGAAACAAAAAATCAACAGTGAGATATTTTGATGTAATGTTGAGTGTCATGTCACATCCACCACATAACTGAAGTAACATTAAGCAGACACTTTTTACAAAGTGAATTACAGTAATTAATATACTGATGGTGGTGGCTGCCATGCAAGATGCCAACCAGCACATCAGGAGTAGTCTGGGGTTCAGTATCTCGCCCAAGGACACTTTGACATGCAGACCAGGGGATTCAAACCAGCGACCTTCCAATAACAAGACACTGGCCCTACCCCTGAGCCACATAGCGTTGCAGAAGAGCTAGGAAAAATGACCAGGAGGTGATGTGCTCAGCTGAGTCCAGATTTATCCCATTGGTAACACTTTATGGTAAGGCTACATGACTTCATGATAATTCATGTAAACTTACCATAAAGTGTTATCATTCCATATGCTGAAAAACAGCGAAGCCGAGGTTGAGATGTCATTGGTGAAATAACATATCAGGGTGGCCAGCCAACTGGATCTGTAGGTTGGACTTCTCTTTCGCTAATTGTCCTTAAGCATGCCTTGCATCTCTACAGTCTGTTATAAACTAATGTAGCAACTTAGACACTTTTTCTACTGATGCTACTTCTTAGCAATACCGACTACAGTGGAAACCTCCCAGTAGTAAACTATAGCAACATAAAACACATTACAGGAACTTATACCCACTGTTACCGTCTGTATCATGTTTGTGACTGAAGTGACTGAAGAAATGGCGTTATATTAAGACAAACCATAATGTTTTCCTAAACCTCACCAAGTGTTTTTTTGTGCTCAAACCAGATTGTGACCCCACAATGAAGGTCCGCTGCTGCTGTCGCTGGTAGGCGGCAGTAGTCGCGTTGTTTTGAGAGTCACAGGCAATCAACCTATGTCATTTAGATGAGGATGAGACTATCCAGCTGCGATTTTTGCTGACAGAAGCAGGTTAGCCAAAAGATGGTCTTTTCGTAACCCTAACAATTGTTCTTTGTGCCTAGACCTAACCAGAGCATGAGCATAGTGTTCTCACATTACATAATTGACAATTGTACCTAAAGAAATGTACAGTTTCAACATATCCGTGGAGACAGATGCACATACCCGACATTTCTTCTGGTGATTGGCACTGAGCATGTTCACACTCCCCAGAGGATGAGCTCTCATCACTTAGACAGCCAAAATTATTTCCCTCAGCCATTTTGCCCTGATGGTGGCGTGCTAATGGGAAGCCAGCTGAAGCTTCACAGTCCACAAAACATTTCTTGAGCCTGCATTGACTCGACTTATTTTGGAATAAAATGGGTCATAAAATAAAACTTGTTTTGCATAACCTATTCTCCATAAGCCCCAAGATCCCAAATTGATTTGATGAGATGTTATTTAAAGTGAAACTCTCGCCAAAAAGCAACCTAGGCTTTATTTGTGAATGTATATGAGTCAAACCTTGTTGTAAAAGCGTAATTACGATGAAAGAGGCACTTTTAAGATTTACTATAGTTTCTTATTTGGGCAAACTAATTTTCAATGGAGTGCTACGGGCACTCATATGCTAGCATCAAAATCACACTAAGAAGGCTCGACACAACATGAAACTTTGCTCGTAGTATCACCAGGGTCTCTACACATGAACACGAGCATTGAAAACATTGTTTGTGTACACAGAGTTTACTAAAAACTAGGTTTTTTGAACAGCTCACGTTAGCAGCTGTATCTTCGGCGCTCCGCTGTCATGGCAGACAATAAATGTTGATCCTCGAGCGTGACCTAACAGGAAGGCTTGAGGAGCGGTCCACCATTACTCTGCTTCCGGTTAGGTCGTACTCGGGACTGACAAGACACCGCTGCTAATGTGAATTGTTCAAAAACCTTCTTTTTGAAAATTAGCTTGCTGGAAAACGAAACTATGCTGAATCTTAAAAGTGGCTCTTTCATTGTAATTATGCTTTTGCATGAAGGTTTGACTTATACACATTCACAAATAAAGCCTAGGTTGCTTTTGGCGAGAGTTTCACTTTAAAGACGTTTTTTATGGCTTCACTGGAGGCTAGCAGCTAGGCTAAACGCGTTAGCGAGGATGCATGAGCTCAACCACACACTGAGGGTGTAAATAACTTATTTTCAAATCAGTTTGGACTCTCTGGGCTTCCAGAGCCTTGGGTTCATCATTATGGAGCCATTTTATGTTGGGTTTTATTTTTCTGTTTTTACATTTTAAAACAACAACAATTTACGAAGCTCACCAGGGAGTAGCTAATGACTACATTTTTATTTTATTTTATTTTTTGACGAGCCGTTGCTTTAATTTTTTAGAAATATAACCACACAGTCTGAAACCGACAGCACACACAATAATAAGAACACAAATGATAATGACGATACATGTTCCCGCCAGCCAATCATCTCTAAAAGCCTTAACAACACTTACATTTTATCTATCTAATAAAGGTCAATGAAGAGAGAGAGAGAGAGAGAGAGAGAGAGAGAGAGAGAGAGAGAGACAGAAGGAGGGGAGGTACGGGGGAGAGAGAGGGAGGGAGGTAGAGAGACCCTGGCGGACAGCAGCAGAGAGGGAGGTTGGACCGGGAACAATAGAGAGAAACGAAGCCAGCCCTGAGACACCAAACAAACCGAGAGGGCGACAGAAAGAAAGAAAGAAAGAAAGAGCGCCAGAGGGGGATGGAGGGAGCAGAGAGGTGGACGGAGAACATGTGAGGAATAAAGAGGAGAGGATTTTCCGGAGCGGAGGCTTGATTCCCGTCTTTCTTTTGTCGGTGGATTGTATTGAACCGGATTCCGGTATGAACCCTGCAGAAGCGGCCGAGGAGGCGCCCAGCGACCCCGACACTGATGCCTTCTACAAAACAGGTAGGAGAGCCGCCGCTCCCCGCACCCTGCACCCCGCTCCCCGCACCCTGCACCCCGCTCCCCGCACCCTGCACCCCGCACCGAGCTGACACAAAGCATCAGGGCGAGCTGGACGTGACAGAGGCGTCTGGAGGAGCTCATGGAGCCCGGTGGACATCAGCACAAATGTGCTCCGTGCACTCTCTCTCTGTCTCTCTCTCTCTCTCACACACACACACGAGCAGCTGAGATCACACGATCCTCCAGATTCAACGTGAAATCATGATAGATGCTCCTCTCCCTGCTCAGATCACAGCTCCGACATGCGTTTACTGCGTGATTGTGTTTGTGTCTACGCGCGCTTGTGTCTCTGTGTGTGTGTGTATGTGTTTGCAGTCCTGTGAGCTCGCGTGTATGTGTGTGTGTGTGCGTGTGTATGTGTTTGCAGTCCTGTGAGCTCGTGTGTGTGTGTGTGTGTGTGTGTGTGTGAGATGCTGCTGGTACCTGCAAAAGAAAGAGGATCGGGAAGGAATCACATCAGCTCATGGGAACATCAGGGAACCACTGCGCTGTGCGTCCAAACGACGATTTGTGTTGAACTGTCACAGCTGTAATACTGTGTGTGTGTGTGTGTGTGTGTGTGTCACTCTGATGCATTTAGAGAGAGAGAGAGAGAGAGAGAGAGAGAGAGAAAAAAACACACTAATTGTGCTTTAAATGATCTAAAATGGGGTTTAGAGTTTATATAGTGGTGTGCAGGATGTACTGATGGAGACTGTGTTTGTTTGTGTGTGTGTGTGTTTGTGTCTGACACTTCTAACAGCACATAATGGCTGAACACACAAAGTGCTACCGGCGGGTCTTTTCATCGGTCATCATTTGTCAGCCTCCTGGTCCATCACGTCTTCAAACTGCTCCCTCTGTCCGACCAGCAGGCCAAAAATCAGCCTTACAGCCGTCGTCACTCTGTGGACCCTGAACTAGTTGCTAAAACGGTTGCCAGATTCATCAGAATAGTCATCGGCAGCAGCTGCGATAATGGATTTAAGTGCTGAAGGCATTAATCAGTCCAAAACAGCAAATAGTCACCGGTCCCTCCCCCCCGACAGGGGAGGCTTTTGTTAGTTGTCCACGATCATTGATTTCATATCTTTGGGTTCTGGACAGCTGGTCAGATGAAACACGCCACCGTGCACTCTGGGAGCTTGTCACAGGCCTTTATCAACAGTCTTCTGCCGACTCAAAGACCGAAGGAATAACTGGGGAATCCTAGAAAGAAAGGGAGACATAAATGGAGACGGCATGTTTTTAATCTAGAAGAGTTAAGTAGAGCGCACACCTCCACCAGACACCAATACACCTCACTTTTTTTTTTCATCATGATCCGTGCGTTATTCCCTGAGAATCTCACAGTGTTAAAGAAAGTAAGAAAGGGTTGCTGGATCCGTCCCTTTATCAGGATCATGACCAAAAGGTTGAAAAGGTCTATTCTGCCCCGAGACCCATCCTCCATCCAAGTTTGGTGGAAATCCATCCGGTGGTTTTTGTGTGATCAGGTTGACAATCCAACCACCAGACGGACGCAGGTGAAAACATAACCTCTTTGGCAGAGGTCATGATTTATTTAATCGCTGAACTCATTTTTTGATGTCAAACACTCGTTGTTCTCTGGTTCCACCCACTGAAATGTGAGACCTCGCTGCACGCCACCTTGCACTCTGGGAACTTGTGATGTAAGTCTTCTGCTACTTTTTACATTAAGACCAAATAAATAATTGATAAATCATCCAAGAAGGAGATTAAATTGTTTCTTTATAGATAACCAAAATAGTCCTGGATTTATTTGAACCGTCTTCTGATGGATTCAGTGACCGATCACATCAGCAGTGTTTACACCTGCACTACAAGATGTCTGATGAAAGGGCCTTTTATGAAGAATTTAGTCATGTTTTACGCTTTGAAAGCTTAATCACGTGTGTGTGTGTGTGTGTGTGTGTGTTGGATACCGGCTCAAAAATGCAGACATGTAAACGCGGATCATCTCACGGTGATATGAGTTCAAGTGTGTGTGCAGTAAGTGTGTTTGTGTGTTTGACAGAGAGCAGGGTTTGGAGAGGGTTTTTATCAGTTTAGGGAAACGGGTGACATGTTGATGACATTGATGGTAAATAAACTGCACACACACACACACACACACACACACACACAGACAGTATGCAGTGGTGCTGGAGGGGGACACACCCTGACTCTCTCTCTCTCTCTCTGTCAGTGTAATTTGGTTCAATAACTTTATCATGAACAATCCTGCCAAGATACTGAAGTTTATTAGATCAGACACGTACGCACACTGTGTGTATCATATAGAGTAACAGGGCTCTACGTGTGATCTCTTCATTTTTTTTCCCCCACAATATTAGATGACTGTCAGTTGGAGCGTTACCAGGAGGAGGACATAGAAAACCTGCTGGTTGACTCATCAGTACAGACAATGAGACAGTGTGCAGGAAAAGCTGTCTGATTCACTGAAATCTGGTCAAAGGTGCAACAACTGTAGGAGCGGAGTCGAGTGCGAGTCCCAGGGAGCGTTGACGGAGGAAATGAGCAGTTACGGAGCCGGGCGCTGTGCTTGTGCTGCTGAGGTCCTGCTGGTTAAGGTGTAGTGTTTTGACGTTGAGTGCAACAGCGGTCCCTGAGGCTCATGGGTGCTGTAGTGTTGATGGAGTGTCAAGCAGAAATCCAAACAGGAATTATTTGTGAGATCATGATTTATCAGAAAAGACAAATCTGAAATACTACATCCAGCACACTCTCTTATTTGTTGATGTTGCACCTCACGATTTTTTATCGATTAATGTCTGTGGATATGTGTGTTAAAGGCAGATGTTTGGAATTTTTTCTTAAAAGTTGACTGAAACTTTTGATTTAACATCAACAGAGCTGCTGATCAATTTTCTAACGGCGCCGGCTCGTCCCTAAAAGTGAACCCTGAAGTGCAGCCTCCCTGTTCGGAAAACTACTCCCACGACTTCATTTTATAACATCTGTATGAAATGCTGTCCAGTGACATGACATGATATGACGTGATGTTTCCCGAATGCTGAGAATTTAGAGAGCATACAGAGTTCCAGTGGCAGATGTTCGCCAAACTTGTTTTTCTGACTTTTAATTCAGGGAGTCATCATCATGGTCCTTTATCCAAGTCTTGGAAATCGGCAGCTATATTCAAAATGTTTTATGTAAAGAAAATAACAGCAGCAATTGAAGCTCGGGTTTCTACGAGCTTGCCTCCTCTCTACCTCCTTCTTTTCAGTCAGGTGTTTTTATGCCCTGTCAAAACCGTTCCGTCTGCAGCCTGGGCTGAGACATGCAGCGGTGTCCTTAGTCAGCGCTGCTTGCTCTGTAGTCTTCCTTGAGGTGGAGGACTCTGTCTTCTCCTGAGACAGCGATCCGCCTACAAGGGCAGGATGGAATGATTCCTTTTCGACAATAAGACACAAAAGCTGCCTGCACACATTAAAATGCACCACCGTGTCTGAGAGCGAGGGCGGGGACGGATCTCTATCGGCTGAATGTCTCCGACTTTGAAATGAGAGCTTTCTCCACACCGCTTCTCCATCTCTAAAACCAGCTCCACATTATCGAGTGAGTGACAGTGCTCCTACCGATCTGATGGCAGGGGGACCATACACGGGCCCGAGTGTTCCTGACATTGTTAAACCAGCTGAGCTCTCTTAAATATGCCATCATCTGACATTTCCTCTATTGCTGCCATAATGAATTCCTCCTTGTGGGGCTCGGTCTGTCCAGAGTGCCGTCAGACTTAGTAATGACACGAGACACACATGCGAGCCTCATGCTGACTTTTCTTCCTCGTGCCTCTCGCTGGTAGAACTTTCTCATATTCCTCTGCACGATGCCCCTGCGAGGATTTAATCACATTTGTGATATTGACACTGGCCGGCGCTGACTCAGCCCCCCTCGGAGAAACAGATTACAGACTTTGCACTCTGCTGCTTTGCTCTTTACTTCCTTTGTGACACCGTGTAACACAATGTCCGCGGTGTAACGTGACACATTTTCGTCTGACATTAACCTCCATCAGGAAACGAATGGAACTTATCTGAGGGTTGACTTTCAGTGATGATGTGTGTCCCGCTCTCTGCGTCGGGTTTGTTTAACAAATTATTAAACTAATCTGGGAAACCTTGCAAAGAGATGCCCGGCAGACATTTCCATTAATGTAAACAGTTCTATTTCAGTTTTGAAGGACAAACGTTAAACGAGTAAACACAGAAATCCGAGCAATGGCTGACAGGCACATCTATGATTAATCCATGTCCAAGCTGTTTAGTATCAGAGGCATGTTGATTCTGCAAAACGAACGTCCTTCAAAAACACTTAACCTGCTAGTCAGTGCTGCAGTTTGTTAGAAGACACTCATTTGGATGAAACGGCAAATGGAGACACGGGAACAAAGTGTGTGCACATCCGGCAAAATATTCAGCTGCAACACAAAACACTAATTATCTCTGCAGGACACGAAGGAGAAAGGTCTGCACCTTCCTCGGCTCTGAATAAATACTGTAATTCTAGCCTGTCCTGATCAGGGGGGGGAAAAAAAAACAAAAAAAAAAAGCAAAACGTAGAGGTCGATTGTGAAAGTAGCTTATTGCAACCCATGTTCAGCTTTATTGTTAGGCAGTGACCTCTGGTCGCATGTCAGGCAAAGTAGTGTACAGAGAGATGAAGCCCACATAGGTAGAAGATCTGGTGCTCTGTCAGTTAAACAAGAAGAGGACCTCACCCAGATGACTGCTGTCTGTGTCCGGTGTGAATCCAAAGTCAGCCACTTAGTAAGTGACGTAACGTACAGAATGTAACTGCAGATACATCCATACTGTAAAGATTTTAAGCCGAACAACAGTCTTTTCCTAAACCTAACCAAGTAGTTTCCTTGCCTAAACTGTGACGGTATGATGAAGACCCAGTTCGCCTGTAGCTGTTACGAAAGTGATATACATTACGTTGATTTGGAGCTCACTGGCAGTCCAACTATGTAGCTGTTAATGTATTAGGGTGTTATGTTCAGTTCTCTTGGCGACATTTCGATTTTCCTCAAGCAAGTGTCTGAGGAAGAGTGATTCTTTGTCTTTGGAGCCTGACTGTGCGCAGACCTTTCTCCTTTGTGCCCTGGATGGAGAAACAGGGATCAAAAAGGACTGTACACAGGAGGAGAGGGAGGAGGAGGAGGAGGAGGAGGAGAGAGAACTTCAGGAGAGTGAGGTCAGTTCAGCTGAGAGGAGGCTCTGCACTGAAACCTGATCAACTGGATTATTACAGTAAAGCTTTCTCGCTCTCAGCACGCCATTTGCTCTTTTTCAGCGTCAGTTCCCTTGCTCACACATGCTGTATCACCAGTGCCAGTGTCAATCTGAAAAAAAAAAACCAAACCTGTCCAGAGTAATGTAACAATGGGCGGAAACTACATCGGGGGATAATCACGTTAGGATCCCTCGTAATCAAAAACTGAATGACTTTATCTGTTGACTGTCAACACCGGCTGAGCTGGAGCAAAACCCTGAGCCCAACTTGGCTTTATCAGAGCTACAGTGTAATCGGCTCAGTGATTTCAGTGTGTCCCAGTGTTAAAAGACCGCTGATAGAATTTCCACAATTTAGATACAAGCTTGATGAGCTCCACTGAAATAGATTTTACCATTTCGTTGATATAGATTTGCCTTTCCCAGCATGGCGGCTGAGCCACTTAGTGTATTATTGAAAACTGACGTGAATCTGCTATGAAACTGACGTGAATCTGCTATGATTTTGTCTGTGTAGGAAATGGCTGTAGTGCTGAGAGAAGACACTCAGAATCCTCACATTTAAAAAAAAAAAGCACCAGCAGAGGATCTTGAAAAAAGAGCAGAGAACGAGTCAGAATAAATTGTATACGTCTAAGCAACGTCTGCCAGAAACACACACACACACACACACACACACACACACACACACACACACACAAATATACACATACACTCACAGGAAAGCGCAGGCGGCACGGCAGCTCAATGTTATGCCAATCAGGGGTTTATAAATAGGACCCTAAATTATCAGACGGAAACAGGAAGTGACACGCACGCATTCATACCTACACACACACACGCAATCAGAGCGTAGTGTCAGACGGCTGACGCCAGCTGTCTGTCAATAGCCGCCGCTGTTGCTATGCCACCGGAATAATCGTAAATCGCTATTTTCGCATGTCATTAGAGTAACAGACATAACAAGCAGAAGTTGATGATGTCATCCCGGCCTCGTCGTGTTAGAAACAGGTGAAGCACAGCAGCTCCTCACACAGGCATGCTGGGAGATTAAGACTTCCTTTCACACCGAATGTTATCATGGCTGAAGGCAGAGGACGGCGTCCAAGTGCTAAAAACAGAACCAGATTCTTGCTTCTCTGTAGAATTCAATTAGAAAGGCCAAACCTCTCCGGTGAAATACAAAGTTAGCACGTGGTTTATACCTTACATGCTCCTCTTCTTGGCACTAAAGAGCGGCATCTCGTGAGATTGAATCCCAGTGTGCGTTCTTCTGATTCCAGCACTGAGGAATGAACCCAGCACCCACTGTGTGCATGAACAGGTAATTAGAGTTAATTTTCCCAGCTAATCGGCTGAAAGCCATGAGTAATGTCTGTAGCCATGGAGATGTTTAGAAAAGGCAAAAGATGGAGGACTTATCAGCTGTTCCAAGTCAAGTCTCGACTCCTGGAAATTTAGTAAGGTTGCAAGAAAATGACAATCATCAAACTATTGACTGTATGAAATACACATTCTGAATGCAGTCTTCAGATTGGCCATCATAGTGCAAGAACACTGGTTTCAAGGAGGAGTCTGTGTGTAAGTCTATGAGAAAATGACCTTATTTCTCACTTGATCTATTAGTCAGTTTTCAATCAAGTCTCTTAAATACATCGTGATTTTTTATTTTTGTAAATTATGATCCCATTTAGGGTAAGATAGACAACATCGGGGTACGCTTTTCTGTGTGACACAAGGCTAACACGGTGTGTCTTCGGGTTCTCAGTCAGATCCAATCAGGATTTCCTCCTCAGATCCACTATCTCATCTAGATATGGTCATCATTTTTGGTAGCGCTTAAGTACTCTAATATATCACTGCATTATCTACTGAGGAAAGCAACGAGTTACCTTTTAATGGCAGTAAACTTGTAACGTAACAAGTTTCTTTTAAAAGTACTGTTAGCCAGCGCTGGTCACCAAGTGGTACACCATGAATACTTTGAAGAGAGGCAGTCCAGAAGGGCATACAGTCATCCACAATTCATTGCGCCAACACGTGACAGTTCTGGAGACATAATTTGGAAACCAGTTGGATGCAACATAGTATGAGTATGCTGCCAATTGCATACACAAAAACCCTTCTGCCTTTAGTCAGGGAACAGTAGAAAGTAGCATGAAGGCCAGTGTAAATGTTCCGGTAACTTTTTCTATCTTTACCTTAGACTCACTGCAGACTGAACAGTGTTCAAGTGCTGTTTGAACAGAGATCGTCGGGAACTTTAGTGCACATCATGGCATCCATCGTACTAGTAAAAGGGGCGAAAATGAGCGTGTCCACCCTGGTGTCACGTTTTGCATCATTGCCAATCAGAGCTGCAGCCAATAAATGACGATAAATGTCCATGACCACTGCAGGGTCATTTGACCTGGGAATAAATGCTGACTGTACCGTTTCCCATTTGAGATAAAAGCCAGATGTTGGTGGGTGTGACTGGGTTTTTTTGTCCAGTGTTAGAGTGGTAAAAGAGTGAATTTGTTGGCATATGGAGGGAAGTGGAGAAGCGTTTGTGTGTTCCTGTATGCATCCAAGTGCTTTTGTGAACAGAGACATTACATGGATGAATGACCAGTAATCCACTCATTCACACTGCTTCCTCCAGGCTTGGAGCCCGATTAACCTGCAATATAAGCTCTGAAACTCAGAGAGACAGTGAGGTGGAGAACATTTGGATAAACTGGAATTATGATGTAGGGTTTAGTTCTTGCAAACAGAGGGCCACTCTCACCAAGATATAGTTTGGACAGCCTCATCGGAGGTGCCTTTGAAATCACTGAGTTTATGCAGCGGGATTAAAACTGATAATAAAGCGGGTGTTTACACACAGCTCAATGAGATCACACTGTCTGTAATACTTTGGCTAATACTAATCCACTAGTACTGCCAGCACTTACGCTGATACCTCTGATCGTGTGTTGCCATGAATGCATATCACCGAAACGGAGCTCGCTAAAGTCAATTCACTGAACATCTGCTCTCACTGCACAGAAGGAATGACGACAGGAGTTGATTTTTAGGTTTTGTGCGAAACGGTGGAGAAAAAAAAGGCATTGGAGTAAAACATAATAAATTCAATGATAGTGATTAGAAGGAAAAAAAAGAAAAATAAGATGCCATCGACAAGAGATTGATGCGAGTAGAAATGAATTGGTATATTCGAGTTGCCTCAAGCAGAGCGTGAGGGGAGGGCTACAGCAGTCTGGTTAGCTCACCCCTTTTAACCCTACGTGCACATATCACACAGCACTCCCCAAGACCTGTAAGCAGGAACAACTGAATTCCACTTTAATCGTTCGGCAAAACTGAACAGTAGCAGCTGACTTGAGCTAATGCTTTGACTCCCATCCCTGAATAATGAGCAGAAATCCAGAATCTATCATAAGACGACAGTAAAAGCTTGTTAAAGTTGCTTCTTTTGAAAGACAAGCCTCTTGTCTCCAAACACATGATCTATAGTTCCAACGAGTAAAGTAGCCTCCTGGGGTGCGTACTACTATGTAATCTTGAATTGTTTCCAGGGAACACTTGTGCCAAAGAAAACGTTTCTTTGACTTCGCTCCACTGACTGTCTGACCAGACCAGACCAGCGCACGTTTTATTTGCCACGGAGTCGAAGAAAAATCATCATGTCGTTCTTGCAGTTCACAGCGGGGACATACCAGCGCCGCATGGGAATATCATGTTATTAAAATGTAATTTCTTAAAGCAGCTTTGGTATGGAGCTAATCCCCCGACTTGTACGATCTGTCAGTTAACAGTTAATGCAGCTGTTGTATCCACGGAATCCAAATAGGCTTTGTCTGGTCTGTCGTCACAGTTTTGAGCTTGATGAACGTATTATTGGTAGTGTTCTGTGATAATTATTTTCTAGTTTGTGGACTGGTGTGTATGTTCTCACATTAAACCCGATATTCGGCTTCAGGGAACCAGGATAAGCTCACGTTCTGGTTTCGAGAAACCAGAGTAGTAATAGTGTGGCATCACCTCACCCAGTTCTGTCAGTGAAACAGTAAATCTGATAACAATACAAGGATAAAGATTTTAAGCCAAACTACAATATTTCCTCAACCTAACTGAACTGTAAGCATACAACCAAGGTGTGGCATGAGTCACTGGCGCACTGGGAGGGTCATATTGTCTGGTAACTGTGATGTACCTAGTAATCGACCTATTCAGTCATGAGGACGTGTTGTAGAGCTGTCCCTTTTTCTGAAAATCATGTTTGAACATATTTGCAGTGGCACGCAGCTAGAATGAATTTAATTCCGACAAAACAAACAAACCCCCCAAAACTTTACAGCCCGTCTAACATCACAGGCTTCTATCTACCTTCTATCTTCTATTACCGTTGGTCTTTCAACAAGCTTCTGTGAGGGGCAGAGTGTGCTGAATGATATGCAGTTACGTGAAGTTGTACACTTGGCGCTGTTCTGCTTGTCCGTGGTGCCTCTGCTGCCTCAGTTTGGTGGTAAGATAACAGACGAGTCCACAGATTTGCAACTTTAACATCCACAGTGTGGAACCCACACACTCCTTCTCAGATGTGCTGTAGTTGACTACTAATAGTTGTTAGCTCTGATTGTTTTTGTCCTCCATTTGTGTGGCAAAACAACATAACGTTAATTTTAGCTTAGATTAGAGGTCAGTAGGGCCATAGATCGAGACTATACATTTTTGTTGTTACAGCTCAAATATGAACTTTTCACCCCAAATCCGACCTTATGTTTAGATTTCACAGCCCTTACGTGTTGTGTGGGATACACTACTGTCAATTGGAAAATGTTAGAATCATGTATATTGCTCAATGAATTACAAGGTTTCTTTATTCTCTGGATAAACATATCCAGAATATGATAGCTTGTGTAGGACGCATGACCGCCATGCTAGGGTACAGACGCCTTAGTCTCTGTCCCCCAAGTACAGTCTTGAAGCACTTTCTTACTTATATTTCTTTTGCGTAGTGAAGTACATTACAGTGACACTAAGAACATGCTAAAACTATGATCCACACAGCGAGTTAAAGGATCCGACTGGTTATTTCATTTATTCTCAACAAATCTCCAAACCCACAGTGTGGTAGTCCATCCCTTAATACTTTTCTTCCCTACCCCATCTGTAGCACTCAGCCCCTAGCCTATTTCTGTATTCCCTACTTCTGCACTGTAGTTTTTAGCAATTTACTCAAACAGAAGTAAAACGTACATTAGCTTTGGGCTATTTACAGCCACAGATTTGGCAAGATGTTCAATATTTATGGTAGCAAGATCTGATATCATTGTGTTAGTGTTACTTTAGGACTGTCATATTTTAATTTGCTCCAGGACCCTCATTGCAACTGCCCATTAATTCTGTTTTTTTTTTTTGTAATGTCTTAGCTTTGCGACTCAGAGAAGACGGAAAATACATCCACATGGGGGAGGTTATACTTTCTACGTTTCTACGTTTACACACGTTTAATGTGGTGAAAGAGGATATTTTAACCTTAAGCATGTAATCCTAAACCTGACCAGGTATTTTTGGTCCCTACAATTTACCAAACAGTGAAAGAAAACTGTCACGTTTGTGTACGCTTGGTGTAAAAATAATAAGGAAACAGTGAAACAATACGTTCCAAAGAGGATACAGAACTCAGTCTCCAAAAATGAACGTACCATAAAAAACCCAGTCAGCCTGATGTGGACTTTACAATGATGGTCCTTGAACACAATGTTTTATGATGTACTTTGAACAACAGAATATCAATGGTGCCCATATTTATATTAATAAAGGAACATGCCTCCCAGTGTGGGGTGTGGCACAGTGATGTGTTTCAGTACTTGTTAGTGGGATAAATCCTGTACTTGGCCTAATAGACCATATTGACACAATGGCCATCACGCTCAAGAATGGAAGCTCAGCATTTAATTGCTGTGTTCAAGCCCATAAATGTAGGGAATCTGACAAATTGTCATCATTTTTCCATTCCCTGATTCATCAGCATCTGTAAAGACAGTGGGTTGCGAAAATCTGAAGGGACATCAGGACATTTTTCCAGGTAAAACAAAGGATTTGATGACCAGTTCGCTTCCATAAAGCATCAGCTAAAGATAGGACTCAACCACTTCCTAGCAAACAGTACTGTCTGACATGAAGCAAAGGCATGAATTCATTCTAAAATGTGAGCACTCATTTAAGCCAGGTAGTGAAAATGCACTGGATGTAATCAAACAATGCATGTTAGCTAGGGCGTGGTTGAATCCTTACATTAGCTGTTGTCTTATGGTATCACATATGTTTTCACTTGAAATACAGCCTGATGTCCCTCCAAAATGTCACCATCCACCATCATTTTAGTTGCTGGTCATTCAGGAAGCAGTGAAATGATACTGATTGGTCAGTTTCTCTGCACTTATACCTCCTGCGATGTAGATCACAGCAGTTTGACGTAATCCCAGCGTATGAGCTTCCAGCGCCGAGCAGGACGTCAGAGGAAGATGGCCGGCGTGTGAATATGGTCTATTGAGTGTCTTCATCCAGTCACTTCACATTTGCGAACATGCAGGTTGGAGTCTGTGTCACTGACACATTGGTACTTATAGCAGGCCGACCGTTTCAACTGACTTTCACAGGAAGATTGAGCAGCAGAGTGTCCTGTTCCTTTAAATGAGGCCTCAGTCCTGAGTCATGGTGAGGTAACTTGGATGGGAGGAGCTACACATCTATTATTGAAGTGTGTGTGTGTGTGTGTGTGTGTGTGTGTGTGTGTGTGTGTGGAACAATAAAATGCTGCTGCTGAGAGGCAGGGATTCCCTCCTTCCCTCCCTCCTCGCTTTGTCTCCACTCACACACCCAGTGTCAAGAACAGTGGCAGATGGGTGGGAAGAATGAAGTGTGTGTTTTTCCTGTGTGTGTGTGTGTGTGTGTGTGTGTGTGTGTGTGTGTGTGTGTGTGTGTACTGTATGTTGGATGTTGGGGGGACAGACCCGGCGCACAGAGAGGGAGAAAGAGGCAGCTTAAGTGGATTAGCCCTTATTACCCACCAGGGGACAAACGATAGAGAGAGCCACAGGGACAAAGAGAGAGAGAGAAAGAGGACGAGAGAGAGAGAGAGAGAGAGAGAGAGAGAGAGAGAGGGAGTGTTAAATAGATAAATGCAGAGAAAGGATTTCCTCTCCTCCTCCTCCTCTAGTCTCCTCCCTCCTTAAAAGCTTTCTAGTCTTTTGACAGCTGCAGCCATATGGTGTGTGCGTGTGTCCATGTATGTGTGTGTGTGTGTGTGTGCGTGTGTGTGTGTAACAAGCATCCGTTTTGACTATAATCCATCACAAAGACATTTAACAGACATGTATGTGAGTGTGTGTGTTACCAGCTGATTAGCGGTGCTAGCTAATAGACCTTGATGTTATTAACTGCTGTGGGCAGGTGTTTGCTTTTTGTCTTTGTCTTTGTCTTTGTGTGTGTGTGTGTGTGTGTGAGAGACAGAGGCAGGAAGCTTTTATCCTGATTGACGGAGCAGCACAGGGCCATTAAACGCCTCAGACAGTCCTCGGCAAAATTGAAATAAAGAATTAGATTCTACAATTTAAAATGTGTTTTCAGATCTCACGACATCCTCAGACCTCAGGCCATCTGCTCAGATCAGGAGGTTTTTGTTATATTTCAACTTCCTCTCTTGGAATAGATAAGCAAGTAAGTCATTTTTCCAGGCTCGCTCTATATTGAGTTGAATTTCTTTAATGTGTGTGGGAGAAGATTTAAAAGAAAATATACATAAGAAAGCTTCGTTCCTTCGACTGAGGTGCTTTTGTTCACTTTGGCTCATGTGACCTTTTCCAGGTTGACTTTGGGCAGAGCCAGGCAACAATGTGCTGAGTTCACTAAACTTCATGAAAACCAAAAGAATCATAACAGTGGCGGTTGTTCTGTCCCATCTGATGCAATAAAAGGATCCTGAAACAGGCCGAGTGGCTCCATCCTCCTTTTTTTTCTTTTTTTTTTCAGGCAGCATTAAATGAAAAAAGGTGAGGGGGAGCGATGCATCCAGACACCAGGGCTCAAAAACTCAGAAACCTACAGCATCTTTATCGGCTGTCTGTCGGCATTTTTGGACCAAACATTTGTCGAAACACTCAGAGAGGAACTGGCTAAAAGCTTTTTTTTCCCGTTTGCATTCATTCCACCAGTAGGAATGCTACAGTGGCTGGTTGGGTTTTTAGAAATGGGGGTTACAACACTTGTCAACATTAGCATCCTTTCTGTGTAGATGAATGGGACGGTACGGAGATTAGACTGTTTCTGTTTGAATCACTGGCTAAGGAACTAATGATGATGGAACATGCAGCCTCAGTCCTGCAGGATCCTCATGTTCTAGTAGAAATTACCCTCGTAGAAGATGCAAAGAATAAAGAGTGTAACACTGCATGTTTCACCTGGAGTGCTCCACTCCACCCACATGCACTCACATACGCATGCTTAAAAAGACTTACTATACTTGGAGATCAGCAGTATGCTTGACCTTGAGTAATTACTCACCACCCTGCGTTTACATTGTTTACATTAAGTGTGTGTGTGTGTGTGTGTGTGTGTGTGTGAAGCAGAGGGAGATGGCTCCCCTGTGGGAGCTGAGCTGTCAGAGAGCAGATAAGAATCCTGGGGGAGTCGGTCAGACCTGCACACTGTGTTATTGAGCTTTTCTTCTTCTTCATCTCTTGCTGATTCCTTTGTCTCGCCCTATTTAAAGCAGAACAGTAACACGCTGACTGATTCTATGTTCGCTGCATTTTACTGTTATCAAATAATTGATTAGTTGATGGAAAGAAAATGACAGATCATTTCGTTTACTGGTTCCAGCTTCTCAAATGTGAGCCGACACCGCTTTTCTCTGGCTCTGTTTTTTTTTTTTTTTTGTAGTGTTTGTCAGACTGAATAGGCATCAGTCAGGCATCAACAGGCAATGTGATGTTTGAGTTTGATTTGAGAGAACGGCCCGTCCATTAATCGATAATAACAGCAATGGTCGGTGCAAGTTGAGACACAGACATCGTGACTAGAAGAGATCCAGCTGTTTGACCGACATGTGTGCATCTCTGAAACAGTCTTTGTGTGCAGGTGTCTATGAGATAACAGGAAATTAGCTCATTTTTGTCTTTAGCTCTAGTGTAACATCATCTTTGCCATATATATATATATATATATATATATATATATTTTTTTTTTTTTTAAACTCTAATAAATAGAGTGATGTCCTGTCTAGTCTGATGCTCCGGCTCACTTGAAGGTCAGCTGTGAAACGCTCATTCACATTGGATTTATGGTCACAACATGGAAACTTCTCAACAGGCATGTTGGGTCGGTCACAGCTCATAGGTAAGAACTGATGCAGTGAAACAGTTTTTCTTTAAAATTTGAATTTGAAAACAACCAACACATTCATGTTTAAGCTGCTGCCTTAATTTGACTCCCTGGACAGTGCACAAAAATACCGTGTGATTATTGTGTATAATGCTTGTACAACCAGCGCAGTGCTTTTTTTTTTCTTTCAGTTTTGGTTAATTTTATTAGAGCTATTTATCGGTTTAAATACTGTTAGGACCATATTCTGGTCCACATGTGGACCGAGCTGTGAGCCAGCCTGGACCCAGGCCACACCTCGTGTTGTGAGTGAGGTTCTGATGTGTGCTGTTTCCTACTTTGACATACATTTTCTTTTCGTCAGTGCATTATTAGTGACATCAAATATCCAGTGTGGCTGGAGATCATTTACAGCAATCCTGTCCACAGATGGATGTGTTTTAATGGGACTTAATTATTTATTTCAAAGCCGTCAGCTGCTGCAGAGAGTCAGATACAGTGTTGTGCGTTGTCGCCGTCGGGTTCATGCATGTTAAACCAGAGGATTTGCTGTCGGCTGCTCAGTGGCAGGTAGGATACATAATGTGCCTCGTTTCCTCGTTTTCTGTGAGAATATGTCTGAGTCAGAAACGGAGTCTGCCAAGCACCAAATGTGGGTATATTTTCCGTTGGCAAGTAGATCTCCCAAGACTTTCTGCCACACTGACAAATTGTGCTGAAAGTAATTTAATCGAAAAAAAAAATCTCTGCTGAGCGTCTCTGATGTGTTTTGGTGTCATTCATCTCCGTAGATGTATCTCTGCTTCTCTCCTCTGATGTCTGACTGTGTCAGAGTTTGACACACTCGGAGGGACTTCATGGTGCGTTCAGGAGCACATCATAAGCTTTGAAATCTACATCAATTTGTATGGCAGTAGTGCACCGCATAAACTCAGAAATCTATATTCGAATTGCTGCAAAGGTTGTTAAAAATAGTTTCCATCTGTGATGACTCTCTTTCTGAATGCCAACATATTGACAGTATCCCATTCAATTCTGCACAAGCAGATTTCAAAATTTTTAATAAAGTAGTAAAGTAATTGCTATTAGCAAGCTCAACTATATTCTCGATCAACAGGTCCTCAACCTTTCATTTTCAAGGTGTTTTACTGCGATTAATAACTAAAGATATGACACATGAAAGATGTGATGTTGGATTAAATGTATTTTGGTATCGCCAATAGTTCTGGACCACTGACTTAAATGAAAACCAGATGCGGACCTTTGAGTATTAAGTGTTGAGAGCCTCTGGCCTGTGTTGCTTTATTTGATAAGCCTTTGTAAAGAATAACTGCACTGTGGCGTTTAAAACAGTCAAAGAACGGACTGCAAAATGACTAGTGTGCTTTTCATACTGTGTAATGGCTCTAGGCAGGCCTATATGTGCCGTAATGTATGGTTATGATTTTGTAAAGGTGTACACAAGTATGATGTTTTTAACTGCTGCTTTTCATACACTTGTGTTTGACCTACTTCTGTGTGAATAATACTTCATTGTATTTTTCTTTGGTGAGCTCTGTTGTCCTTGTCTTGTACATTGTTAACGCACAGTAAAGGCCAACTAAAGGTGGTCATTGTCAGATTCCTATATGCTGTATACTGATTCTGATTCTGAGACCACATCTAACACCGTATCCAAAAGTGATGCTCCTGTGTATGTAAATGTTATTTACACCAGGGCCTGCTACACCTGCATTACTTTCATATGAACCCGAACACATGTAGTAGATAAACTGGCATTTATCACCAAGGGGTAGCGGCAGGGTCATGTTATTGTATTTGACTGTGATGTATTTTTGTCTGATTTACTGCCCTCTTCATGCCCTGACATCAGTGCTGTTATTTAATTCACTGCAGTCGGTAATTAGGCTCTTATACATCACTACACGGCAGTAAAACGCTTTATTGGCTGCTCTTTAGTAAACAAGGAAACTACTGTGTGTTTACGTGTGTTTGTGTGTGTGTGTGTGTGTGTGTGTGTGTGTGTGTGTGTGTGTGTGTGTGGGGGGGGTCTAGTTAAAGCACGTGTTCTTGGTGAAATAGGATCACAGTGGATGCAAGTATGAAGGAATGTCGTGTCTGACTAGTTTTGTGTAGTTTGCTAGTGTGCTGCTCTATCTCAGTACCAGCACTGGACTTCAGCTGGGGAAGTCTGGAAGTGAACAAATGTTACTGTAATGATACTTGGGAATAGCTTTTGGATGTCTTCATGAGACTGGCTTCACTACAGCCATGTGACAGGCAGATGGATAGTCCAGCTCAATTTCCAGCCTCTCTTGAACGATCATCATTCGTATTATGAAGACAGCCACGGACGGTAAACCTGCAGTTTGTGATCGCAGAAACATTATTTCAGGTGCAGGCGATGTGTAGGAGCACCAACACATGAAGCGTGTCATACATTCCCTAAATGTCAGAGTAGTCATACAATGACGAGCACGATAGCTTTATAATTTACTGTGAAATTTCCACTTGCGTGTGTAACAGATCCAGGGGATTTGGGGTGGGTCCTGGTATGTCTGTTTCCAGTTCATCAGTAATGCTAGTTTTATTGAGCATGGCATCAGGTCCTGGGCTGTCAGGTTCAGGAAACCCTTCTTGTTCCTCTGAGATGAGGAGGCAGCAGGAACAATTATCAAGATGAAAACGTTACTGAAACCACTGGAGTCTTTCCATGAGCACCGGATTTTAGAAGTTTGTGCTGTTTCAAAATTGCAAAACAGGAGCTTCTACATGAGGTGAAAATGTGTCGCTGCCAAACACACTAACACAGCACAAAGATGGTACTCTTCCTGAAGAAGGCAAGGCAAGCAGTTAGCCTTGAAAATAACAAGTTCACACCAGGAGGTGTCTGACCTCTTCAGGAGGTAAAAGTGGTAATAGAGTTTCCAAACCACCACGCTGAAAATGTGTGAAAAGCCAGTTGTCATAAAAAGGGCAAAATGTGAAATCATTTAACTACATGGATAAAGACACATATTTCTCTGCTGGAAGGCATTCAAAATGTTGTACAAATTAAAGTGATGGATGTATGTGCAGGATGACAACAGTGAAAAAAACAAAACAAAAACTATTGCTCCTTTCTTAGACAGCTGAACAGTAAGAATTGTGGGATGGTTCCCAGCTCTGACATTTGACAGGTGGGGTGGTACAGGATTCACTAAGCTGTTTGACCATCTGACAAGCAGTCCTGATAACGGCCACTGAATGGTTTAGAGCAATATACATCATGAATAGAGCAAGTTTATCCATACAGGCAACTTTTTATAGGGTTGTTTCGTTACCAGACTCTGAAATGCAACTGATACTTCCTGTAATGTTGGAATTGGTATCAACAAGTTTCTGTACAAGTCTACACACCAATCCGCCCAAATCATTTTATTAAAAAAAAAAAAAAGGGACCTTGTGACAGTTTGACAGTTTTTTTTCCTGCACAAGTAACCAATATTCATAAACTGCAAGAGACTCCTAACCCACACAGGGTTCGGAGTACAGCTTCTAATGGCCTCTCGAAGCTGGTTTCAAAAGTGAGTCAATCCCCATAAGACCCAGTGTTAAAGTGTCCAACTTCCCAGCAGAAATAAACATGCTGACAGTCTGGTACAGAAAATGGTTTTGGTCTCTGTAGCTTATTTCCGTGGTCATGACAACTGTAGGAGGGCTGAGTTTTGGACTGATAAGTGACCCTGTTAGCGGTCCCAGAGCCTGGAGCTACACCCGTCGAGGAGAGCACCAGACTTTGTTTTTTGCTTTTCTTTTGGGAGCTGCAGACAGTTCTAAAATCCACTGTGATGCAGTGTCATTCTTTCTTATTTGCTTGCTTAATTGACTGGAAATGTGATTTATGTTCCGTATTACATACAGAGAGGAGATGGGGAAAAAGAAAATACACAGGAAGATAAGAGAAAAGAAACAGGAAGAGAATCTGGTGAGTGCTGAATTTGGTCAGTGGCAGAATTGAGATACACACCTTTGGTGTCGGTTGATGCTCACTATCCTGGGGCCAATTTACTGTAAGGTATTCTGACTGTTTCCAGAACATAAAACCATGGTCAAAGTCACATGAGTAGCTTGAGTAGACACACATGAAATGAACTCTTTTTAGGATGGGATTGTTAGGATAGCTTGCTAGCGTGGTAGCATCTAGCTAGTCGGGATGTTTAACTAACTAGGTTCACTTCAGTTCCAACCACACTCTACATCATTCTTGATTAGTTGGGTCCTTGGCGTCATGGACTGCCAAGATGGCGACGGGGAACATGTGAGTGACGTCACAGTGGCTATGTACACTATTTTTACAGTCAGTGATCAGAAGGGAAAATGGTATTGGTACATCTCTAAATATTAAGCTCCAATACAAGACTATGTTGTCAAAATCCTCGATGAAATAACATCTGGGGCCAACTCTTACAGCTTGAGCTCTGAGGATCAGCTCTTTGCTCTGTTAGGTTCACTGAGCCCAAAGTTCTCTTTCAATATCCAAACTTCACTTTTGTCTACAAATACAACAGAATGTTCCCAATTAAAAGCATAGCTGGTGATGCGGGTGACTTCTTCCGCCCACTTTTTGTAATGGACGACTTTATCCCCGTCACTGTACAAGAACAAAAGAAGTTTTAAAACTTTCTGAAAAATACCTTGACATTTTGACTCCTCTCTCATATCAGTATTCAAAGCTCATTCTTAAACTCTGAGTCATGATTGGTTGAACTTGGCTGAAGTCTTTTTTTCTCTAACATTAAAGAAGTTTTCATGATGTCTGTTTCGGCTCTGCACTTTTTGATGAGCTGGTGTGCGAAGTTTCCCGCTGTAATTATTTACTCTGACATCATACGATCCCCCCCATTCCATTGTCTAAAATCACATATGTTAAAGGACATTTTAAAAAAAAAAAAGTCTTTTCATCTGAGCCGTTATGTCCCCACCACTTTTCAAAGTGACGCCCTTGATTAAAGGACCGACAGGGGAATGAAGCAACAAGAAGGTTTTGCGCTGTGTTGTTCAGGGTTATTTTTATCTTTTGGCTGTAAATGTTTTTGTCATGTCGTGGTCGGGTGTGACTCATTTCGTTCTGACCAGTCACTAGATTGCAAGTCTCAGCACATAAAAGTCCCACCAGAAAAGAGTGATATCCACAGATTGATATGAATATGGGTAATACAAGCTGCTCTCACTCTGTCTTCTGCCGTAAAATCTGAACTGTACCTTTAAATTACCGACGGCTCGTCCTCAGTTTAACTTCAGTTCAGCCTAAAACTTTGAACCTCGCAGGCATATGAAGATTTAGTATGCTGTGGTTTGGCATAGGCTGTCCGTGTGTGTGTGTGTGTGTGTGTGTGTGTGTCACAGACGGTTGGAGAACACTCCAGTGTGACCACAAGTAGCTCTCTGCAGGAGAGTCCCGCTGCAATTGTGTGTTTGAATCCTGAATTTCATTCATTTTCAGAGTTCTGTTCATAGTTTCCATGCAGACAATGAATGAAGCAGCTGGGAGTGATTTCCCAACACTTTTCTTCTTTCTGTCTTTGTGTTACTTTCTCAGAGCTGTTGCTTTATGTGGTCATTTGTTTTATTCATTGTTTTTCTTTCTTTCAATTTCTATCCTTAAATCCTTTTTGGTAGTGTTCCTACCTTCTCCTGGCATTCCTTTTATCTTTCTGTCTTTGAACCACACACTAATTAAAACTCATTCACATCCTCAGAGATGCTGCACACACACACACACACACACACACACACACACACACACACACACACACACACACACACACGTAAGCACAGGAACATTTGTGTCAGACTGTAATTGAGCGAGCAGAACCTGGCTTACTGAAGAGTATTAATAGAACAGAGAGAACAAGCGTGGAAACATTAATCCTAATACTCCTCAGTTTGGGCTACAATTATCATTTGATCTTTTGTGCTTTACATCCCCGATCTGAGACTTCAGTCTCACTGTCTGCTGCATGATGCTCATCCAGCGTTTGTGAGGGAATTAAAGCACCTTATTACTGAGGCAGGACTTGGACAGAGAAGGGAAGCCTGTTCGTCCTGACCGCTGACAGTCTGCCAAACTTGGCCTCACCGCCTCTTTAACAGCTAGTGCTGATGCAGCGGGGTATGGTCTGTAGTTTCTAATGTATATCAGTGCCCTGAGGGCACAGCTAACATGCATGGCTAGGATCATTCAAGTTCCAACTGGCACTGCACATCTCTAAAACCACTTAGATGAAGTGTCTTACTGACTTTCATTAAATCCATTCGCACAGGTTTCGACTGTGTAATAAAGAAGTGATGTGTCAACACAGAGTCCTGCACTTCACTAACACCTGTTAGGCTGACAATATTCATTTATGATGTGCTGATAGCCAGCATTAAGATTGAAACATAGACAGGATCACACTGTATGTATTTACACAAGCAGAGATTGTGTAAAATACTGATGTAGACTCAGTGAGCATGTTAACATGCACACTAATAAATCTGATTATCTGATTTTATGGAGTTACCAGATTATTCAAGTGGTCATGTAAACAGCATAATGCAATATCACATTTATCAGATAAAAGCAGCTGACCTAAACAGTTTTCTGTCCACAAAGAAGGAGAGCATTATTTTGCATGTTTTGCAAACCTAACAAATCCCACCTAAGGACAGTCCTGACCGTCGTTGTCAGAATGTTTAAAAAGAACGACGTCGAAACGGTTTGACTTCATGTACTCTGAAAGAATTCCAGCTAATCGACTGAATCATGTAAACCTGTTATTCCATTATCGCATTACTAAAGTGCATGTAAACAGGTCAAATCAGATAATTATCACAACCTGATTATGCCCAGTTATTGGATTATTGTGGGCATGTCAGCGTGCTCACCGATGTCATCCGTAGGTTTCAGAGGAGACGCTGTGAATCTCAGTGTGGCGGCTCCGAATGGCCCTATCTTGGCTGCGCAGGGCTCCATATAACTCCCAGATAAACCAAAAATGACAGAGGGGTGGAGCGAGGGTGGAGGGTGGAATAATAGAAGCAAGTGAGTTGTACAAGGAAAGCAATCCCCCATACGGTTACAGCCAGAAACGCGCTTATTTATGCTCTCTGGGTATACACTTTTTTACACATAGTGCAGTATGTGAAATGGAGATTTCTGCCGGTGAAGCATCAAACTTCCAGTTTATCACCTGACTATCTTGAATAGGGATTCATTGATTTCATTGTGTTGCTCTCCCTGACTTTCCAAATATTGTTGGACCAACTGGACCAAACCACGACAGTGAAACAAGTCATTCCACTGGGGTTGTGATGCTCTCAAAAATCACAATTTCACAATTTTAGCTTCTAGGAGAAGCCTTGTTGGGCCCAGTGCATCATGTGACGTTGTAATTACACAGTTTGGCCACTATACACAGTCGTCTTCACAGCCTGGGCTGGTGGAGCTTCTTGTGTGGCTTCATATTTCAGTGCAGGAGGCTGCCACTCCATTGATACATGAAGGACATACACATTACATTACCACAGTACCCACGGTCCTCAGTGGTCATAAGGAAAAAGAGTTTTGAGTGCAGAGCACAACCATCAGAAACAAAGTGCAGCTGTAGTTGCTGAACAGATTTAATCCAAACTTTGGTAGAGATAGTAAAGAGTCCCATGTTTAAATCGTGACTGCCGATGTCACGACTCAAAAACAGTCGCGTAATTGCAGAGCCGGTTGTTTAAAAATACTGCTCATTGACAAGTTAAATTTAGGTGTAATTGCATTGAACCGCCAACTGTTTTGTGTCCTACTCGTAATCATGATGTGATGCTTACAAGTAGAAGGTTGATAATTACAGTAACATACATGACATGAACCCGGGATTAGTAGCTTAGAGACAGAATCTGAAGCTGTGTGTGTGTTCGTCAGTCTCGTACGAGCTGTTCTCTCTGAGACTTGTACTTGTAGCCTACAAAGCCTTGTTTCTTTTCTTTAATGTGGCAGATTTATTTCAACAAATTGTTCTGCTGATGATTCTGCCAGACGAGTTTCACGTCCATCTAAGAGTTGAAATACTACTGCAGTGGCCTTGTATTGTGTCCGTACAAAATATGAATGGGACTTTGACTTGAAGAACCCTGGCTGCCTGATAATACCCGTCCATTCATAACAGATGAAGATTCCGAATAGTCAAAGATGCTTATAATTCGTGCTTGTGACGCTGTTTGTGATGTAAGTCACAGATTAGAAATGTGTTTGTTGTTGCAGTGACTGCGGCGCCTCTAAGTACCTAACTGTCACCAGGCCCCTCACACACACACACGCACACACACACGCACTCACACACACACACACACACACACACACACACACACGCGCGCACACACACACACACACACACGCACATACACACACACACACACACACACACACTCACACATTCCATGTCTGACCACTCGGTCTAACTTTTTCCTCTCTACAGACAGCTGCTGTCTGGAGACTGAAAACTGATCCAGAGAGAGTGAGAGAGAGAGAGAGACTCAGAGAGAGAGAGAGAGAGAGACTCAGAGAGAGAGAGAGAGAGAGAGTCTCATCTGATAGCTGAAACACGTGTTCCATGTTTTAACATTTGGTCTCTCTCTCTGTCTCAAGCTCTGTCTTTCCTTGAGGACGGCACCTTGGGCTTCCTCTTGACCTCTGACCTCTGGTTAATCATGTTCATGTGTGTGTGAGAAAGTGTCTCAGCAGTGTGTGCGTGTGTATGTATGTGTGTGTGTGTGTGTGTGTGTGTGCGTGTGTGCGCAATACAATGAATGGGCAACTCTCTGTATCAGCCGATTAACCACACAGTCCAGCAGGTTACTTCCATGGGTGAAACAGGACGTTGACGTGGTTTTTGGAACTTTAATGACTTTTACATGACTTGATATTTACCTCATGAAGCCTTGAGCCACTGGCTAGACTTACAGCTAGCAGATGATACTTCCATCAAATTGAAATGTAATGAAAAAGCAAAAATACATGATGGATCATGTGCAAATATTCCCACTCCCAATACCTAGGACCTGTTTTTGAAACGGACATGTTATTAACCCTGATGCTTACCACACACTTCTCATGCCTCAGCCTAACCCAGCCCAACCAACACAGATATCACAGTCAGAGTCATATTAACACCCAGTAGTGTAGACCAGATGTTCCACTGGTGGTCGTTCAGTAATGCATGTCGGTTTCTTTTGTAGGTTTTTTTTTTTTTTTTTTTTCTCCGAAAGCCAAATCATTGTATTGTTTAAATTCAAAACTAAATGTGTATATTCTACATCACTTGTTTATAAAACCTGATCACCTCATCGACAGCCATCAACAACATAAATGTTTTTTAGCGTCTGGCCCCCGTGACTTTCATGCACACTGTACCGTGGACAGAACCATAGTGATGCTCTGTGTGGAGGTCGTCTCTCGGATTTGTTTGGATTGGATTTACCTCGCACATGCGTGTAATTCAGTGCCAGCAGTGTATGTGGCCTGGGGAGTGGGACAGCCAGCCAGGGGAAATGCATTATGTCATGTTCGGTTTGAAATGGAGGCTGACTCATCTCCTAAACATCACGTCATGCTCGCTGATTGTAACTGTTGCTCCAATTTACGGCCTGTTGTGAAGTACTGATTTCCGCTAACGCTGATGAAGTGAACTGTCTGTTATGGTGAACGTGCCTCCAAACTGATGATGGAAACACAGTAAACACGAAGGGTCGACTGATACGGCTTCTTCATGGGCCGGCACCGATACCGATTTGTATAAATGAAGGAAAATGAAAACTGATATTTGGGACTGATACTCATTTGCAGTAAAAAATCAACTGTGTCAAAATTTCACACATCTAATGTGAAATAAACTAATGTACAATTTACTCAAGTCATGTTATTAAGTCCAATTTTGAGGTAGGTTTACTTTATCACCACTTCATTTTTTTGATACATTTACAATCAGATGATCAGTCTATCCCCAGCAAATATGTCATGCCCACTGTCTGCTCTGCTAGAACGCTGAGTCAGTTAAACTGAACTGCAGCTAGCGAACTAGCAGCAGCCTGCTAGCTGCACTGCAGTGTGCATATCCGATGTGTGATGATAAGAGGACTTTCTTTTTGC